>NC_045447.1:9916757-9977538 GCF_002776525.5 Piliocolobus tephrosceles
TTTTTTTTTTTTTTTTTGAGACACAGTTTCACTCTTGTTGCCAGGCTGGAGTGCAATGGCATGATCTCGGCTCAGTGCAACCTCCGCCTCCCGGGTACAAGTGATTTTCCTGCCTCAGCCTCCTGAGTGGCTGGGATTACAGGAGCCTGCCACCATGCCCAGATAATTTTTTGTATTTTTAGTAGAGACGGGGTTTCACCATGTTGGCCAGGCTGGTCTCAAACTCTTGGCCTCAGGTGATCTGCCGGCTTTGGCAGCCTTGGCTTCCCAAAGTGCTGGGATTACAGGCATGAGCCACTGTACCCAGCCAACACCTGGCTAATTTTGTAGAGACAGGGTCTCACTGTGTTACCCAGGCTGGTCTTGAAGTCCTGGGCTCAAGTGATCCTTCTGCTTCAGCCTCCCAAATTTTTTTTTTTTTTTTTTTTTTTTGAGACGGAGTCTCGCTCTGTCGCCCAGGCTGGAGTGCAGTGGCTGGATCTCAGCTCACTGCAAGCTCTGCCTCCCGGGTTCACGCCATTCTCCTGCCTCAGCCTCCTGAGTAGCTGGGACTACAGGCGCCCGCCACCTCGCCCGGCTAGTTTTTTGTATTTTTTAGTAGAGACGGGGTTTCACCGTGTTAGCCAGGATGGTCTCGATCTCCTGACCTTGTGATCCACCCATCTCGGCCTCCCAGAGTGCTGGGATTACAGGCGTGAGCCACCACACCTGGCCGAAAGACATTATATTTCTGATAGAACATTCAAGGTACGTAATAGGAGCTGTGAGAAGGAGGGAAAAACAAATTCCAATTCCATTTATATTTCACTAATCACTCTAGGGATAGTGAGTAGGGAGAAAAACAACTTTACCTCTGATAGTCTTCCAAAGCCATTCCCTCCTTGAAAGTGGGATAGAAAGGAACAGAGTAAGGACACTTCTTATGTAGATGAGCAAGAATGAGGTCCCCCACTCTGGGGTGGAGCTCCCAGATCCCAGATGCCACAACTGCGATGGGGAATGCTGCTTCATGGTGAGAGGCCACTTCCTCCTCGCCTTGTTTCTGAGAACACAGAGGTGGGTACAATTTTAATACCAGAGAAAGGCTGAAATCTTGTACACCAGCCTCTTCTTCCCATACCTCTCGCAACAAGGTTTCTCACCACAAATTTCTCTGCCAGTTTGTATTGAACAAAGTCCAGCCCCTGTGGGTTAAGTGTGACAGACACAGAGCGCCCACCAGATTGAACAGGTTTTCCAGAGAGCAGGCTGTGGATCTTGTCAAAGATCTCCTTCAGTTTTGAGCCTGAGCATGATAGAGAGAAATTAAAAGATACAACCACAGATCAATCTCTTTTTCTTGTTTTTTTTTTGAGACAGTCTTGCTCTATCGCCCAGGCTGGAGTGCAGTGGCACAATCTTGACTCACTGCAAACTCCACCTCCCAAGTTCAAGCAACTCTCATGCCTCAGCCTCCTGGGCTAATTTTTGTATTTTTTTTTTTTTTTCAGAGATGGATTTCACAATGTTCGCCAGGCTGGTCTCCAACTGCTGACCTCAAGTGATCCGCCTGCTTTGGCCTCCCAAAGTGCTGGGATTACAGGCGTGAGCCACCATGCCCAGCCTGTTTCATCATTGTAATTACAAAGCATCTACAAAAACCCAGCTGTGCCTGCCCTACAGAAATGAAGGGATAAACAGTATCCCTTACTGTACACATAAAATGAAGGGATAAACAGTATAGAAAGAGGTGTTATATTTTGTTATAGACCCCAAGGGCTGTGGTTGGTATCTCTAGAGGAGTTAGTCACATCTCTAGGAAAAATGTTCTAAAGGATCTGCCCAGCTCTTGATGATATGCCCCCTTCTCTGGGACTTGCCTTCCTCCATCCTCAGAGACACAGAAGTGAATTCGTAACAGCTATATTTGTACCAAAGATCCTGTGTGCTCCACCCCCACACCAGCTAGTTAGATTAGAGGCAGTCAAGCTGAGCCAGTCAGTCAAGCAAGAGTCACTTCCTTGAGGTAGCTGGCCCTGTGTCACATACACTCACAGGCAGGGCTGTGTACCTGCCATGAAGACCAAAGAACGGCAATGTAAAATAAGAATGGAGATGTAGAGGGGGCAGAGGAGATGAGAGATGAAAAAAGAACTAAAGTTTCTAGCTCCTGAGACCTCAGTTCATTCCTGCCATTGGGTTCTGTAAAATATTATCTTTCCAATAAATGCTTTTTTTTTTTTTTTTGCTTAAGCAGATCTGGGCCAGCACTTTGGGAGGCCGAGGCAGGCAGATCACTTGTGGTCAGGAGTTCAAGACCAGCCTGACCAACATGGTGATACCTCGTCTCTACTAAAAATATAAAAATTAGCCAGGTGTGGTGGCGGGTGCCTGTAATCCCAGCTACTTGGGGAGGCTGAGGCAGGAGAATTGCTTGAACCCAGGAGGCGTAGGTTACAGTGAGCCGAGATTGTGCCATTGCACTCCAGCCTGCGTGACAGAGCGAGACTCCATCTCAAAAAAAAAAAAAAGCAGATCTGAATTACTTTACGTTACCTGAAGTCCTGAATTCAATGTTTTAATCAATATAGCATCTCCAGTTGAGAAACACCCTGTCAAATTCCTAATCACTTCAAGAAATGTCACAAAAGTTTCAGAAATCTCATTCAGTTCTCTTATTAAAAAAAATTTTTTTAAAGTCAACCATGTGGACCCCACTGGCTGAATGCCCCATCTAGTCCCTCTCCATACCTCTCTAGGTAGGAGGAAAGTTAGTTATCTTACAATCCTAGACCGACATGGCCTCCCCAGGCCACACCAACATCATGTCCTTACTCAAGATTTCTTCTAATTCTAATTCTAACCACTCATGGACATCCACCTTTTTTTTTTTTTTTTTTTTTTTTAGAGATGATGAAGTCTCACCCTGTCGCCCAGGCTGGAGTGCAGTGGTTCAATGTCACCTCACTGCATCACTGCAACCTCTGCCTTCTAGGTTCAAACGATTCTTCCACCTCAGCCTCCCAAGTAGCCGGGGCTACAGGTGCATGCCACCACACCCGGCTAATTTTTGTATTTTTAGTACACACAGGGTTTCACCATGTTGGCCAGCCTGATCTCAAACTTCTGACCTCAAGTGATCTGTCCGCCTCATCCTCCCAAAATGCTGGGATTACAGGCGTGAGCCACCACACCTGGCGACATCCACTTTTTTTTTGTTTTTGAGATGAAGTCTCACTCTGTCAACCAGGCTGGAGTGCAATGGCATGATCTTGGCTTACTGCAACCTCCGCCTCCCAGGTTCAAGTGATTTTTCTGCCTCAGCCTCCTGAGTAGCTGGGATTACAGGCGCCTGCCACCACATCTGGCTAATTTTTGTATTTTAGTAGACACAGGATTTCACCACGTTGGCCAGGCTGGTCTCGAACTCCTAACCTCTGATGATTCACCCACCTCAGCCACCCAAAGTGCTGGGACTATAAGTGTATAAGTGTGAGCCACTGGGCCCAGCTGACATCCACCTTTTTTTTTTTTTTTTGAGACAGAGTTTCGCTCTTTTTGTCCGGACTGGAGTGCAATGGCATGATCTCAGATCACCACAACCTCCACCTCCTGGGTTCAAGAGATTCTCCTGCCTCAGCCTCCCAAGTAGCTGGGATTACAGGCATGTGCCACCATGCCCAGCTAATTTTGTATTTTTAGTAGAGAGCGGGTTTCTCCATGTTGGTCAGGCTGATCTCGAACTCCTGACCTTGTGATCCACCCACCTTGGCCTCCCAAAGTGCTGGGATTACAGGCAGGAGCCACCGTGCCCGGCCCACCTTTTTAAAAGACAGCAATTAGGTGATCTTTCTCTCCTATTCATTAAACGTTTACTGAGCACTAACTCTAGAGCATGTTCTGTGTCTGGCTGGAATACAAGATCTTAAAGGGCTTACAGTCATGATGGAGACAAAGGGAGACTCAGGAAATGTGTAGAAAAATTTAAAAAGGCAAAGTTATAGACTAATTCGATGTGGTGAGTGAAAGAGAGGCAGCAGTCATAAAGATGACTCCCAGGTTTCCAGCTAAGATTACTGAGTAGATAATGGTGCTACTGATTACTCAGAGAAAACAGGAGTCAAAGAGGGCTAAGGAAGATGATGAGTATGGATTTGAACACATTAAACTTGAGGCAGCTAAGAGACATATAGGCAGAGATGTCCCTCAGGTAGCTGAAGCTGGAGAATCTGAGGTTCAGAAGAAAGGAATAAACCAGAGGTAGGTTTGGGAGTCATCAGCATTCAGGTAATGTTTGAAGCCCTGTAAGTAGACAGAATGAAAAGAACTGCAGGATAAGAGCAGATCCCTAGGAATCACCTACAATTAGAGTGGGGTAGAAGACTGAGAAACCTACAAAGGGAAGAGAGAGAGAGGAAGAGAGAGAGAGGAAAGTAATGGGGAGGGAGGGAGGCAGGAGAAGAACCCGGAAAGTAATGGCGCCACGGAGGTCAAAGGAGTAGAGTTGCACAGAGAAAGCAGCAACAGTGCCAAACGGAAACCTGAGGACGATCAGCAAACTCTTAGAAGACATAGGATCAAGGGAAACTCACGTTAGGATGTGAGGAGCTCATGCATACTTAAAGGCTGAGAGGAGCCTGTAAAAAGGATGTAATCACAGAAAACAGGAAAGGTAATAAACAATGAGGCAAAGTCTGACAGGAGACAGGAAGGAAAGGGAACAAGGGCAGAGGTGAAAGGGTAAGTGCAGCAGCAAGGACACCTCATCTAGTGACACGGGAGACTAAGAGGTAAATGTAACTGTGCAGTGGTAGAAGGGGCTCTGAGGAGCTCACACTGGATGTCTCCATTTTCCTGATGAAGGAGGTACTGACCCTGTCTGCGGTCAACTGAGGGGGAACTGGGAATGGCCATTGAGGTGTAGAGTGGCTGTCCAGTCAACCTCTCCTGCTTTGCTGTTGCTATCAAAGGACACAGTACTTTAAATTCCAAAAAGTAATACTTTATTTATTTATACCTTGCCCTGTTCCAGAAAGAATTTCAGGTAGCAAAGTCATATGTAAGTTTTGTCAGACTGCCTATCAAGGGCAGGAACTGAAATTTTCCTATGCTTTACAGGCAATGAAAAGTGAATCGGGGAACAGAACCCATGATGAGTCAGAGGAGCGTTCCAGTTGCACACACACTCCCCAGCCACCTGGCAGCTCAGTCTATAATCTGGAGGCTTCCACATCTACAGCTCCATACAAATGAACCTCTGGTTCTAAAGAAAAGCTTTTTCCTTTTCTGGTTCTCTTTCTAAACCTCAGTGTCCGGAGAGAAAAGAAGGAGTCTTTGAGGATGAACAAGGCAAGCTTGGAGTAATTCAGAAAAGCTAATGTTGTAGAACAGAAGCAAAGTCTGCAAGTCACAGCCTAGGTTCCTTCCCTTACTGATGTTTTCAGCAGTAACCTGCAACTTCAAAGCTAAGAACCATCCTAATAATTTACCATAGAAGGTAGCTTGTTAAAAATGAGTCAAAAAGGCTGGGAGCAGTGACTCATGCCTGTAATCCCAGCACTTTGGAAGGCCGAGGCGGGCAGATCACGAGGTCAGGAGATCGAGACCATCCTGGATAACATGGTGAAACCGCTACTAAAAATACAAAAAATTAGCTGGGCATGGTGATGGGCACCTATAGTCCCAGTTACTCGGAAGGCTGAGGCAGGAGAATGGCATGAACCCAGAAGGCAGAGCTTGCAGTGAGTCGAGATAGCGCCACTGCACTCTAGCCTGGGCAACAGAGTGAGACTCTGTCTCCCCCAAAAAAAAAAAAGAAAAGAAAAAAAACATATCATGATTATCATTTTTTTTTTCCCTTTTGAGACGGAGTCTCTGTCACCCAGGCTGGAGCGCAGTGGTATGATCTTGGCTCACTGCAACCTCTGCCTCCTGGGTTCAAGCAATTCTCCTGCCTCAGCCTCCTGAGTAACTGGGATTATAGGTGAAAGCCACCATACCCGGCTAATATTTGTATTTTTAGTAGAGACGGGGTTTCACTATGTTGGTCAAGCTGGTCTCAAACTCCAGACCTTGTGATCCGCCTGCCCCAGCCTCCGAAAGTCCTGGGATTACAGGCGTGAGCCACCGCACTCAGCCATGATTACCTTCTATGTGTTAAAGAGGAAACCAGAGAAACAAGATGTGTGTGATTTATATGTAACTGATCCAACTGTAAACATTTGTTTGAATATACTTTTATAGGAATCTTACAGATAAATAGATTTGGAGTCTGAAAAATAATACAATGAAGTGAAAGGTCATGTTCTTAACCCCTCTGACCAACCTGCAATGGTAGAGATTTGGCTCACTGGGATGGTAGCAGCCTTCTGGAGGTCCATCTTTATCTTTTTGGCCTGCCAGAAGAGAACAGTGAGAAGGCAGACAGTGTTCTGAAAAGCTGAGTAGATGTCACTTAGAATCAGGTAAAGTGATATGCCAGCTACATTCCTTTGGGACACGAAGTGCTCATTCTCTGAGAACCATCAAGCCCACAAAATTACTGCCATATACCTCTCCCCTACCTGACTGTCCTTGCTGTTGGTCAGGCCCTCAAAGGTCAACACACACTGCATGGAAGCATCCTGCAGCTGCTGGTACCACTGCATTGTAATGTCTTGTACCTTCACCTGGAGGTCTGAGAAATAAAAGAAGGTTTTAGTAATAGCTCGTATTTACTGAACACGTAATATGAGGCAGGCACTGTTATAATCACTTTATGTATGCACTAACTGCTTTAACTGTCACAGTAACTATGAAATAGATACTATTATTATCTCCAGTTTATAGAAAAAGAAACAGGCACAAAAATGTTAAGTGATTTGCCATGGTCGCATTACTACTAAGTAGAAAAACTAAGGCTGGGCATGGTGACCTACACCTGTAATTCCAGTACTCCGGGAGGCCAAGACAGGCCCAGGAGCTTGAGACCAGCTTGCGCAACATGGTGAAATCCCATCTCTATAAAAAATACACAAATTAGCCAGGCAGGATGGCACATGCCTGTAGTCCCAGCTACTTGGGAGGCTGAGTGGGAAGGATCACTTGAGCCTGGGAGGGCGAGGCTACAGTGAGCCGTAATCACACCACTGCACTCCTCTAGCCTGGGTGACAGAGTGAGACCCCTATCTCAAACAAACAAACAAACAAAAACGCCAAGCGCAGTGGCTCACGCCTATAATCCCAGCACTTTGGGAGGCCAATGCTGGCGGATCCCCTGAGGTCTGGAGTTCAAGACCAGCCTGACCAACATGGAGAAACCCCATCTCTACCAAAAATACAAAAAAATTAGCCGGGCATGGTGGCACATGCCTGTAATCTCAGCTACTCGAGAGGCTGAGGCAGGAGAATCGCTTGAACCTGGGAGGTGGAGGTTGCAGTGAGCCGAGATCGTGCCATTGCACTCTAGCCTGGGCAACAAGAGCAAAACCCCATCTCAAAAAAAACAAAAACACCAAAAAAGAAAAACTAGACTCCCAGGCCGGGTGTGGTGGCTCATGCCTGTAATCCTAGCACTTCAGGAGGCCGAGGCGGGTGGATCACGAGGTCAGGAGTTCAAGACCAGCCTGGCCAACATGGTGAAATCCCATCTTTACTAAAACTACAAAAATTAGCCAGGTGCGGTGGCAGGCACCTGTAATCCCAGCTACTTGGGAGGCTGAGGCAGAACTGCTTGAATTCGGGAGGCGGATGTTGCAGAGAGCCGAAGATTGCGCCACTACAATCCAGCCTGGGCAACAAGAGCGAATCTCCATCCCCATCGCAAAAGAAACAAAAAAACAAAAACTAGACTCCCACTGATCTGGCTCCAGAGTCAGCATTCTCAAACACTATGGTACACTGATTCTTCTTCTTTTTTTGAGATGGAGTCTCACTCTATCGCCAGGTTGGAGAGCAGTGGCACGATCTCAGCTCACCGCAACCTCCGTCTCCTGGGTCAAGCGATTCTCCTGCCTCAGTCTCCCGAGTAGCTGGGACTATAGGTGTGCGCCACCATGCCCAGCTAATTTTTGTATGTTTGGTAGAGATGGAGTTTCATCATGTTGGCCAGGCTGGTCTCACCCAAACTCCTGACCCCTTATAAGTATTACACAAACACATATCTGTGGGCATTTATTTACAATACTCAGCAGCAGCAATAATTGAAATAATGTATCTGCTAGAGTTATACAGAATTTCAAGTCCTAACGAAAGTGCTGGAATCTTAAATCAGACTCCAGATCAACCACAACTGAATGAAATACAGTACATAAAATTCTGGTTAACTGTCCTACAGTTTAACACAACATTCAACACATTCTCTTGTTTCTCTTCAGATTTGAAACTTAAAATAAGTTAAAGGACCATATCCATACCAAAACCCACCTTCATTCTGTTTCCCTCCTGGGCCCTGGCTGGTAGCTGGGGGCTCTTTGTGGGCTTCTGGTCCCTGCTGCATCTGTGCCTCTTGCAGCTTTACCTGGGCCTCCTCTTCATCCTGCCTCCTCTTGTCTTCACAGGCTCTGGTCATCTCCTGCCCCAAGTTCACAAGGAGGTCCCGCATTTCCTGCAGAGCTCGCTCAGCCTCAGCTTGGCTCTCTGCTGTAGGATAGCCACTCTGTCAGAGTGACGGAGATGGTGCTTAGTGGTCATTCCCTAGGTAAATCATACCTCACACAAGTCAATAAATTTCCTACAACTGTAATTGTTGCACCAATGGAGTATCCACATTCAACAAGTTGATACTGCTTTCCCTGTTCTCTTTTTTTTTTTTTTTATTTTTTATTTTTTGAGATGGAGTCTCGCTCTGTCGCCCAGGCTGGAGTGCAGTGGCGCGATCTCGGCTCACTGCAAGCTCCGCCTCCTGGGTTTACGCCATTCTTCTGCCTCAGCCTCCCGAGTAGCTGGGACTACAGGCGCCCGCCATCTCGCCCAGCTAGTTTTTTGTATTTTTTAGTAGAGACGGGGTTTCACCGTGTAGACCAGGATGGTCTAGATCTCCTGACCTCGTGATCCACCCGTCTCGGCCTCCCAAAGTGCTGGGATTACAGGCTTGAGCCACCGCGCCCGGCCTTCCCTGTTCTCTTAAAGGTATTAATAATTCCAACTTACTACCACATCCACAGTTTCTAAGTATAAATTTTTCCGTATTCTCAGCAACAAGGGCCAGCATAATTTTTTTTTAAGTTTGTGACAATATGTTACACAAAAATAATACTGTTTTATTATAATTATTTTTTGAGAAAGAATTTCTGTTGCCCAGGTTGGAGTGTAGTGGCAGGATCTCGGTCATTGCAACTTTTGCCTCCCAGGTTCAAGTGATGCTCATGCCTCAGCTTCCCAAGTAGCTGGGATTACAGGTGTGCGTCACGACATCCAGCTACTTTTTATATTTTTAGTAGAGACGGGGTTTCACCATGTTGGCTGAAACCTACTGGTCTCGAACTCCTAGCCTCAAGTGATCTGAGAATCGCTTGAACCTGGGAGGCAGAGGTTGAAGTGAGCCATGATCACACCACTGCACTCCAGCCTGGGCAAGAATGTGAGACCCTGTCTCAAAAAAAAAAAAAAAAAAAAAAAGCAAAGCAAAGAAACAGGGCAGGTATAGTGGCTCACACCTGTAATCCCAATATTTTGGGAGGCTGAGGTGGGAGGATCACTTGAGCCCAGGAGTTCAAGACCAGCCTGGGAAACATAGTGAGATCCCTGTTTCTAACTTAAAAACAAAACAAAACAAAAAAAATTTGGCATGGTGGCTCACACCTGTAATCTCAGCAGTTTGGGAGGCCGAGGTAGGGGGATCACTTGAGCCCAGGAGTTCGAGACCAGCCTGGACAACATGACAAAACCCTGTCTCTACAAAAAAATACAAAAATTAGCAGGACATGGTGGTATGCACCTGTAGTCCCAGCTACTCAGGAGGCTGAGGTGGAAGATTCACTTGAGCCCAGGAGGCAGAGGTTGCATGAGCTAAGACTGTGTCACTGCACTCCAGCCTGGGTGACAAAGGGGGGACCCTGCTGCTGCTGCTGCAAAAAAAAAAAAAAGATTCCAAAAAAAGCAGGTATAAAAAAAAAAAAAAAAATAAAAGAAACAAAATAAAATGTTACCGGGGGTTCTTCTTAGGTAAAGAGAAAGGGAGAAAAAAATTAATGTTTGGTTTTTCCCCCAAAAAAGGAGATAGCAGATATTCCTTTTTTTTTTTTTTTTTTGAGACAGAGTCTCGCTCTGTTGCTGGAGTGTAGTGGCACCATCTTGGCTCACTGCAAACTCCACCTCCTGGGTTCAAGCCATCCTCCTGCCTCAGCCTCCCAAGTGGCTGGGACTACAGGTGCCCACCACCACGCCCAGCTAATTTTTTGTATTTTTTAGTAGAGATGGGGTTTCACACCGTGTTATCCAGGATGGTCTCGATCTCCTGACCACGTGATCTGCCAGCCTCAGCTTCCCGAAGTGCTGGGATTACAGGCGTGAGCCACCGCTCCCAGCCACAGATATTACTTTTTAAGTCAGAAAGTAATTTTGCTTTTAAAGTCTTCCATTTCAAAGACAGCAAAGAGTCACTCTGAAGCCACCCTCACCTCTGAAGAGGCCCGGATGATCCCTGAGATGAGGCTGCACAGCTGGTTGCCTCGGGTCTGGAAGGCAGCCAGGTCGACCTTCAGCAGGCCTTTGTGCTGCTCAGAAGCATCCAGCTGCTGGCTGAGCTGCAGCATCTCCTCCTGCAGAGCATAGAGGGCCCGCAGGCGGACCTGGCCTTCTTCCTTCCGAAGCCGCTCCAGTTCCGCTTGCTTCACACGCTGCTGCTCCGCCTCCCGCAGCTTCAGGTTGAGAATCTGTAGAAAAGGGCTGAGTGACTTCTCTCTGAGGGGCTCTTGGGCTGCTTCTTCTTTCCACAATCCTCAAATTCTATGTGGGCTACATATTTTCACAGATGGACTCAGAGCAGCAAGAGGACATCCCAAGGTTAGTCACACACAGGCATAATATGGCCAGATCCTCCATGGTTGCCATCTGCCAAAACCTGGCTCTCCAGGCAGGTTACAGACAGACACCAAAACACCCACACCAATTCTGCCAGGCTCTGACCTTTGCTCTGTGACGGTGCTCAGCTTTTAGCTTCTCTTGGTGTCCCAAGGCTTCTCTGGAGCTGCATGAAAAATGGCAGGGAGGAATAGTCAGGGATACTTCCTAAAATTGTTTTTCTTTCGTTTTTTTCTTCGTTCTCTTTCTCTTTTCTCTCTCTCTCTCTTCCTTTTCTCTCCCTCTCCCTGCCCTCCCTTCCCTTTTTCTCAGAGATGTGGTCTCGTTATGTTGCGCAGGCTGGAGAGCATAGCTCACCACAGCCTCAAACTCCTGGACTCAAGCAATCCTCCTGCCTCAGCCTCCCTAGTAACTGAGACTACAGTTGTGTTCCACCATGCCTGTAAAATTGTTTTACCTCTCCTAAAAGCCTCCCTCTGTGTTACTTTGGTTGTCTTTCCAAGTTTGGTCTTCTTTCCAGGTTATAAACATCTCTGCCTATTTCACCTTGATATTTAAGGACTCAGAAGTTGTTCAATTCTTTCCCCTTGGAATTCCTCTTGGGAAAGAGTTCCAGTTGAACACATCAACATTCCCAGTCATAATTCAGGGATACTCACCTCTTCTCCATTACTTCCCGCAAGTCCTGGTATTCCTTATGCTGCTTCAGTTCCTTCCATTCATCAAACCGCTTCAGTTGTTCAGATGCCATCTCCGAGAGGGCTCGCACCTTCCTCTCCTGCTCCTCCTGCCATTGCCTCAGGCCCTCCTGAAAAGGTTTTTTTTTTTTTCTTTTTTTTTTTTGAGATGGAGTCTCTCTCTATCACCGGACTGGAGTACAGTGGCATGATCTCGGCTCACTGCAACCTCTGACTCACGGGTTCAAGCGATTCTCCTGACTCAGCTCCCCGAGTAGCTGGGACTACAGGCGCCTGCCACCTCGCCCAGCTAATTTTTGTATTTTTAGTAGAGACAGGGTTTCACCATGTTGGCCAGGATGGTCTCGATCTCCTGACCTTGTGATCCGCCTGCCTCGGCCTCCCTAAGTGCTGGGATTACAGGCGTGAGACACCGCGCCCAGCCGAAAAGGTTTAACACCTGCTCTTTGGAGCTCCTTCAACTATCAAAACTTGAAGTGTCTATATCCTTTGACACTTGTTCTATTTCAGGAATTTATCCTGAGGAAATGCCTGTATGCGTGTGCCAAGATATATGTACAAGAATGCTCACTGGAACCCTGTTGATAACAGCAATAAATTTAAAACCACTTAACTGGGGAATGATGACACATATTATAGTACAGTCATATGCAGAATACTACGCAGCCCTTAAGGATGACAAGATGCCAGCTGGCATGGAGATATGTCAAAATCTACTGTTAAGACATTATGTTATTTTATTTTAAAACATAATTATATTTTGTTTGTTTATTTTTGAGACAGGGTCTCACCCTGTCATGCAGGCTGGAGTGCAGTGGCACAATTATAGCTCACAGCAGCCTTGAACTCCTGAGCTCAAGGGATCATCCCAACTCAGCCACCTGAGTAGCTGGGACTAAAGGTGCCTACTACCACACAGGACTAATTTTAAATATTTTATAGAGTCAGGGTCTCACTATATTGCCCAGGATGGTCTAGAGCTCCCGACCTCAAGCTATCCTCCCATCTTGGCCTCCCGAACTGCTGGGATTATAGGCATGAACCACTGTACCCAGTCTTAAAACTTATTTTAAAGCTTCCAGTGAAAGAAGGCAAACTGAAAACAAGCATATATATCCTCTCCTCTGGGACTCTGTTAAAGTGAGAATTGGAAAGAAAAAAAGACATAATACCACATAGAGCATGAGAGAGGTCACCAGTAGGGAAAAACCTTCTACATACTTCTGGAAAACAGCAGAGAAGTGGCCAAGTGCACTGGCTGAGATCTGTAATCCCAGCACTTGAAGAGGCCAAAGCGGGAGGATCACTTGAGCCCAGGAGTTCGAGACCAGCCTGGGCAACAGAGAGACCCCGTCTCTACTAAAAATTTTAAAATTATCTGGGTGTGGTGGTGCACACCTGCAGTCCCAGTTATTTAGAAAGTAGGGAGAGCCGGGCGCGGTGGCTCAAGCCTGTAATCCCAGCACTTTGGGAGGCCGAGACGGGTGGATCACGAGGTCAGGAGATCGAGACCATTCTGGTCTACACGGTGAAACCCCGTCTCTACTAAAAAATACAGAAAAACTAGCCGGGCGAGATGGCAGGCGCCTGTAGTCCCAGCTACTCGGGAGGCTGAGGCAGGAGAATGGCGTAAACCCGGGAGGCGGAGCTTGCAGTGAGCCGAGATCGCGCCACTACACTCCAGCCTGGGCGACAGAGCGAGACTGCGTCTCAAAAAAAAAAAAAAAAAAAAAAAGAAAGTAGGCAGAGCTGAGGTGGGAGGAATGCCTGAGCCCAGGAAGTCAAGGCTGCAGGGAGCAGTGATTGTACCACTGTATTCCAGCCTGGGCAATGGAGCGAGATCCTGTCTTTAAAAAAAAAAAAATAGTGGAGAAGCAATAAACGATAGAGCAGAGCTAAGAAAACCCAAGGATACACACACACACACACACACACACACACACACACATCCCAACACACGTACGTACGTACATAAGCAGGCCATGCCTCACGGGAGCAGAAAGCCAATCTACCAGCCGAACTTCAGTGTCTCAAGACTGGGAAATGCCATGACTCATACAGGTGGGCCTCATGGGGCTGAAAACAGAGCTAATGGTTGAATGTTTGTAGACAAAACAGTCAACTCTTGCTCTCTTCCGCTAGTCATTAGATCAAAACAGCCAAAAGCCAGGCATTTGCGCTATTATGATTTTATTTTATATATATATATATGATTTTATTTTATATATACATATACATATATATATATGTTTTTGTTTGTGTTGTTTTGTTTTGGAGACAGAGTCTCGCACTGTCGCCCAGGCTGGAGTGCACTGGCACGATCTCGGCTCACTGCAACCTCTGTCTCCCGGGTTCAAGCGATTCTCCTGCCTTGGCCTCCCAAGTAGCTGAGACTACAGACATGTGCCACCATGCCCAGCTAACTTTTGTATTTTTAGTAGAGACAGGGTTTCACAATGTTGGCCAGAATAGTCTCAATCTCTTGATCTCATGATCCTCCTGCCTCAGCCTCCCAAAGTGCTTGGATTACAGGCGTGAGCCACGGGTGCCTGGCTTTTTTTTTCTCTTTTTTTTTTGGAGTCTCACTCTGTCGCCCAGGCTGGAGTGTAGTGGTGCAATCTCGGCTCACTACAACCTCAACCTCCTGGGTTCCACCAATTCTCCTCCCTTAGCCTCCCAAGTAGCTGGGACTACAGGTGTCTGCCACCATGCCTGGCTAATTTTTGTATTTTTAGTAGAGACGGGGTTTCACTCTGTTGGCCAGGCTGGTCTTGAACTCCTGACCTTGTGATCTACCCACCTCGGCCTCACAAAGTGCTGGGATTACACACGCAAGCCACCGTGCCCAGCTATTTTATTTTTATTTTTTATTTCTTGGAGACAGAGTCTCAACTGTGTCACCCAGGCTGGAGTACAGTGGTATGATTTCGGCTCACTGCAATCTCCGCCTCCCAGGTTCAAGCGATTCTCCAGCCTCAGCCTCCCGAGTAGTTACAGGCATGCACCACTATGCCTGGCTAATTTTTGTATTTTTAGTACAGACAGGGTTTTACCATGTTGGCCAGGCTGGTCTCAAACTCCTGACCTCAAGTGATCTGCCTGCCTCGGCCTCCCAAAGTGCTGGGATTACAGGTGTGAGCCACCACGCCTGGCCTGTGCTATAATGATTTTAAAACAGATCTGCAAATTGTCTGACAATCCTCACATCCCCTCTACTTCAACCTGAGCAGGTTACCCTGACTAATAGAATGTGGAAAAAAAATAGGCCAGGCACAGTGGCTCACACCTGTAATACCAGCACTTTGGGAGGCCGAGGTAGGAGGATCATGAGGTCAAGAGATCAAGATCATCCTGGCCAACATAGTGAAACCTCGTCTCTACTAAAAATACAAAACTTAGCTGGGCATGATGGCGCATGCCTGTAGTCCCAGCTACTCAGGAGGCTGAGGCAGGAGAATCGCTTGAACTCAGGAGGCAGAGGTTGCAGTGAGCCGAGATTGCGCCACTGTGCTCCAGCCTGGCGACAGAGCAAGACACCATCTCAAAAAAAAAAAAAAAATTAGGTTACATGACTTCTGAGACTTGGTTAAAAAGGCTTTGCAGCTTTGCCAGTATCTCTTAGGATGCTTGCTCTTGGAACCTAACCACCACGCTATGAGGGAGCCCAGGCCTGATGGAGAGGGTAGGAGTTCCAGCCAACAGCTAACCTCAACTACCAGACTGGTAAATGATGAAGTCTTTGAGATGACTCTAGCTTCAGCCACTGAAACCACAATAAATCCCAAATGAAAACCACCTGAGCCCAGACATGCCCCAGAAACACGAAAGACAGTAATGAATGCCAGTTATTGTTTTAAGCCACAAGGTAATGAATACTGCTAGCCAAAAAAAAATGTGACGTTCTTCTTCAAAAGAAAATGAATAAACTGTCCAGAAATAGCTAATCTGTTAGTATGGCAGCTAGTATTCCAAAACAATATGCTGGCACTTAGGAAATCCTAAAACTTAATAACCTTGTTTCTGATTATTCCCCTTGAATCTCTGATCTGATTACTAGCAATAAGGATCTTTAGATAATTGAGGAATCTCTATATCCTAAAAGGGATCAAGATGAACAAATAAACAACAATGAATCCAGAAGAATATGTTTATCAAGGAACACAAGTGAATCTGAAAAAGAGCTCTGAGTATAAGAAACAAAAATAAGATTCTCTGAAAAAGGAACAAGTGGAGAATACAAAAAAACTTATGAAAATTAGACATAATAAATACATATGTATTTTTTCAATTAACAGGTGGAGGATAAAATACAGAAATCTTCTAGAAAACAAAACAAAAAGACAAAAGGAAAATGAAAGTAAGAATCGGACATATAGAGGATTAATTTAGGCAATGAAGAGGTGAACTAATCAAGGGGAAAAATTTCCAAAAATGCAAGAAATAAATCTTTGATATCTGCATATTAGTCGTTTCTCACCATCTCCATTGCTACCACCCTACTCTAAGCAACCACCATCTTTCACCCAGATAACAACGTTCCAAATTTTTTTTTTTTTCTGAGATGGAGTCTTGCTCTGTCACCAAGGTTGAAGTGCAGTGGCCTGATGTCGGCTCACTGCAAGCTCCACCTCCAGGGTTCACGTCATTCTCCTTCCTCAGCCTCCCGAGTAGCTGGGACTACAGGCGCCTGCCACCACGCCAGGCTACTGTTTTGTATTATTAATAGAGACGGGGTTTCATCATGTTAGCCAGGATGGTCTCGATCTCCTGACCTCATGATCTGCCCTCCTCGGCCTCCCAAAGTGCTGGGATTACAGGCGTGAGCCACCACGCCCGGCCCCAAATATTTTACCTATTTCTCTTGTTTACTTCTGTCTCTCTCTACCACAATATAAGCTCTATGTCTACAATGTTTACTGCTTTATCTAGACCTAGAACAGCATCTAGCACATAGATGCTCAGCAAATATTTATTGACTCAATGACCAATGAGCAAGATGCTAGAAGACTTTCATTTTCTTTTTCTTTTCTTTTTTTTTGAGATAAAGTATTGCTCTGTTGCCCAGGCTGGAGTGCAGTGGCACAATCTTGACTCACTGCCACTTCTGAGGCCTCTCGGGTTCAAGCAATTCTCCTGCCTCAGCCTCCCGAGTAGCTGGGATTATAGGCATGCACCACCATGTCCAGCTAATTTTTGTATTTTTAGTAGAGATGGGGTTTCGCCATGTTGGCCAGGCCAGTCTCGAACTCCTGATCTCAGGTGATCCACCTGCCTCACCCTCCCAAAGTGCTGGGATTACGGGCATGAGACACCGCGCCTGGCCAAGACTTTCATTTTCTAAATTCCTGTACTCTGAAACATTTTTACAAAATCATGTATTGCTTTCCTAATTAAAAAAGTCATACAGGCTGGGCGCAGTGGCTTATGCCTGTAATCCCAAGGTGGGTGGATCACCTGAGGTCAGGCGTTCGAGACCAGCCTGGCCAACATGGTGAAACCCCATCTCTACTAAAAAATACAAAAATTAGCCAGGCGTGGTGGTGGACACCTGTAATCTCAGCTACTTGGGAGGCTCAGGCAGAACTGCTGGAACCCAGGAGGTGGAGGTTGCAGTGAGTCGAGATCACACCACTGCACTCCAACCCAGGCCGACAAAAGCAAGACGCTGTCTCAAAAAAACAAAAACGAAAAACAGGCCGGGCATGGTGGCTCTCACCTGTAATACCAGCACTTTGGGAAACCAAGGCGGATGGATCACGGAGGTCAGGAGATCGAGACCATCCTGGCTAACTCGGTGAAACCCCGTCTCTACTAAAAATACAAAAAATTAGCTGGGCGTGGTAGTGGGAGCCTATAGTCCCAGCTACTCAGGAGGCCGAGGCAGGAGAATGACATGAACCTGTGAGGCGGAGCTTGCAGCGAGCCAAGATTGTGCCGCTGCACTCCAGCCTGAGCGACAGAGCAAGACTCCGTCTCAAAAAAAAAACAAAAACAGAAACAAAAATATAATCAAATAAATTAATTAAAATAGTGCTGCTATTTTTTCAAGAGGCTTAGGTCCTGACTGGGCACAGTGGCTCATGTCTGTAATCCCAGCACTTTGGGAGGCTGAGGTGGGTGGATCACCTGAGGTCAGGAGTTTGAGACCAGCCTGACCAATATAGTGAAACCCCGCCTCTAGTAAATACAAAATAAAGTGGTTGGGTGTGGTGGTGCAAGCCTGTAATCCTAGCTACTTGGGAGGCTGAGTCAGGAGAAGAGTCTGAACCTGGGAGGTGGAGGTTGCAGTGAGCCAAGATTGTACCACTGGAGTCTAGCCTGGGCAACAAGAGCAAAAACTCCATGTCAAAAAAAAGAAAAAAAGAAAAAAAAGGCTAAAGTCCCATCTTCTCAGTATAAGCTTATCTAACAACCCCAGACCATTTCCAAATTTTGGAGAAGTAAATGGAAGCCAGAAAAGGCTAAATAATTTTCCCAAAGTCACATATAAAATAAAACAGCCAGGATCTGAAAGCAGACTTGATTTCAGAGCACTCACTCCTGACCTCTACATTACACTACCCCCCAAACTAAACAGTAGGTGGGAAGGGTGAGTAGCATACAGTGCCTATTCTTACGCCCTGGGGAACTGCAGCTAAATGTGGCTCGCAGGATCAAGCCTGCCTTCCTTCACGGGTTCACTTACTGCTCCTTTCATTCTGTGCGCCAGTTCGTACATTCGGATGCAGCCTTCCACTTTGATCCCCCGTGAGGATTGAAGTACCATAGATTCTGTGTGCTGGGACTCATCTTTGCCCTATATGAGTAGAAAATGGGAAAATAAGTAAGTTTTTAATATGATAAGCTTTAATAAGTTTTTAATTGGTGTTATCTCTTCTAGACAAAGACCACATGCCAACTGATGAACAACCATCAATAACAAGAACAAAAAAAAATTTAGGTCAGAGCCAGTGTGCTTTTCATGAATGACACTGACTTTGTTCTAATTGTTTTTTTTTTTTTGAGACAGAGTCTCGCTCTGTCGCCCAGGCTGGAGTGCAGTGGCTGGATCTCAGCTCACTGCAAGCTCCGCCTCCCGGGTTTACGCCATTCTCCTGCCTCAGCCTCCCGAGTAGCTGGGACTACAGGCACCCGCCACCTCGCCCAGCTAGTTTTTGTATTTTTAGTAGAGACGGGGTTTCACCGTGTTAGCCAGGATGGTCTCGATCTCCTGACCTCGTGATCCACCCGTCTCGGCCTCCCAAAGTGCTGGGATTACAGGCTTGAGCCACCATGCCCGGCCTCTAATTGTTTTCTTTAACAAATTGATGTTTGCGACTTTGGGTGATTTTTTGGGTTTTTCTATGTTTTTCTGGCTGCTTGTTTTACTCTGCACAGAAAATGTTTCCCCTTTCTTCAGATCAGTGTCCATTTGTCCTGGGATGGTTTGGATGGAGTATCCCCAACTCACATCCCTAAGCTTCCACCCTCCTGGCTTCAGGAGACAGCTGACTATCAAAGTACTCGATCCTCAGGACGGGCGCGGTGGCCCATGCCTGTAATCCCAGTACTTTGGGAGGCAGAGGTGGGCAGATCACAAGGTCAGGAGTTCGAGACCATCCTGACAAACATGGTGAAACCCTGTCTCTACTAAAAAGACAAAAATTAGCCGGGCGGGATGGCAGGTGTCTATAATCCCAACTACTAAGGAGGCTGAGGCAGGAGAATCCCTTGAACCCAGGAGGCAGAGGTTGCCTCAGCCTCCCGAGTAGCTGGGACTGCAGGCGCCCGCCACCACGCCCATCTAATTTTTTATATTTTTAGTAGAGATGGTGTTTCACCATGTTAGCCAGGATGGTCTTGATCTCTTGACCTCGTGATCCACCTGCCTTGGCCTCCCAAAGTGCTGGGATTACAGGCGTGAGCCACCATGCCCTGCCTTCTTTTTTTTTTTTTTTGAGACAGGGTCTTACTCTATCACCCCTGCTGGAATACAGTGGCGCTATCTAGGCTCACTTTAACCACAACCTTCCGGGCTCAAGGATCCTCCCACCTCAGCCTTCTGAGTAGCTGGGACCGTAGGCATGAGCCACCATGTTCAGGTAATTTTTTTGTAGAAATGGGGTTTCCCCACGTTGCCCAGGCTGGTCTCGAATGCTGGAGCTCAAGTATTCTACCTGCCTTGGCCTCCCAAAGTGATGGGATTCCACACCCAGCTTTTTTATTTTCATTAACACACCTGACATGGATATCTCCGAACTTTTCTGATGAAGCTATATGGGAATGCTAACCTAAGAATATGTTGAGTCCAGGGCTACCAGCAGCCATCTTGCCACCTAGTCTATCTCAACAATGAAACCAATAATTGAGAAATGGAGAGGCAAAGCCCTGAGTTTAGGTTACTAGATTGAGTCAAAAATAACATCAATCCTATGTGGGGGAGATGCTTGAAAAATAATAATAAATAATGTCAAGCAGAAACATGCAGAATGTAGATTTTCCCAGATCTAAGTGATTCCAAATGCACTGCTAGACTTCCTAGTTATATGAATTAAAACTTCCCTTAGTCCCTTATGCCAAACTGGGTTTTTCTAATGTAAATGCCAAAAATTCCTAAATAATGTGACAATCCATTACATAAAACCATTTAAGAATTTATTAGGTCAAGCGCAGTGGCTCCAAAGATTATGGAATTTTATACATGAAAATGACCTCAGGCTGGGCACGGTGGCTCATGTCTGTAATCCTAGCATGTTGGGAGGCCAAGGCGGGTGGATCACCTGTGGTCAGGAGTTTGAGACTAGCCTGGCCAACATGGTGAAACCCTGTCTCTACTAAAAATACAAAATTAGCTAGGCATGGTGGCGCATGCCTGTAATCCCAGCTACTCAAGAGGCTGAGGCAGGAGAATCGTTTGAACCCAGGGTTGCAGTGAGTCGAGATCGCGCCATTACACCCCAGTCTGGGCGACAAAAGCGAAACCCCGTATCAAAAAAATAAAGACCTCAGCAATTTGGCCTCGAATGAGATTTACAGATAAAGAAACTGAAGTCCACTGATCCTGCCAGTATTGTAGCATGCCCTCAGATTAGAATCTGCTGCCAACAAGCTGCTCATGAAAATACTTTTTAAAAAATCTAGGCCAGGCACAGTGACTCAAGCCTGTAATCCCAGCACTTTGGGAGGCCGAGACGGGTGGATCACGAGGTCAGGAGATCGAGACCATCCTGGCTAACACGGTGAAACCCCGTCTCTCCTAAAAAAATACAAAAAACTAGCCAGGCGAGATGGCGGGCGCCTGTAGTCCCAGCTACTTGGTAGGCTGAGGCAGGAGAATGGCGTGAACCCGGGAGGCGGAGCTTGCAGTGAGCTGAGATCTGGCCACTGCACTCCAGCCTGGGCGACAGAGCGAGACTCTGTCTCAAAAAAAAAAAAAAAAATCTTAATTTTTAAATAATTGATGTTCACAGAAAGTTGCAAAAATACATACAGGAAGCTCCTATGTACTTTTCACCCAGTTTCCCTCAATAGTAACGTCTTTCATAAATACAATAAAGTAACAAAACCAGTAAATTGATATTGGTACAATCCACAGAGCTTATTCAGATTTCACCAGTTTTAAAGGCATTCATTTGTTCTCCTGTACAGTTCTATGTAATTTCATAACACATAGATTCATGTAAACACCACCACACTCAACATACAAAGCTGTTCTATCACCACCAACTCCCCCATGTAACACCTATCTTTATAGCCACACCACTTCCTCCCCCATCCCTTATCTCTAAGCTATTCTCCTTCTCTATAGTTCTGCTAATTCAGGAATGTTAAATAAATAAATCTTCACTTAGGCCGGGCAGGTGGCTCACGCCTGTAATCCCAGCACTTTGGGAGGCTGAGGCGGGCAGATCACCTGAGGTCAGGAATTCAAGACCAGCTTGGCCAACATGGTGAAACCCCGTCTATACTAAAAGTACAAAAATTAGCCGGCCGTGGTGGCAGGCACCTATAATCCCAGCTACTCAGGAGGCTGAGGCAAGAGAATCACTTGAACCTGGGAGGCAGAGGTTGCAGCGAGCTGAGTTCGTGCCATTGCACTCCAGCCTGGGGGACAAGAGCGAGACTTTGTCTCAAAAATAAATAAATAAATAATAAATAAATAAATCTTTTTTTTTTTTGAGACGGAGTCTTGCTCTGTCGTCCGGGCTGGAGTGCAGTGGCCGGATCTCAGCTCACTGCAAGCTCCGCCTCCCGGGTTTCCGCCATTCTCCTGCCTCAGCCTCTGGAGTAGCTGGGACTACAGGTGCCCGCCACCTCGCCCGGCTAGTTTTTTGTATTTTTAGTAGAGATGGGCTTTCACTGTGTTAGCCAGGATGGTCTCGATCTCCTGACCTCGTGATCCGCCCGTCTCAGCCTCCCAAAGTGCTGGGATTACAGGCTTGAGCCACCACGCCCAGCCATAAATAAATAAATCTTTACCCAGACCTAGATTCTGGTTATATTTTAGTTCTAAAAAGCTTACAGTTTTTTTTTTACATTTAAGTCCATGATCACTTTGAGTTAATTTTTATATAAAATATGACATCTAGGTGGAGGTTCATTTTTTTCCCTAAGATGTTCAGTTGCTAAAAATATATATTTTAAAGTACCTAGACCTTTTCTGGCAACAACAACAATAACAACAAAATAAATAAATGTGTGTGTGTGTATATAAATATATACATAAATATATATAAATATACATATAAATATAAAATATATATATATATATATATATTTTTTTTTTTTTTGAGACTGAGTCTTGCTTTGTTACCCAGGCTGGAGTGCAATGGCGTGATCTCAGCTCACTGCAACCTCTGTCTCCCGGGTTCAAGCAATTCTAATGCCTCAGTCTCCCAAGTAGCTGGGATAACAGGCGTGCGCCACGATGCTAGGCTAATTTTGTACTTTTAGTAGAAACGGGGTTTCACCATGGTCAAGCTAGTTTCGAACTACTGACCTCAAGTGATCCGCCTGCCTCAGCCTCCCAAAGTGCTGGCATTACAGGTGTGAGCCACCACACCTGGCCACAAAGAATATTTTTTAAAGACTAATATTTTAAAAGATGAACTACTAGATAGAAAGAAAAATATACACTTTCTATGTAAAAACAAATAAACAAACAAACAAAAAAACTGGCCAGGCACAGTGGCTCACAACTGTAATCCCAGCACTTTGGGAGGCTGAGATGGGCGGATCACCTGAGGTCAATAGTTTGAGACCAGTCTGACCCACATCGTGAAACCCCGTCTCTATTAAAAATACAAAAATCAGCCAGGCGTGGTGGCACGCACCTGTAATCCCAGCTACTTAGGAGGCTGAGGCAGGAGAATTGCTTGAACCTGGGAGGTGGAGATTGCGGTGAGCCGAGATCGCGCCCCACTCAGGAGGCTGAGGCAGGAGAATCGCTTGAAGCCAGGAGTTGGAGGTTGCAGTGAGCTGAGATTGCATCACTACACTCCAGCCGGGGGACAGAGCAAGACTTCGTCTCAAAAAAAAGAAAAAAAAGGAAAAAGAAAATAGCCAAGCATGGTGGTATCCAGTCCCAGCTATTTGGAAGGCTGAGACAGGAGGGTGGATTGAGCCTGGGAGGTGGAGGTTGCAGTGAGCCATGTTCATGCCACTGCACTCCATCCTGGGTGACAGAGACAGACCTTAGCTCAAAAAAAAGGAGGGCGGTGAAGAAGACAACATGTTCACATATATTTGTATATACACAAACTATTTCTATATAAAAAAATAATTTTAAAAAACCTCCAAAATTTAACTTTTTTTTTGAGGTCCCTACCTCACTCTGTTGCCTAGGCTGGAATGCAATGACTTGATCACAGCTCACTATAGTCTCAAACTCCTGGGCTCAAGCGATCTTCCCATCTCAACATCCTAAGTAGCTAGGACGACAAGCTCGAGCCACCATGCCTAACAAATTTTTAAGTTTTTTGGAGAGACAAGGTCTCACTATGTTGCCCTGGCTGGTCTTGAACTCCAGGGCTCAAGCAATCCTCTTGTCTTGGCCTTCCAAAGCACTGGAATTATGGACATGAGCCATTGTGTTGGGTTCAATTTAACTTTTTTTTTTTTTTTTTGAGTTTAAGAGTGGAGGTTTAATAGGCAAGATTAAGAGAAAGGAAAACAGCTCTCTCTCTAGTGAGAGAGAGGGATTTCTGAGAGGAAATGGCCCCAGTTCAGCATTTTTAAGTGGGAGAAATAACAAAAAAACAAAGGCAGGGACAAAACAGAACCAGGAATAAGGTAAAATCTCCTACAGAACCAATGAGAGAAGACATGTAAACTTTCAGAGCAGGTATACATTTCACTCTAAGCCTTCCTCCAGCAGATAACACAAAAAGGAAGACCGTATCAGTTAAACAGATGCAGCGTTCATCAGAAAAAAAAAATAATCCAATTGCTCATGAAATTAGTTATACTATTCTGGGTACTAAGAATAGAGGGGATTTTTCTCCCTCTGGGTCTGTCTAAAGAGAACACTGAATGATGCTGTCAACATGCTCTCTACAAACAGCTACAACAATGAGTGATCATTATTTTCCCCAGGGCATGGGCACTGTCATATGACAATATTAAACATTTTGACTTTGCAGCCACCATGTCTTTTGTTTTAAGCTGATCACAACCTTACCTTGGTTCCATCTGGTGTTGCAGGGGAGGCTGGGGAAAAGGTGGAGCTTGTGTCAGTAGATTTGGGAACAAACGAGGGTTGGTCTAGGGCTGAAGCCGACGCAGAGGATGGCAAAGTCTCAGAAAGAGGTTGGTTCTCCTGCATATGGGGTAGGACGTGCTCTACCACCCATCCAGAATAAGAAGATAGCTTGGGAAGAGACATACATTCTTCTAAAACATCCTAGAGAGAAGAAGAGGGTTAAGCTCAACTTGCATGTCAACTGATCTCAGTATAATCCACTACGTGCCTTACTGAACATCTAGGAAGGCCTAAATAAATAAACATCAAAGACCCAAAGTAATGTATTAACAATCAGATGAAAAGAAAGTACAGTGGTTTCTTGATAATGACCTTGACTACTATCCTTCTAATGAAAATCAGACTAAATAACTCGTTAACTACAGAAAAAGGGACAATGCACAAAGACTGCCATTAAAGTATATGTGAAAGTAATCTAAAGCACTGAACAGAACACAAGAGGAATTCTTTTTTTTTTTTTTTTTTGAGACGGAGTCACACTCTGTCGCCCGGGCTGGAGTGCAGTGGCCGGATCTCAGCTCACTGCAAGCTCCGCCTCCCGGGTTCACACCATTCTCCTGCCTCAGCCTCCCGAGTAGCTGGGACTATAGGCGCCCGCCACCTCGCCCGGCTAGTTTTTTGTATTTTTTAGTAGAGACGGGGTTTCACCGGGTTAGCCAGGATGGTCTCGATCTCCTGACCTCGTGATCCACCCGTCTCGGCCTCCCAAAGTGCTGGGATTACAGGCTTGAGCCACCGCGCCCGGCCCCACAAGAGGAATTCTGAAGTAAGCTACTGTATACACAATCAGTAGAATGTCAGTCACTTAATAATGGGGGTAAGTTCTGAGAAACATGGCGTTAGGTGATCTTGTCATTGTGTGAACATCGTAAAGCATACTTACACAAACATAGATGTATATATTTTCTCATTTTTGAAATTAATTATTTTTGAGACAGGGTCTCACTGTTACCCAGGCTGGAGTTCAGTGACCTAATCATGGCTCCCTGTAGCCTGACCTCCTGGGCTCAAGCTATCCTCCCACCTCGACCAGTCTCCCCAGCAGCTGAGAGTACAGGCATGCGCTAATATATTCAGCTAATTATTTTTTCATTTTTTGTAGAGATGGAGTCTTGGTATGTTGCCCAGGCTGGTCTTTTTTTTTTTGAGATGGAGTTTCACTCCTGTTGCTCAGGCTGGAGTGCAATGGCACGATCTTGGCTCACCGCAACCTCTGCCTCCCCCGCCTCCCAGATTCAAGTGATTCTCCTGCTTCAGCCTCCTGAGTAGCTGGGATTACAGCCACATGCCACCATGCCTGGCTAGTTTTGTACTTTTAGAAGATACGGGGTTTTTCCATGTTGGTCAGGCTGGTCTCGAACTCTTGACCTCAGGAAATCCGCCTGCCTCGGCCTCCCAAAGTGCTGGGATTACAGGCGCGAGCCACCGTGTCCCCAGCCAATTTCTTTTTCTTTTTTTTTAAGATTTTGAGATAGAGTCTTGCTCTTTCACTCAGGCTGGAGTGCAGTGGCATGATCTCAGCTCATTGCAACCTCCATCGCCTGGGTTCAAGCAATTCTGTTTCAGCCTCCCAAGTAGTTGGGATTACAGGCGCCCACCACCACACCTGGCTAATTTTCGTATTATTACAAAAATTAGAGATGGGGTTTCACCACATTGGCCAGGCTGGTCTCGAACTCTTGACCTCAGGTGATCCGCCCACCTCAGCCTCCCAAAGTACTGGGATTATAGGCGTGAGCCACCACGCCCGGCCATTCTTTTTTTTTTGAGACAGGGTCTCATTCTGTTTCCCAGGCTGGAGTGCAGTGGCGCAATCACGGATCAATGCAGCCTCAAATTTCATGCTCAGGTAATACTCCCACCTCAGCCTCTCAAGGAGGAGGGACTATAGGCACCCACGACCACACCTGGTTTTTTTTTTTTTTTTTTTTTGGGATGGAGTTTCGCTCTTGTTGCCCAGGCTGGAGTGCAGTGGTGCAATCTCAGCTCACCGCAACCTCCGCCTCCCAGGTTAAAGCGATTCTCCTACCTCAGCCTCCCAAATAGCTGGGATTACAGGCATGCGCTACCACACCCAGCTAATTTTGTATTTTTAGTAGAGACAGGGTTTCTCCATGTTGGTCAGGCTGGTCTCCAACTCATGACCTCAGGTGATCCGCCCTCCTCGGCCTCCCTAAGTGCTGGGATTACAGGAATGAGCCACCACGCCCGGCACACCTGGTTAATTTTTTTGTAATTTTTGTAGTGGTGAGGTTTCTCCACGTTACCAGGCTGGTCTCGAACTTCTGGGCTCAAGTGATCTGCCCACCGTGGCTTACCAAAGTGCTGGGACTGCAGGTTTGAGACACCAAGCCTGGCCCAGCTTGAACTGGCCTCAAGCAATCGTCCCGCCTCAGCCTCCCAAAGTGTTGGGATTATGGGCATGAGTCACCACACCCAGCCTAATAATTTTTTAAAAAATGGAAACAGATATGGCTATGTGTATATACATCCTTAGTCGTAATAATGATCATATCTAGTACCAGATCTTGGTTTGTAAATATAATTTTAAATCAAAGGAAACCAGGGGTCTCTGCAGAAAAGGTAAGTTCCAGAGTTGGAGGTAGAAAAATATAAGATGAGCCTGGAACATCTTTGTATGAGAAAATAAGTACTGATTACCTATGATATAATACATAAATGAAAAAACCAGAGTAGTTGGGAGATTGCTACAATGAGCTAAAGTAAACTGATTAAGCAAATAAGTAAACATATTGAGAGTAACAGGAGCCAAACTTCTCACTGCTAGGTAACATATTTACAAAGATGGATGGGGTAAGATTAGATAGAAAGAAACGTGAAGTGCTGCGTTGGAAGTGGCATTTATCAGTATGAAGTCATGGTTTTATAATATATATGTACACACAAATAGTTACAGATAATACATAAATGTGTATGTGGTGATGTGTGTACATATTTAGAGATGTACTATTTCCTAGCTCTGTCTACTGAGAAGGCCTAGAAGCAATGGTACCCAATCAAGAATCTCAACATACTTGAGAATCTCAAGAATCTCAATCTCCGAGAACTTGGTTTGTAAATACAGCACCACCCTCCACTTCAAAAGAATCAGCCTCGGCCGGGCGTGGTGGCTCAAGCCTGTAATCCCAGCACTTTGGGAGGCTGAGACAGGCGGATCACGAGGTCAGGAGATCGAGACCATCCTGGCTAACACGGTGAAATCCCGTCTCTACTAAAAAAATACAAAAACTAGCCGGGCGAGGTAGCGGGCGCCTGTAGTCCCAGCTACTCCGGGAGGCTGAGGCAGGAGAATGGCGTGAACCCGGGAGGCGGAGCTTGCAGTGAGCTGAGATCCGGCCACTGCACTCCAGCCTGGGGGACAGAGCGAGACTCCGTCTCAAAAAAAAAAAAAAAAAAAGAATCAGCCTCTTTGGAGAAATAGCTGATTCCAGGGTTGAAACAGGGAAACTTGCACCTGGGACACCTTTTTGTGCCAAAAAGTAAAGAAATGTCAATGAAAGATGGAAACATGTCAAAGGAACACAGGAACCAACTTAATGAATCGTCCAGTAGCCAAATCTGGGACATTTTTCTTTTTAATTCTTATGAATACATAATCGTTGTACATATTTACAAGGTTACTTTTTTTTTTTTTTTGAGACACAGTCTCACTCTGTTGCCCAGGCTTGAGAGCAGCAGCACAATCTCGGCTCACTGCAATCTCTGCCTCCCGGGTTCAAGCAATTCTCATGCCTCAGTCTCTGGAGTAGCTGGGATTACAGGCATGCACCACCATGCTCGGCTAATTTTTTTATTTTTAGTAGAGATGGGGTTGCACCATGTTGGCCAGGCTGGTCTCCAACTCTTGACCTCAAGTGATCCGTCGCCCTTGGCCTCCCAAAGTGCTGGGATTACGGTCCTGAGCAACCACGCCCAGCCTTGCCTGTGATATTTTGATACAAGCTTACAAAAGCTGGGATATTTAAAATAAAATAAATAAATAATAAAAGTAATGGATTACAACTCACTGAATAAAACAGAAATCCATGAGTCCATACCAATATAACTAAACAAGAGAGAAAAGTAAGCATCTCCTGACAGTGGAATGCCAACTAACAAATGCAGAAGGAATAGTGGATATAAAGAAACAGGATCTGGCAACGTCATAGAGGTGATTGATTCATGTGGAAAACATCAATGAATGCTAAAGCCATGGAGGATGAAGGTTTGCCCAGAAAAAGGATACTGGTGTAATCTCCACAATACTTACCAACAATTACTAATGGAAAAATGACGAATTTTAAACGGAAAGACCAGGCAGATAACAACGTAACCAGGTGATCAAGATTAGCATCACCAGTGTTGGGATGGGTTGACATCTGTGTGCCTTCTGAGAAAGCCATGGCATCATTTCTGTAGTATTCCTGCCAAGACTGCTTAACCTTGGTCTGGTGGTTTGAAAGCACCTATGCTGGCAGACAACCTACAGAATGTAAGGTCTGTATTTTTCAAAACTGTCAACAACATAAAAGACAGGGGAATATTTTAGGATTGTTTCCTAAGAAGTCTGAGGATGCAGAACAACGTCTTATCTGTAGCTAACTAGCAGCGACTCGGGAATGGGAGTTCTGCCTTAACTCCCCGCATCCCTCCACTTCTAGTGCAGAGCTTTGCAAACACTAGGTACAGTGACCACGCCCCCATTCACTTTCCAGGTCTGCCAAATCAATCTAGAAATTTGGTCATTTCACTGGCAGCAACGGATTAGGTCGTGTCAATCGTTCGTCGCAAAATCTAGAGCTCCCAGCACATGAGACATGCGGTAACTGAGCCTGGGGCCAAGATTGCTTTGACAACAGCAGAGCGGAGAAGGCGCCCAACTGGCGGAGGATAGCAGTGAAGCCTTCAGAGCGCGGGGCACCTCTGAAGTCAGGGGAGCTCCCCGAAACGCTAAAATAAGCTGGAGAGGACAGAAACCCCAGGACAGAAGGATGTACACACAGAAGTCAAGAAATAAATGCAGGTTGTTAGGCTGCCCGGGTTCCCGGAAGCAGAACGTGCCAAGGGCTAGGGAGGAGAAGGGTTCGGTCACGAGCGGCCGGAAGGGCCTACGTCCTCCGGGGCCACCGCTCACCTCGCCCCGCAGCAGCCAGTCGCGGTAGTAGCAAAGGCGACCTTTGTCGGAACTGCGTAGAGCCTGCAAGGTCTCCCAGCAGCGACCCTCAGAAGGCATAGTTGGCTCTGGGGCAGCTTCTCCGAGGTGCCGCTTCTGACCAAACAAGCCCTCCAATCAGCCGCCGGCAAGGCCGCTCAGGCTTCCGCTTCCGGGGCGCGCGCGCAACACAGCCCCGCCCCTAAGGCTGCGTGCCCCGCCTCCAGCAACGCTCCCGCCCTCCCGCCAGTGCGCCTGCGCGGAGGAATTGCCTGTGACGTCACGTTCCGCGGAGGTAAGCACTACTAGCTCAGGATCTCCGGGGCTGCAGAAAATTGGTCTGTGCCTTGAGACTGTGCAGAAACTGGAATCCTCACACACTGCTCATGGGAATGTAAAATGAAGCACCTGCTGTGGAAGACAGTCTGGCAGTTCCTCAAAAGGTTAAACAATTGCCATTTGACCCAGCAATTCTCCTAGGTAAATATATATATAAAAAATACACCAAAGAAATGAAACCTATGTATATACAAAAACTTGTCCATGAATGTTCACAAGCAGTGTTATTCATAATAGCCAAAAAGTGAAAGCAACCCAAATGTCCATCCATTGGTGAATGGATAAATAAAATATAGTACTATGTGTGCAGTTCCCGAGTTCCCCCGCTTTCTGTGCGCTGACCAAGTATCAGAGTGCCTTGATCGCCCTGTGACCCAGCCAGTTGCAAGTTTTTTCCTGCAGACTTGCAACCAAATACGGGCCTTGCATATCCCCAGGCACTAATAAGGATATATAAGTTGTTGCCCAAAACGCTGAAACTGACCCCTGCCTTAAGCCAAATTCCATAAACCCTTATATAAACTCCACACCCTGACCCCTCGCTGGGTATGTACCTAGGTGAAACACCTCTTCTCTCTTGCTATCTGTCGCGAGAATTGCTGCAGCCCACTCTGTAAGTTTTCCCTAATAAATGTTTTGGGTTTAGTGCTTCTTTCTTGAGACAGAGTCTTGCTCTGTCCCCCAGGCTGGAGTACAGTGGCTCCATCTCGGCTCACTGCAAGCTCCGCCTCCTGGGTTCAAGCGATTCTCCTGCCTCAGCCTCCCGTGTAGCTGGGACTACAGGCGCCTGCCACCACGCCCAGCTAATTTTTGTATTTTTAGCAGAGATGGGGTTTCACCGTGTTGGTCAGACTGGTGTCGAACTCCTGACCTCAGCTGATCCACCCACCTCGACCTCCCAAAGCACTGGGATTACAGGCATGAGCCACTGCGTCTGGCCATAGTGCTTCTTTGGAATCCCAACCGGCCTGTTTGGCAGGAGGAAACACTATCTACATAATGAAATGTTATTTGGCCATAAAAATAAAGTACTGATGATACACTGCAACATCAATCTTGAAAGCATTATGCTGAGAGAAGCCAGTCATGAATGGTCACATGTTAGATAATTCCATTTATGTGAAATGTCCAGAAGAGACAAATCTATAGAGCCAGAGAAGCTTATGACTAGTTGCCAGGGGCTGGGGGAGGGGAATGGGGACTGCTAATGGGTATGGGGTTTCTTTTTGGGAGTGATGAAATTGGTTGGCTGGGCGTGGTGGCTCACGCCTGTAATCCCAGCACTTTGGAAGGCCCAGGCAGGCGGATCACCTGAGGTCATGAGTTTGAGACGAGCCTAGGCAACATGGCAAAACCCTGTCTCTACAAAAAATACAAAAATTAGCCGGACACAGTGCCATGCATCTATAGTCCCAGAGGCTGATGCAGGAGGATCCCTTGAACCTGGGAGGCAGAGGCTGCAGTGAGCCGAGATGGTGCCACTGCACTGCAGCCCGGGTGACAGTATTTCGAAAAAAGAAAAAACTAGATCTAGAATTAGATAATGGTGATGGCTGCACAACTTGGTGAATATACTACAAACCACTGAATTATACATACACTTTATCTTTTCGAGACAGAATCTCGCCACGTTGCCCAGGTAAGAGTGCAGTGGCGTGATCTTGGATCACTGCAACCTCCACTTCCTGGGTTCAAGTGATTCTCCTGCTTCAGCCTCTCAAGTAGCTGGGACTACAGGCATCCACCACCACTCCCGGCTAATTTTTGTATTTTTAGTAAAGACAGGGTTTCACCATGTTGGCCAGGCTGGTCTCGAACTCCTGACCTCAGGTGATCCACCCACTTCGGCCTCCCAGAAGTGCTGGGATTACAGGTGTGAGTGGCCATGCCTAGCCTATATATACACTTTAAAAGGGTGAATTCTAGGCCAGGTATGGTGGCTCATGCTTGTAATCCCAGCAGTTTGGGAGGCCAAGGTAGGATTGCTTGAGCCCAGGAGTTTGAGACCAACCTGGGCAACATGATGAGACCTGCCTCTACCAAAAAAAAATCCAAAATTAGCCAGGCATGGTGGTGTGCACCTGTGGTCCCAGCTACTCAGAAGGCTGAGGCAGGAGGATCCCTTAAACCCAGGAGGTTGAGGCTGTAGTGAGCCATGATTATGCCACTGCACCAGCCTGGATAACAGAGGGAGACCCTGTTTCAAAAAAATAAAAGGAGTGAATTTTATATGAATTATATCTCAATAAAAATAGAATGAGTCACAGTTGTCCAGAGATGGCCCTAACTGGGACCCCAGACTTTCTGACCCTTCCATTGTCCACCACCTCGTGAGATCTCAGTTTGAGATAGGGAAGATTCTCTCTAGAGTATGAGCAATGTGAACATTTTTCATTTTCTGAGTTTTTTAAAATTCCCTGGACTTCTTGTAATAAAAATATTTTAAAAGGAAAAATTGTTGGAAGAGTCCCAGCAAGGGACTCCAAGAAAGGTTACAGAGCAGTGCCCTGCACTGAGGTTTTCTTTAGTTTGGGAAAAATAATAATGAGTTATACAGATATATATACATGTTGGTGGAAGTCTGTCAATTGTCCTTTCTTGGGAAGGCCTTTCACCTATTATAAGTTCATGTCCATTTACATTAAGAGTGTGAAAATGGGCTTGGTTTTTTGGCAATGGTAGCTAGAATTACCTTCGTTGGAAAATCTGAAAGCTGGAAACTATAAATATCCTCAAAATTTGGTGGAGAAAAGAGATTTCTGGTCTTTGAAATCCAGATGCCTAGGTGGATTCAAGAACACAGAGAAGGCTGGGTACAGTGGCTCACACCTCTAATCCCAGCACTTTGGGGGGCCAAAGTGAAAGGTTCGCTTGAGCCCAGGAATTCAAGACCAACCTGGGCAATGTGGTGAGATCTGTCTCTACAAAAAATAATAGAATTAGTTGGGCATGGTGGCATACGCTTGTGCTCTCGGCTACTGTGGAGGCTGAGGTGGGAGGATTGCTTGAGCTAGGGAAGTCAAGGATGCAGTGAGCCATGTTCCCGCCATTGCACTCAGCGTGGGTGACAGAGACCCTGTCTCCAGAAGAAAAAAGAACACAGAAGAAATTCTCTAGAGTTGAGTTAGAGTGGCTGAGAGTTAAGAAGACTGGACCAGCCAGGCTAATACTAGCTAGAATCAGAAGGGCAGAAGTTAGCATGGTACGAACAAAAATGGTGAACAAAAATGGCCCAGATTCTTATTCAGAAACCAATTCACATTTTAAAAATATATACTGTACACTATCCCATCCTCTTCCTAACAGCTGAAGTGATCTACCCTAAAACACCAAGCAATCCTTCTTACAGTTTGTTCCCTCCTGACAGTTCACTGATTATAATGTGAAAGCACCAACCTGAGCTAAAATGAAATGAAAGCCCGATGTTTCAGGCACCAAGTACTTTAAAAATGTCTGCTGGCTCTCCTGCAGCATTTTACTTAATCATTTTTCAGACGAGGGATGAGGAGTGGTTGGGTAAAGGAAATCATCAAATGGAGCCTTAAATAACTGATTATAAAAGCTTTTTGTAAAATCACACAAATATTTCAAGAATAAATGCATTCTGGAGATACAAACCAGGCAAAAAGAAACAAAAATCAATGAAATTGGCATTACACTGGTAAAAGGCCAAATGGACACGAGCCCTCGAGGGTCTATTGTGAAGTGCTTGGGGGCAAGTGGCCTCAAAGAAACTCAGGAGTGAGAGGTTTGCACTGAGCTTGGGAAGGGAGCCTTGGGAAAACACCACACTTCTGAAATCAGAGAAAAAAAAAAAAAAGCAAGTGATGGTGCTCACAGCCCAGGATGACCTCCTGCTGGTTTAGGTCAGAGAAAACCTGAGAGAGAGATTCCTAAAACAATGAGGGTTGTAAGGGGGCTGGTGGAAAAAATCCAGTGGAAATACTTTCTCCGGAAAGGAGGGAGCAAAGTCATGGTAAGTTAAAATCTGGTACCCTACTGTAGTAGTAAACTTAAGGCCTGTTGAGGAAATTTTAAAACTTCCATCAGGTGACTGTATCAGGGAGGAGAAAACCAAGTGCTTCCTGCTTCACCTTCTGCTGCTTCTGGGACTTTTCTAGAGCTAGTACCTAAGGACAAGACCCTGAACCCATTTTATCACTGGGAGAGGAAAACCACCAGGCTTCCCAGCTATGGCTTGGCAACTCCAGAGTTCCCACGGCTTCCGTCAGGGCTCCAGGCCCTGATAGGTGGCCTCAGGCAGGAGGAGATCGGGAGCGGATGGGAGAGCTGGTCAAGAAGGTGGTATAGGGACCATCCCCAAACACGTTGGCGTATGATGATTTGAGGAACTGGACATAGTTCTGCATGCTGCGGTTGGTGCTCTCGGACTGCTCCAGGCGATCTTTCAGGTCTTGCAGCCGGCTCTGGTAGCGGCGATCCGCCTATGAGGAGAAACAGAGCATGGGTCCGCTGTGCGGTGTCCAAAATAGAAATCCATGGAGACATAGGGACTTTCTTAGGAGTTGCCAGGGGGTTGGGGCGGGGGGGCAAGTGCAGAGTGACTTCTAATGGGTATGGGGTTTCTTTCTGAAAATATTCTAAGGCCAGACACAGTGCCTCATGCCTATAATCCCAACACTTCGGAGCCCAGGACAGAATCATCACCTGAGCCTGGGAGTTCAAGACCAGCATAGGGCTGGGTGTGGTGGCTCACGCCTGTAATCCCAGCACTTTGGGAGGCCAAGGTGGGTGGATCACAAGGTCAGGAGATCGAGACCATCCTGGCTAACACGGTGAAACCCCATCTCTACTAAAAATACAAAAAATTAGCCGGGCGTGGTGGCACATGCCTGTAGTCCCAGCTACTCGGGAAGCTGAGGCAGGAGAATGGCATGAACCCAGGAGGCGGAGCTTGCAGTGAGCTGAGATCGTGCCACGGCACTGCCACTGCACTCCAGCCTGGGTGAGAGCGAGACTCCATCTCAAAAAAGAAAAAAAAAGACCAGCACATGGGCAACATAGTGAAACTCTATCTCTACAAAAAATATAAAAATTAGCTGGGTGTGATGGTGTGCGCCTGTAGTCCTAGCTACTCAGGAGGCTGGGGTGGGAGGGCTGCTTGATCCCAGGAGTTTGGAGCTGCAGTGAGCTATGACAGCACCACTGCGCTCTAGCCTGGGTGACAGAGTGAAACTTGGTCTAAAAAAAAAGAGTCTGGGTGCAGTGGTTCACACCTGTAATCCCAGCACTTTGGGAGGCCAAGGTGGGCAGATCATTTGAGATCACGAGTTGAAGACCAGCCTGGCCAACATGGCGAAACCCCATCTCTACTAAAAATACACACAAAAAAGTAGCCAGGGATGGTAGCGCATGCTTGTAATCCCAGCTACTCGGGAGTCTGAGGGTGGGGTGGGGATCATATGAACCAAGGAGGTGCAGGTTGCAGTGAGCCGAGATCGTACCACTGCACTCCAGCCTGCGTGACACGTGGAGACTCTGTCTCTAAATAAATAAATATCTACCCAGGATATCCTTAAGGGATAGGAAAGTGATTGGAGAAAAATAAAACCACGTCATATTCACAAAAACAGTAACAACAAAACACCTTGGCCCACAGGCCCCACAGAAGCTAGCTCTGCTGCCCACTCTCCTAGCCCGGCCCACCAGCCTGACTCACATCGTCACGGCTCCGCCGCAGCTGGCTCAGTTCAGTTTTGGTTCTGCTCAGCTGAGTCTCAAGGTCCAGGATTTTGCTCTGGGCTGCTCGCTCCTTGGACAGCGCGTGCTCCTTGGTTTGTTCCACCTGCACATTCAAAGGCCCAGATATGAGGCTGGTTTACTGGACATGGGGAACACTTGGCAAAGAGAAGGCTGGGCCCCTCCCACTATCTGGTCTCACAGATAGCACTTGCACATCATTGTGGACTGTGTCCTCTAGAATGTTGGGGCAGGAACTAACTATGGGGACGATGCCTGCCACCCAGCTTTGCCTGCCCTTTCCCAGTGCTCCAGGAGTCACCACCTAAGATGTGGTAAGCCTATGTGAAGCTCAAGAGGGTAGTGAGTAAATGAGCAATCATCAGATATCAAGCATTGAGCCCTCTACAGTGAAAATGTGATCCTTACAACTAATTCATGAAGTGGGTACAACTGTGTGCCCGTTTTTCAGATGGAGAAATAGGCTGAGAGGTTAGGTGATTTGCCCAAGGTCACACAGCTAGTCACTCATGAAATCGGGACTGACCTGCCTCCTCGCATCTTCAATGGCGCTCTCCAACTGCCTTGCCAGGGTCCCGCATTCACGTGTTTTCTCCTCCAGCCGCAGCTGAGACTGGTGGATTGCCTCTTCCCTCTTGGCAATCACCTGTAGGAACTCGATATTCTGGGCACTGGTCGCCTCCAGTTTCCTAGGTGGAAGCACTCAATCAGATCCTGGGCATACCCCAACCTGTCATGTTCCACCCCGCCAGGGGGCTGCCAGCCTCTCCTGGACTGGGGATCTCATCATGCCAAGAATCTCCAAGGAGCCACAGGAATAAGCCAAAGAAATCTGCAGATCAGCAAGGTGGCCAAAGACCTGTGCAGCTGGTGCAACTGGTTAGAGAACAGAGTGAAGGGTGGGAACGCAAGCAGAGACTGACCGTGGACCGTGTTAAGTGTGGATAGCATCGCATGGAACACAGCAACTTGCAGCTCAGAAAAATGGCATCACTATTATCCCCACTTTAGAGATGAAGAGACCGAGCCTCAGAGAGGGGAATTCATTGGTCTGAATTCAGCACAGCTGGCAAGTCTGTAACCAAAACCTAAGCCCTCAACTTCTGCTGTTCACTGCTGCCTCCCACAGCAAAGGGACTTCAGCTACACCACTCAACATCTTGTGTGACCAGCCATAGGGCAGCTGTGGCCATTCTAATATACACACACTGTCCTCAATGCACTTCCAGGATGCCTTCCAATTTAAGGAGCTCTGCAGGGCCTGCAGGATCTAGCTGCATTTCCAAGGCCGGGAGGGCAGAGCAGAGGTGGAGCTTGGAAGGAGCCCACTTGGTTGTAGCCTCTTTGCAAGTGCACTGGTCACCTGGGGCACTTAGGGCCTCCTAGGACCTCAGGCACCTTCACCTCTGAAACTAAGGCTGGGACCAGGGCTGGAGGACTCTTGCCCACCTCTTACAGATGCTCATATAAGCTCTCAAGGAAGACAGTCATGGGTCTAAGTCATGCTTTGCCAGGTACCAACAGTGTGATGCTGGGAAAGTCACTTAACTTCTCCCCAAGCTCAGTTTCCTCATATTTAAAACTGGGATAATACCAGCTAACTAATAACATATGCTAAGCTATCCTGAGTGCTCCTCTATGCCAGGTAACATGCTAGGACCTTTACCAGGATTGTATCATTGAAGACTCACACTACCATGAAAAGATTATTATCAGCCAGGTGTGGTGGCTCCTGCCTGTACTCCCAGCACTCTAGGAGGCCTAGATGGGTGGATTGCCTGAGCCCAGCAGTTCAGGAGCAGCCTGGGCAACACGGCGAAACCCCTTCTCTATAAAAAATACAAAAATGAGCCAGGCGTGGTGGCGTACGTCTGTAGACCTAGCTACTTGGGAGGTTGCGGCAGGAGAATCGCTTGAGCCGAGGAGGTCGAGGTTGCAGTGAGCCGAGATTGCACCACTGCACTCCAGCCTGGGTGACAGAGTGAGATGATTGATTGATTGATTGATAGACAGACAGATAGATATAAATTAACTCTACCTTGATCCTTTCCTCAAAAAGAGGAAATTGAGCTTCAAAGGAATTAAATGATTTGCTCAAGATCACAATGCCGGTAAGTGGCAGAGCTGGGCCCCAAGGCCAGGGCTTCTGATTCCCAAAGCTGTACCCTTCACCTCTGACTGCCTCCAACAATCCGTAAATAACAGAGAAGGGTCAGATCAGAAAGGTCTTTGGAAGGCTGACTGGCAAGAAAGGACAGAAAAGAGTGGGGAAGTGGCTCCACCACAGTATACTGGCTGCTGCATTCAAACTGGGCCCTGCTGGCATGCTTGGACCAGGCATGCCTTTTGGGACAGGTGGTGCCTACAGGTGGGCTGATCCTGATCACGCTGTCATGGAGTGTCTCCCCAGGCTGAGAGGCCCCCTTGCTCTCTCCCACAATGCTTACCACTGAAAAGGAAGCAGCGTTTTCTCTGAGGTCTGCCTAGTACCTTCCAGGGCCTTGAGTCCCTCAAACACTTCCGCACACTAAGCAAAAAACAGCTAAGTGGCTGAAAGTCTCAGGTCCTAGGAAGAGGACAGAGATGGGACCAAGTGCCTCTAACCTCTCCAGTTCATCCACCTTCAGACTCAGCTGTTTATTTTCCTTCTGGGAAGCCTGATGTTTCTCTCTCGCCATCTCCAGCTTGTCCCCCTGGTGTTCGATCTAAAATGACAGGAACACAGACTGGTTTACAAAGGAATTTCCCGCTAGAGCCCTCCCCTCTCCCTATGACCTGTTGTCCACACCCAGGAAAGGGGTACAGTGCCCTCAGCAGGCGTCCAAGTCTCAACGCACAACCTAGAGGAGAAAGGACAGCAGGGATAGGTTAGGCCCAACTCCAAAGACAAAAGGCTCTCCCCACACTGGGAGAAACCAGGTTTGATGCTAAAGAATGACAAAAATGCTTTCTTGATCAGGGGAGGCCACTCAGAGAGGCCCAGCTAGGATCCAGGAAAGACATGAGAAGGCAGAAACAGCTGACAGGGCTAACTGGCCCATACAAACCAACCAGAGAGCTTTACCTGTTATGTTGCTGGTACTATTGATCTCAAACTCCTCTTAACTGGGGACAAGTGCAGGCAAGACCACAGGAAATCTGTCAGTCCTTTTGAGTTGGCAAGTTTGAGAATGTACCCAGACCCAGAGGACTACTTTATGCAGAAGCCTCAGCTATCAGGGCTAAAAGGCCCTGAGAATGCTCAGGTTCAACGGAGAAGGCAGGCACTGTAAGGTTACAGTACTGAGAACATCGGGTTGGGAACCAGACAGAGCTGGCTGGGTTCCAATCCCTGCTTACTAAGTACTAGCTCTGTGATGGTAGGGAATTACTTCTCGCTATGCCTTGGGCTGCTTTCTGTAAAATGGGGAAAATAACACATGCACCTCACAAAGTTCCTGATGGAATTAAATGAGAGAATGCAGGAACACAAAAGAGGTGCTCAAAAAATGGTAGCTCCTTTTCTAATTATCACAAGTACACATGTCAGGAGTGGGGAAGGGGCCAGCTGGGCGCAGTGGCTCACACCTGTAATCCGAGTACTTTGGGAGGCTGAGGCAGGCGGATCACACGATCAGGAGATTAAGACCATCCTGGCTAACACGGTGAAACCCCGTCTCTACTAAAAATACAAAAAATTAGCTGGGCGTGGTGGCTCACACCTGTAGTCCCAGCTACTCAGGAGGCTGAGGAAAGAGAATGGCGTGAACCTGGGAGGCGGAGCGTGCAGTGAGCCAAGATCGCGCCACTGCACTCCAGCCTGGGCGACAGAGCGAGACTCCATCTAAAAAAAAAAAAGAGTGGGGAAGGGGCCTTGCCCAAAGTCATGCTGCAAATGAGTGGTATATAATTTCCTGGACACTGTAGGACACTGTAGGCATGGTTCTAGTAACCCAGAGACAGACTGCTTCTGGGAGAAAGGGACTGCTTGCTTCTTTCGGGACAGAATCTCAGGCAGTGAATCTGTTAAGAGTCAGGAGAAGCAGCTGAAGCAAGAGAAAGAGAAAAAGAAATTCTACAGCTCGGTGTCTGCTAGCACCTCCCAGCTGTGGGTGTGGAGCTGAGGACAGCAGCAGAGCATACAGGCAGAGGCAGGCAGAGGCAGCAGTCTTGGGTGGCGGCAACAGCAGGAGGGCCCAGTGACTCCACGCAAATGACGGCTCCTATAACTACAATCACTTTGTGCAAACACATGGCATTTGGCACACCAGACTTTTATTTCACAGCACTGATGATAGCTCACTCCTTTTAAAAAGCGGCAGCCAAGAAAAAGGAAGTAGTCCTCCCTTAGGGGGCATGCAGCTCATCTTGGTATGCGGGCCCCTGCTCGGGTCAGTTCGTGGGACCCTTTCTGCCAGTCCCTTACCCGGCTGCGCAGGTCTGATATGATGGCTGTGAGGTCGATGTTCTTCCGCTCATAGCCCTGCAGTTGGTCTTGGCACTCAGCCAGCTTCGCCTCCGTGATCTTCAGGATGTCAGGGAGCTGCTGCAGGTCAGCCAGCTGAGACTGGAACTGCCTTCGTGCCTGAAGCAGGAAGGAAAGACCCACAGTTGGGAAAGGCCTGGCTCCTAGTGGAGCCGGGCAGAGTCCTTTAGAGTTAGGGCAGGGCTGACACAGTCCCCAGTGGAGGATCCTGCAAAATCCACAGCAGAAGTGTGGCCTACACTCTCTGCTGGCCACTGAGCAGGTGGCTTGCCATTCATTTAGTTATCCAGTAACAATGGCAACCACACAGTAAACACCAAGACCCAGGCGTTGTACCAGGGGATCTGCACACTTGCTCATTTAATTCAGACAACCTGTAAAACAGGTGATGCTGTCCCCATATTAAGGATAGTAAGGATCAAGAGAACTAAGTCATCTGCCCAAGGTCATTCAGCTACAAACTGGTAAACACAGGATTAAAGTCTAGTCTAACTCCAAGCCAAGCACAGTGGCTCACGCCTGTAATCTCAGCACTCTGGAAAGCCAAGGGGGGCAGATCATTTGAGGTCAGGAGTTCGACACCATCCTGGCCAACATGGTGAAACCCCGTCTCTACTAAAAATACAAAAATTAGCTGGGAGTGGTGGCACATGCCTGTAGTCCCAGCTACTTGGGACGCTGAAGCAGGAGAATCGCTTGAACCCGGGAAGTGGAGGTTGCAGTGAGCCGAGATCACGCCACTGCACTCCAGCCTGGGTGACACAGCAAGACTCAGTCTCAAAAAAAAAAAAAAAATTTAAAAAGTCTAGTCTAACTTTAAAGCCCCTAGGAAAGCAGTCACAATGCTACAGGTTAGAGGGAAAGGTGAGAAATATCTGGTCTCAGTCCATCCTTGTACTTAACATGGAGACTGAGGATCAGAGAGGAGCTTGACTTGCTCAAGATTATGAAACAAATTAGTGGCTGAGCCTGGACTCAGCCCATCTCCAAGGTAACCATTAAGATAATCTCCCTGCTCTAATCAGCCAAACCATCTGTAGAAGAATAAGGCTTTTTGGGAAGAGGATGGGAGACATATTTTCTGGTTGGTACGAAATAAAGACACCATATAGAATGAAATAGGCATGCCAAAGACCTGGCATAACTGTAGGTTTCTGTCTACTTGGACACTCCATTTTTTTTTTTTTGAGACAGAGTTTTACTCCTGTTGCCCAGGCTGGAGTGCAATGGCACGATCTCGGCTCACTGCAACCTCTGCCTCCCAGGTTCAAGCGATTCTTCTGCCTCAGTCTCCCAAGTAGCTGGGATTACAGGCATGTGCCACCATGCTCAGCTAATTTTGTATTTTAGTAGAGACAGGGTGTTTCGCCATGTTGGTCAGGCTGGTCTTGAACTCCCGACCTCAGTTGACCTGCCTGCCTCAGTCTCCCAAAGAGCTGGGATTACAGGTGTGAGCCACTGCACCCGGCCAGGAGGGTTTTGTTGTTGTTGTTGTTTTAAGGAAATTAAAAAGGAGATAGAAGAAAACCAAGAGGAAAAAAAAAAAAAAGACAAAGCAGCAGCATGAGAGAGAGAAGAGAGGAGACAAGAAAGAGACAAAGGAGAGAGAGAGACAGGGTAGAGTGGATCAGTCCACCAATGAGAAAATGAGCTCATCTTTGTTGCCCAAATCAGATAGGGTCAAAGGCAAACAAGGGGAACAGACTCACAGTCATTGAGTTAGATATGGAATTGGGTAGGAAAAGAAAGCAAGGAAGGAAAGCAGTACCGCCTCAATCTCTTTGTTCATCTCATCTTTAAGGATCTTGTTCTCTTTGTCACAGCGTTCTAGCTGGGCAGCTACTTCATCAGCCTCCAATCTGGTCTTCATCACCTAAGGACCAACAATACTGTGGTTCATCTTAGGCAGAGCCACATTTTGGTGAAAACCATCTTCCATACCCAACCCTTCCTGGGATTGGCCTGGTAGGGAGCCCCCAGTCTGATGGGGGCAGGGTGGGCACTGCTTGGAAGGGCCAGGGCCCCAGTGAGGCCTACCTGACTCTTATAGTTGTCAATCATCCCCTCATAGTTCTTCACTGAGGCCTTCAGCTGCTGGACCTCGAGGTGTGCCTGGTTGAGCTTGTCCTCCATTGGAGCAAAGCTGGCCTAGAAGGGATGGCTCATGAGTAACCCACAGGAAGGTTCTGCAACAGGTGGACCTCCTACCCTCAACTCTATCCAAGGAACCAGCAAAGGAAAGGCCCTCTACTCTAACCCACAAAGCACTTTGCCTGAGAGAAGCACCGAGAAGCAGGTAAGACTCCTAATGTTACCACCTCAGGTGAATAGAGATGCAAATAAATTACTTCTGTTTTTTCTTATTCCAAAAGCAATATATAATCATTAAAGAAAATGGAGATAAAACCAATACACACTAATCCTAATGCTTAATGACTTGGGATATGGCTTTACATCTATAGCTGCATAACTTTTTCGTTTCTGTCAAAAAGAATGAGACTATACTATACTTACTGCTATGTAACATGCTTTTTCCCCACCATGGGATCTGCCAGGTTATATGTAACATACTTTTTGTTTAAATTTGTTTATTTATTTATTTATTTATTTATTTATTTATTTATTTATTTATGAGACAGAGTCTCGCTCTGTCGCCCAGGTTGGAGTGCAGTGGCCTGATATCAGCTCACTACAACCTCCGCCCCAGAGTTCAAGCAATTCTCCTGCCTCAGCCTCCCAAGTAGCTGGGACTACAGGCGTCCGCCACCACGCCTGGCTAATTTTTATATTTTTAGGAAAGACAGGGTTTCACCATATTGGCCAGGCTCGTCTTAAACTCCTGACCTTGTGATCCACCTGCCTCCGCCTCCCAAAGTGCTGGGATTACACGCGTGGGCCACCACCCCCGGCTGTTCATTTTTGAGATGGAGTCTCGCTCTGTCACCCAGGCTGGAGTGCAAAGACACAATCTCAGTTCAATGCAACCTCCGCCTCCCAGGTTCAAGCTATTCTCCTGCCTCAGCCTTCGGAGTAGCTGGGATTACAGGCACACACCACCACACCCAGCTAATTTTTATATTTTTGGTAGAGATGAGGTTTTACCATGTTGGCCAGGCTGATATCAAACTCCTGAACTCACGTGATCTGCCCGCCTTAGCCTCCCAAAGTGCTGAGATTATAGACGGGAGCCACCATGTCCAGCTGTAACATACTTTATAAATTAACAATATGTTGTGGGCTGGGTGCGGTGGCTCATGCCTGTAATCCCAGCACTTTGGGAGGCCAAGGCGGGAGGACCACGAGGTCAGGAGTTCGAGACCAGCCTGGCCAATACTGTGAAGCTGGGTCTCTACTAAAAATACAAAAATCAGCCAGATGTGCTGGCGTGCACCTGTAGTCGCAGCTACTTGGGAGGCTGAGGCAGAAGAATCGCTTGAACCTGGGAGGTGGAGGTTGGTTGCAGTGAGCTGAGATTGCACAACTGCACTCCAGCCTGGGCGACACAGTGAGACACTGTCTCAAAAAAAAAAAAAAAAAAATTATGTTGTGAATTTCTCTCAAGTCAATAAATGTCCTCTCAACTTATAATGCAGGTGGGAAATTTAAAGAATAAAATAAATGTCTTCCTGTAACCAAAATACTCATCTTAGATGGAACAATATAAAATGGTGTATCAAATGAATAAAATAAGTAGTAGTCACTTAAATGAGAGATAAAGCTCAAAAATCCAACCTTAACAGATGTCTGTAAATATGGTTAAATCAGAAAAGCAAGTGACAGAATAATGGATGGATGAGTGGATGTGTATGTGCTTGATTATGTTAGTACCGGGGGAATATCTAGAAAAATATATGTTCATGGCTAGTGGAGATCTTCACGTCACGTTTCTGTAATGGTTTGAACTTTTACTATGAGCATATTTAACTTTTATAATCATACTGGGAAAGGCCAGGTGTGGTGGCTCACGTCTGTAATGTCAACACTTTGGGAGGCCGAGGCAGGTGAATTATTTGAGGTCAGGAGTTCGAGACCAGCCTGACCAACGTGGTGAAACCCTGTCTCTACTAAAAATACAAAAAATTAGCTGGGCGTGGTGGCAGACGCCTATAATCTCAGCTACTTGGGAGGCTGAGGCAGGAGAATCGCTTGATCCCAGAAGGTAGAGGTTGCAGTGAGCCGAGATCTGACACTTCACTCCAGCCTGGGCAACAGAGCAAGACTCCTTCTCAAAAAAAAAAAAAAAAAAAATTATACTAGGAAAATATACTTCTACAAACATCATTTTGAATGGCCACAATGTAATACACTACACAGATGCACCATACTATAACTAATCCCCTAAATAATTGTTGGCTTTTAAAATTTTTTTGTAGAAATGGGGTCTTGCTGAGGTTGCCCAGGCTGGTCTAGAATTCCTGGCCTCAAGCAGTCCTCCTGCATTGGGATTACAGGTGTGAGCCACCATGGCTGTCCTCCTAAATAACTGTTAAGACTTAAATGTGGCCGGGCGCGGTGGCTCAAGCCTGTAATCCCAGCACTTTGGGAGGCCGAGCCGGGCGGATCACGAGGTCAGGAGATCGAGACCATCCTGGCTAACACGGTGACACCCCGTCTCTACTAAAAATACAAAAAACTAGCCGGGCGAGGTGGCGGTGCCTGTAGTCCCAGCTACTCCGGAGGCTGAGGCAGGAGAATGGCGTGAACCCGGGAGGTGGAGCTTGCAGTGAGCTGAGATCCGGCCACTGCACTCCAGCCTGGGTGACAGAGCGAGACTCCGTCTCAAAAAAAAAAAAAAAAAAAAAGACTTACATATTACTTTTAATTTATCTGACAATTACACTATATAATGAGATACCAGTACACTCCCACCAGAATAGCTAACATAAAATAGACACTCAGTACCAAGCATTGCCAAGGAGGCCAGAGCGACTGTTATCCTTTTACTCACCACTGACAGGTGTGGAGATTTGTTCAACTACTTTACTATTCAGTAACATCTACCAATAACTACTTTACTACTTAGTAACATGCTTTACTATTCAGTGACATCTACCAAATATAGACTTATGCACACCCAGTGATGACCTGGCAGTTCTACTTCAAGGTATATAGACAATAAAGATGTACTAAATGTGTACACCTAAAGACATACAAAGATGTTCACAGCAACACTATGGAAACCCAAATGTCCACTGACAGTAGAATGGACAAATGTACTGTGGTGTATTCATATAACGGCATACCGTGGAGGGCTGAGGATGAATAAACTGCTACAAACAATGGGGCTGACTCAGCAAACTTGCAGAGTAGAAGCCAGGCCCAAGGGTGTTCAAACTACTCAAATCTCTAAAGTTAAAAGCAGGCAACTAACTTGTGGTGACAGGAGATGAGCTAGCAGTTACCTTTACAGGGGTATTAGTAACAAGAAAGGTCACTAGGGCACAGGCAAGGTTCAATCAGAATGACTGATAAAGCATATTCACTTTATGAAGATTCTAGGATCTGTGTACTTTTCCATATGTTATTCTCCCTTACAATCAATCTTAACAAGAAAAAACAAAATTAGTGAAAACATAAAGCTAGATATTATTGCCCAGATCAACAAAAAAGCAAGATAAAACCTGTCTCTGAAATGTCAACCTCTGCTCAGGTGCCTCTCACCCCGGCAGGCTGAAAGGAGGGTATGGTGAGGTTAAGAGCTAGGGCCTCTGCTCAGGTGCCTCTCGCCCCGGCAGTCTGAAAGGAGGGTATGGTGAAGTTAAGAGCTAGGGCTCCAGAGTCGACTCGGGTTCAAATCTCAACTCCGATACTTCCTCGGGCAAAATCTTGACAAGAAACTTGACCTCTCTCTCGGCCTCAGTTTCCATATTCTCATTTCTTTTTTTTTTTTTTTTTTTGAGATGGAGTCTCACTCTGTTGCCCAGGCTGGAGTGCAGTGGCGCAATCTCAGCTCACTGCAACCTCCACTTCCCGGGCTCAAGCAATTCTCCTGCCTCAGTCTCCTGAGTAGCTGGGATTACAGGCACACACCACCATACCCAGCTAATTGTTTTTGTATTTTTAGTAGAGATGGGGTGTCACTGTGTTGGCCAGGCTGGTCTTGACCTCCTGACCTCAGGTGATCCACCTGCCTCGGCCTCCCAAAGTGCTGGGATTACAGACGTGAGTCACCACACCGGCCCCTTATTCTCATTTCAAATGGAGATAATCATGTTACTGGCAGATTGTTTTCCAGGCTGGAGTGTAGAGGTGTGATCTTGGCTCACTGCAGCTTCAACCTCCCAGGCTCAAGCAATTCTCCCACCTCAGCCTCCTGAGTAGCTGGGATTATAGGCACATGCCTCCACGCCTGGCTACTTTTTTTTTTTTTTCCTGAGACGGAGTCTCGCTCTGCCGCCCAGGCTGGAGTGCAGTGGCCGGTTCTCAGCTCACTGCAAGCTCCGACTCCCGGTTTCACGCCATTCTCCTGCCTCAGCCTCCCGAGTAGCTGGGACTACAGGCGCCCGCCACCTTGCCCGGCTAGTTTTTTGTATTTTTAGTAGAGACGGGGTTTCGCCATGTTAGCCAGGATGGTCTTGATCTCCTGACCTCGTGATCCGCCCGTCTCAGCCTCCCAAAGTGCTGGGATTACAGGCTTGAGCCACCGCGCCCGGCCCTGGCTACTTTTTGTATGTTTTGTAGAGACAGTGTTTCACCATGTTGCCCATGGCTGCTTTCAAACTCCTATGCTCAAGTGATCCACCTGCCTTGGCCTCCCAAAGTGCTGGGATTACAGGCCTAAACCACCACGCCTGGTCAAATCCAGGCTTTTCTGACTCTCTCTTAGTCCGATGCCCCCAGGCCCACTTAAGACAAGACCCGGTCATCAGCTCGCTGGGCCCCACCCAGATGCCTGGTCCCCAGCTCTCATGCGAACCTTCAGTCTCTCATTCTCCAGCTTGAATGCGGAATACTCAGCAGTCTGACGGTGTAGTCTCTCCACCAGACTATCCCGGTCTTCCCGCATCTTCTCCTCCAAGGTTTGTTGTTGATTTACGAGATCTGTTACCCGGCTGGAAGATCACGAAGTGAAAGCAGACAGAGACAATCAATTACACAGGTTCTAAAGAACCCAGGTCATTGTGTGGTGAGGGACCAAGTGTTCTCACCACTCAACATACTGCCTGCCTGCTCCCCAGTCTCCATACTGAGAAGCAACTCTGCTGCCCTGCCTCGGCATTGCTGCTGTGGCACTCCCATGCCTGTCCCACCTCCGAACAACGTCCGTTAAGATGTGTCTCCCATACCTCCCCCTCCAACAAACCATCTACAATTCAACAACAAGCAATAACTTATTAAGAGAAGTGTGGGCTGGGTGCAGTGGCTCACACCTGTAGTCCCAGTGCTTTGGGAGGCCAAGGCAGGAGGACTGCTTGAGCCCAGCAGTTGAAGGTTGCAGTGAGCTATGCTGGTGCCACTGCACTATAGCCTGGGTGAAAGAGCAAGACCTTGTCTCTGCTTTAAAAATAAGAGAGAGAGAGGGATGTGTACCCATCTTGATCCTCTCATGAGACCAAGACACTCTTTGAAGGCAAGGACCAGGGACATGATCCCTTCCCAACTCCCTACGACACCTCCCTGAATCTCTCTGCCTATCAAGTCTCGATGTTAGGACAGACTCTTCTGGAATCCCGTCCTGGACTCCCAGGCTGGTGGGCAGGGATTATCACCTAGGCATTCGTCTCCAGCCAGGCCCTGAGCACCCTGGGCTTTTGTGCCCCCAGCAGGGGGCTGGTGCCATGATTGGCTCATTCACATATGAATACCCACCTAGCACAGGCAGGAACAGCAATGAGTGAGGTGTGGGAAAAAGGCACAAATAGAGAGAAAGACGCCAACTTAGGACGCCCGCCCCACCCCCAGTCCCTTCCGCTCCCTGCTTCTCCCTCAGTCACTCAGCAAAGCTATCATCAGTCAAAGAGCAGAGATTGTGGCCTCAAGAGGAGCCCTGGGGCTCACAGGTACTTACTCCTCTATCTTGACCATAGACCCATCAAAAAACTTTTGCATAATACGTGCTCTCAGTATTGACCAATTACAGTCCACCACTGAACACTGACCAGGCCCAAGCAAACACGTCAGTTTGCTGGCAACTCAAGTTCACCTGGCAAACTCCTCACACTTAAAAACCCAGTTCAGACATCTTGTCCCTGACCCCTCCCCTGTACCATGTATGCTTCTGTCTTAGGTATCTATGTTCTCCTACTAGACAGAGAACTCCCTAAGGACAGCAGCTGGCATACAGCCTGGCACATAGTGGGTTCTCAGAACATGTTTGCTAACTTGAGGTGAATATAGTAAGAGACTTTCCCGACCTGGGAGATTAAGTGAGCTCCCCCATGACCTATCCTTAGTCCAGGGAGTCCGTGCCTCTTGTAGCCCTATCTCCTCTACAGAGTAGAGGGCAAGGCATGCATTTGTCTTCTTACTGCTATAACCCTGATGGCCAGCACACAGCAGCTTGGTATATGGTAGATGCTCAATACATATTTTTCCAATAAATGAAGGAACAAATGAGAATGATGGAATGGTCACTGCTCACAGTTCGCCAGTGGCAAGAAAGGTGTCAGCTCAGTTACTTGCAACGTGGGGCCACTTTTGCCCCCTACTCCCATGCCATACCACTGACCTACTAACTGGCAGGCACTGGCAAACAGCTGCTGTCCCTGGGCAGACAACAGAGAGAAGACACTTGGGTCACCATCTGCCCCATTCCCCAAGAATAGGAATGAGGACACCAGGGTGCCCATTTCAAATGCTGTGTAGACTGGGGACAGGCTCAGGCCCAGGTGCTGAAGTCAGAGTCACACCTCTGTGACCAGAGACCCGGCCCCTACCCAGTGCCTAACAGTAGGGTAGGACCCCAGGACTAGGGCCAGAGCCTGCACCCCAGCTCCAACCAGAAAGCCCAGCTCAGGGCTGCCCACATCACAGCCCAGTGCAGCCCCCAGCCCAGACAGTACAAACAGCAGTCATGTGGCCTTCCCTGAGCCACCAGGCTCCTCCCACCTGCACACCCAAGTCCCTCAATAGCCCCACATTCCCTCTCCTACTCTAAGACGTACTCATTCAGGACAATAATTTCCAGCTCGAGGTCTCCCTTGTCTTTTACAACTTGGTTGTAGCGGCTTCTCCAGGACTCCAGAGTGGATAAAGCTTCAGCGACATAAAGATCCTGGGAACACGGGACAACAGCGCCTGTCAGCCTAGTGTCAGGGCTGAGGCTGCCAGGAGCTGGGAGCAGGCTCATCCTAGGTGGTTTCTCACCCTGGTAACCTAAACCTCATTCTGGAATTCACCTTTCTAGAGGGTGCTGGGAGTGACAGTGGGAGCTCAGCTAGTGCTTCCAGATTTCTAGCAATCAAATGTGTCCTGTTTGTAAATCCTTCCTTAACCATCATTCTCACCCACAAAGTTGACGTGGCTGAACTCTCCTACAAAGCCTCCAATCATCTCCAGCCACCCACCCATCCAGCTTTTATCCATTTGATCCCCTTAACTCCCTCTCCCTCCTCCCCAGTCATCTATCCTTTCCACCACTACCATCCCTCATCCACCCACCCCTCCACTACCCATCTGGCCAACCACCCCTCTGCCATCACGCAGCCCTCCTCAGGGCAGGTGAGGAGCTGGGCACCCCAGGCCTGCGACCTTGTCAGCGAGTTGCACGTGCAGCTGCTCAGCGTACTCCTCGCTCTTCTCGGCTCGCTCCTTCTGGGCTCGGATGGCCTTCTTCAAGCTCTCTTTGTCTCGGTCTCCCTTCTGCTTCAACTCCTTCAGCTGCTCCATGATGGCCTCCACTTCTGCCTTGTGCTGATTCCCGCTGCGCTCCAGATTCTGGAAGGGGGAAGGGGTGAGACAGAGAGGGAGAAGAGAGACAAGGAGGTTGTGGGAAGGCAAAGCAGAGGGTGAAGGAGAAAGGGAGGAAAAGGCAAGAGCAAAGAGGAAACGAGGAAGACAGAAAACAGATGCTCAGCTGTGTGAGAGGCTCCCCTAACTCGGACCAGAGACACGGTCCCTCCCAGCTCCCCACGATACCTCCCTGGATCTCTCAGCCCATGGGGTCTTGATATTAGGTCAGAACTGCTCTGGAATCCTTCCCTGAACTCCCAGCCTTGTGTTCAGAGATAATTCCTTGGTCACTCAGCAGATGTATGACCTCAGAGGACCCCTGGGCTACAAAGAGACCATTCCTTTCTCTTGGGTAATTAGGAGAACTGAGGGCCTAGGGGATTAAGTGATAGGCCTAGGGACATGGCACACAACCCCGTCACTGCTGGGAAGGATGCCCAACACCTCCTGGGTCTCTGTCCATTGCTCTTGCCACTGTCCTCGAATGTCTCTGAGGCCTGAGTATTTTGTCATCAGCTGTCTCAGAAACCTTTGGAGGCACACTTCCTGAGTGTGATACCTGGGCCAGGCCGCCACCACCATCAAATTGGCAGGCCTTGCCTCCTCTTTCCCCACTTGTGGGGCCAATAGGTACCTTGATCTGCATGCACAGGCGACTGTTCTCAGCTTCTTTGGACCGAAGCTGTGCCTGCAAATGCCCACGCATGGACTCCATGGATTTAGAAAGCTCAGAGGCTGTCTTTGCTTGAGCCTGTGGAGAGACAGAGAAAGTGATGGAGGCACAATATTTTTTTTGTTTTTTTCAGACGGAGTCGCGCTCTGTTTCCCAGGCTGGAGTGCAGTGGCGCAATCTCGGCTCACTGCAACCTCCACCTCTTGGGCTCCAGCAATTCTTCCGCCTCAGCCTCCTGAGTAGCTGGAGTTATAGGCACGTGCCATCACTCTCCTCGGCCTCCCAAAGTGCTAGGATTACAGGCGTGAGCCACCGTGACTGGTCAACAATTTTTTTTTTTTGATACAGGGTATCACTCTGTTGCCAAGGCTAGAGTGCAGTGGCGTGACCACGACTCATTGCAGCCTCAGTCTCCCAGGCTCAAGTGATCCTCCCAACTCAGCATCCAGAGTAGCTAGAACTATAGGTGCATGCCACCACACTTGGCTGATTTTTTTTAATTTTAATTTTAATTTTGTAGAGATGGGGTCTCCCTGTGTTGCCCAGGATGGTCTCAAACTCCTGGCCTCAATCAATCCTCCTGCATTGGCCTCCTAAATTGCTAGGGAGAGGCCTAGGCTGGTCTCAAAAAAAAGTGCCAGACATGAACCACTGCACCCGGCCCAAAGGCAGGATTTGAACCCAGCTCTCTGCATATCCATTATGTTCTACTGGCTCATAAAAATGCACAACTGAGGCTGGGCACAGTGGCTCATGCCTGTAATCCCAGCATTTTGGGAGTCCAAGGCAGACAGATCACGAGGTCAAGAAATCAAGACCATCCTGGCCAACATGGTGAAACCCCATCTCTACTAAAAATAGAAAAGTTAGCTCGACGTAGTGGCGCACACCTGTAGTCCCAGCTACTTGGGAGGCTGAGGCAGGAGAATCGCTCAAACCCGGGAGGCAGAGCTTGCAGTGAGCTGAGATTGCGCCAGTGCACTCCAGCCTGGCGATAGAGCGAGACTCCGTCTCAAAAAAAACCAAAAAAACAAAAAAAAAAGCACAACTGCTGGGGACAATACCTTCTCACATTGTATTTCCTGAAGGAGCTCTTCCACCTCCTTGTCCTTGTCTTGCAGCAGTAACAGCAGGCGCTGGAAGAGAACACAGGCTGTCAGGTGCCTCCTGGGAAGGGCAAAGAGGCCCAGCCCAGGGAGGACAGAGATTTCTGAGTGCCTGGCCACTGGGGCCCAAGGTCCTACGTATATTGGCCCATGTCAGATATCCTGGTAGGAAGCACCTAACACATGGATTAAAAAAATTTTTTTAAACAATGAACATGTATTTATTTTACAATTTAAGAACAGTAATGTTAACTGTAGAAAACATTGAGAACACACCAAAAAACTCCTCCAAAGAAACCCCATAAACCCCCATGTAGAAATAACCAGTTAGTGCATATTAAAAGTCATATGCTCAGCACCCTTTAAAAAAAAAAGTCGGCCGGGCGCGGTGGCTCAAGCCTGTAATCCCAGCACTTTGGGAGGCCGAGACGGGCGGATCACGAGGTCAGGAGATCGAGACCATCCTGGCTAACACGGTGAAACCCCGTCTCTACTAAAAAATACAAAAAACTAGCTGGGCAAGGTGGCGGGCGCCCGTAGTCCCAGCTACTCGGGAGGCTGAGGCAGGAGAATGGTGTAAACCCGGGAGGCGGAGCTTGCAGTGAGCTGAGATCCGGCCACTGCACTCCAGCCTGGGCCACAGAGCGAGACTCCGTCTCAAAAAAAAAAAAAAAAAAAAGTCATATGCCTACTTTGTTCCATAGCCTAAAATCTCATTTTGACCACAATATGATTAAATCTTCTGTATCTTTCAAAAGAGCTGCTTGATATTTCAAGTTACTGATGTATATCATAACTTAACAAGGGTTCTTGAGCTGGGAATGCATTATCGCCGAGCTTGCTGCATCTCCACTCCTTCCTTGACTAAGCATCAGAGGCCACAGGCCACACCTTGGGAAACTGGGCCTCCATCTCCCTCCCCTCTCTTGGACTCTTACAAAAGGATTCATACAGCAGACACTCCAAAAGAGTCTTGGGAAAAAGCTGTTGAACTTTATGTTCAGGCCAGCCTATGGTTTCCCAAATTTAACTGGCTATGGAACCTCCCCTTTGGTTTCTTGCACTCATATTAACATCTCAAGGAACTTAGGGTTCCATGAATAGACTTTGAAACATGCTGCTTTGGGAGAGACTCCTAGAATTAGGATTACTGAGTCCAAAGGTGTGTGCTTTTTGATGGCTTTCAATCCATAATACAATACAACTAAGGAAATCCAGCTTTAACAGACACGGATGATTTACAAATCCAACATCATTATTACCTTCCCTCATGTTGGTGTCCAGCTTTGTGGTTCAAGGTCTCAAATAACTAACTACACAAGCCCATCAGAGAACAGGCAGGACAGGAGGACATCAGCCCATTTTACGGATCATGAAACTAAGACCCAGCGAAATCCTCCAGCCTCTCCTGCCTTGATCCAAGCACCTCTACACTTTGTAGCGGAACAACACCCTTGCCACCTGTACCCACTAGAGTAGACAGGGGGAGCCATAGTTACCGCTTTCTCTGAGTCGGCCTCCGCCAGCCGTTTCAGTAGTGCTCCTTGTTGCTCCATTAGTCTTTCAGAATCCTTCAAAGAAAGGCAAAGGAAAAGGTCAAGTCATTAAGCAATAAACCCAGATGTCTACATTTTATTGATTCTTTACCTTTTCCAAAAATTGTATTTTTTTTTTTTTTTTTTTAAGAGTCTTACTCTGTTGCCCAGGCTGGAGTGCAGTGATGCAATCACAGCTCACTGCAGCCTGGTCCTTCTGGGCTCAAGCCATCCTCCCATCTCAGCCGCCCTAGTAGCTGGAACCACAAGCATGCACTACCATGCCCGACTTTTTAAACATTATTATTATTTGTAGAGTTGGAGGGTATCTCTGTTTGCCCAGGCTGGTCTTGAACTCCTGGGTTCAAACTATCTGCCTGCTTTGGCCTCCCCAAGTGCCAGGATAACAGGTGTGAGCCACCACACCTGGCCCAAAAAACTATATTTCTAATTTGAAAAGTAATAGATGAATATATTCTCACTATGAAATACTGAATGCTAATAAAGCTACAGTTCCTCCTGTACCCACCTCCAAACCCTACTCTATTACTATTAGTTTGAGGAGTATCCTTCCCATCCTTTTTCTCTGCATCTACAGAGAGAAATACTGTATTTCTCTGTATTGAAAATACTTTACAGGCCGGGCGCAGTGGCTCATGCCTGTAATCCCAGCACTTTGGGAGGCCGAGGCGGGCGAATCATAAGGTCAGGAGATCAAGACCACGGTGAAACCCCGTCTCTATTAAAAATACAAAAAATTAGCCGGGCACGGTGGCGGGCGCCTGTAGTCCCAGCTACTCAGGAGGCTGAGGCAGGAGAATGGCGTGAACCTGGGAGGCAGAGCGTGCAGTGACAGTGAGCCGAGATTGCGTCACTGCACTCCAGCCTGGGCCACAGAGCGAGACTCCGCCTCAAAAAAAAAAAAAAAGAAAAGAAAATACTTTACAGAATTCAATATTGTATTCAAATACTGTTTCTCTGTAATGAAACAGTATTTTGCTACATCAAGAGAAATACTGTTTTTCTCTGGGAGAAGGGATTCAAGTGTAACTTTAGGAAAATAGTATCATATTGTATTTATGTGTTACTTAATTTTTTTTTATTTTTTTATTTTTTAGAGACAAAGTCTCACTCTTGTCCCCCAGGCTGGAGTGCGATGGCATGATCTTGGCTCACTGCAACCTCCGCCTCCCGGGTTCAAGCGATTCTCCTGCCTCAGCCTTCCGAGTAGTTGGGATTACAGATAACTGCCACCATGCCTGGCTAATTTTTGTATTTTTAGCAGAGATGGGGTTTCACCATATTGGCCAGGCTGGTCTCAAACTCCTGACCTCAGGTGATATGCCTGCGTTGGCCTCCCAAAGTGCTGGGATTACAGGCCTGAGCCACCGTGCCCGGCCGTTACTTAATTTTTAAGATCAGCTTCATTGAGATATAAATTTGAACACCATTTTTTTTTTTTTTTTTTGAGACGGAGTCTCACTCTGTCGCCCAGGCTGGAGTGCAGTGGCTGGATCTCAGCTCACTGCAAGCTCTGCCTCCCGGGTTTATGCCATTCTCCTGCCTTAGCCTCCCAAGTAGCTGGGACTATAGGCACCCGCCACCTCGCCAGCTGTTTTTTTGTATTTTTTTAGTAGAGATGGGGTTTCACCGTTAGCCAGGATGAACACCATTTAAAGTGTACAGCATGGTGACTGTAATTGATGATGTATTATATACTTGAAGTCTGCTAGGAGATCTTAAGTGTTCTCACCACACACAAAAAAAAGGTAACCATGTGACGTGATGGATGTGTGAATTAGCTTGATTGAGGTAGTCACTTTACAATGTATATGGGCATCAAATCATCACGATGAACGTTCATCTTAAAATATATGACTTCTGTTTGTCAAATATACCTCAATAAAGCTAGAAGAAAAATAAAGGGTACAATTAAATGACTTTGGTATATTCCATTATTAATTTTTTAAAATTGTGGTAAAATATATGTAACATTAAACTTGTCATTTTAACCTTCTTATTTCTTTTAGAGACACAGTCTAGCTCTGTCACCCAAGCTGGAGTACATGTTGTGATCATGGATCATAGCTCACTGCAAACTTGAAATCCTGGACTCAAATGATCCTCCCACCTCAACTTCCTCAGTAGCTGGGACCATAGGTGTGCGCCACCACACCTGGCTAACCATTTTTAAGCGTAAAATTCAGTGGCATTTAGTACATTCATCATACTTACAACCATCACCACTATCTAGCTCCACAACATTTTCATCATCCAAAAAAGAAACCCTACACCATTAAGCAGCCATTCCCATTCCCTCCCACTCCTGCCCCTAGCAACCACTGATCTGCTTTCTGTCTCTAATATGCCATGGCATGTTGAACCTCTCCCTGTCTCTAATATGCCATTGCCATTTTTTTTTTTTTTTTTTTTTTGAGACGGAGTTTTCGCTCGTTGCCCAGGCTGGAGTACAATGGCGCAATCTCTGCTCACTGCAACCTCCATCTCCTGGGTTCAAGCGATTCTCCTGCCTCAGCCTCCCGGGTAGCTAGGATTACAGGTACCCGCCACCACGCCAGGCTAATTTTTGTATTTTCAGTAGAGACAGGGTTTCACTATGTTGGCCAGGCTAGTCTCAAACTCCTGACCTGGTGATCCGCCCGCCTCAGCCTCCCAAAGTGCTGGGATTACAGGCCTGAGCCACCGCGCCCAGCTGCCATTGCCATTTTTGACCTCTCCCCACAACCTCTGGACAATGAGGCTGTTCCTATGTTTTGCAACTACAAATGCTGCAGCAATAGATGTTGCTGGGCATATACAAAGTGCTTCTCTAGGTATGATACCAAGAAGAGGAATGGCCAGGTCAGAAGGTCTGAGAATTGTGGCTGAAATGCCTTGCAAAATGCCTGCACCAATTCGCTGGGCTACAAACAGGACATGGGAGGACTCACTTCCCTGCACTCACCAGCACCAGGCAGCAGCTAACCTCTGCCTCTGTTGCCAGTATCTGCTAACAGCACTCCTGCGAAATGGTTTCATTTGCACTTTTCTAATTACCAGTGAGGATTAGCATCCTCTCACATGAGTCATTTGGGTTTACTCTTGCCTGAACTTCCTGCTCCCACCCTGGCCCATTTTCTCACTGGGCTGTGTCTTTGTGACTGTCCCTGTTTTTCCCTGGCACCTGAACAAAGTATCCCTTGAGGGAGGGACATCTTGTTCGCCCTCTTTCCCTCTCAGACCCACACATCCCCTTCATAAGCCAAGAGAAAAGGGCTCTCTGGTTCCCAAAGTTTCCTGGGGACCTAGCAACTGATAAAAGACAGTATTATGGTTTCTCTGGCAACAAGAGGCAAAGAACATGGGACAAAAGGCTTGGCCACGGATGCAGAACCTGAGGCTGTTCTCACTGCCCTCCAGGCCTCCCCTGGGGCACTGAAACCACTGCCCAACTCTTCTGCCATCCTATGTGCATGAACTCACCAAAGCCCCCTACTCTAAGAGCCATGCACTATCACCACTCCCATCTCACAGAGGAGGAGACCGAGTCTGGAAGAAGTGAAGGCAAGTGAGGTCACACAGCTGGAAGGGGCAGCACTGGGCCCTGAGCCGATTCAGACTCCAGAGCCAGAGCAGTTCCCCACCACACTGAGCACTCCCCAGCAAACACTGAGATGGTGAGCACAGGCAGGCGCCAAGGAGCTGAGCCTGGACTAAGCAGGAAACACCACTTTTGGGTGGGAATTCAAATTAGCTGACCCTTCATCTCCAATTGAAGATGGGACTCCAGGATGATAGAAGCTACAAAACCAAAAAAGGAGAAAACTGGCTAGAGCAAGAGGCTTTTTTTTTTTTCCCCCCTTTTTGAGATGGAGTCTCACTCTTGTCACCCAGGCTGGAGAGCAGTGGTGTGATCTTGGCTCACTGCAACCTCTGCCTCCCGGGCTCAAGCGATTCTCCTGCCTCAGCCTCCTGAGTAGCTGGGACTACAGGAGCGTACCACCATGCTAGTGAATTTTTTCTATTTTAGTAAAGATGGGGTTTCACTGTGTTGCCCAGACTGGTCTCAAACTCCTGAGCTCAGGCGATCTGCCCACCTCAGCCTCCCAAAGTGCTAGGATTACAGGTGTGATCCACCACATCCGGCTTTTTTCCCTTTTTGAGATAGTGTCTGGTTCTGTCATCCAGGCTGGAGTGCAACCCTTTCAGAAGCCAAGGCAGACAGATCACTTGAGGTCAAGAGTTCAAGACCAGCCTGGCCAACATAGCAAAACCCTATCTTTACTAAAAGTACAAAAAATAAGCCAGGCGTGGTGATGCACTCCTATAATCCCAGCTACTCGGGAAGTTGAGGCAGGAGAATTGCTTGAACCCGGTAGAGGTTGCAGTGAGCCGAGACTATGCCACTTCAGCCTGGGTGACAGAGCGAGACTCTGTATCAAAACAAACAAAAAACTTTATAAAGTTTCCCTCTGAGGGGAGGGAGACAAGGTTATTGCAAAATGACACACAAAAGGGATTCAACTATGTAGACACTTATTTTAAAAGCTGGTAGTGAGTGGCCAGGGGCAATGGCTCATGCCTGTAATCCCAGCACTTTGGGAGGCTGAGGCAGGTGGATCACCTGAAGTCAGGAGTTTGAGACCAGGCTGGACAACATGATGAAACCCCATCTCAACTAAAAATACAAAAATTAGCCGGGTTTGACACCTGTAATCCCAGCGGCTCAGGAGGCTGAGGTGGGAGAATCTCTTGAACCCGTGAGGGGGAGGTTGCAGAAAGCCGAGATTGCGCCACTGTACTCCAGCTGGGGCAACAGAGCGAGACTCTATCTCAAAAAAAAAAAAGCTGGGCAGTGAGTATACCACTTTACATTACTTGTTTTACATACATATGTAATTTTTTTTTCAGATACTCTTACTGTGTCACTCAGCCTGAGTGAGTGACACAATCACAGCTCACTGTAGCCTTGACCTCCAGGGCTCAAGCGATCCTCCCACCTCAGCCTCCCGAAGAGCTAGGACCAAAGGTGTGCGCCACCACACCTGGCTAAATTTAAAATGTTTTGTACAGATGAGGTCTCACTGTGTGGCCCAGGCTGGTCTCAAACTCCTGGCCTCAAGCAATTCTCCCACCTCGGCCTCCCAGAGTATGGGGATTACAGACGTGAGCCACCACACTCGGCCTTATTTTATATATTAATGGGTTTTTTTCTGAGACAGAGTCTCACTCTGTCACCCAGGCTGAGGTACAGTGGTATGATCTAGGCTCACCGCAACTTCTCCCTCCTGGGTTCAAGCAATTCTCCTGCCTCAGCCTCCTGATTAGTTGGGATTACCGGTGCCCACCACATTTTTGTATTTTTAGTAGAGACAGGGTTTCACCATGTTGGCCAGGCTGATCTTGAACTCCTGACCTCAAGTGTTCCACCTGCCTTGGCCTCTCAAAGTGCTGGGATTACAGGCATGAGCCACCACACCCAGCCAACATATTAATTTTTAAAGATAAGGCTGGGCGCAGTGGCGCATGCTTGTAATCCCAGCACTTTGGGAGGCAGAGGCAGGCAGATTGCCTGAGCTCAGGAGTTCAAGACCAGCCTGGGCAACATGGTGAAACGTCGTCTATACTAAAAATACAAAAATTATCTGGGCATGGTGGCATGCATCTGTAATCCCAGCTACTCAGGAGGCTGAGGCTGGAGGATTGCTTGAACCCAGGAGGTGGAAGCTGCAGTGAGCCGAGATCGTGTCACTGCACTCCAGCCCGGGCGACAGAGCAAGACTCTGTCTCAAGAAAAAAAATAAATAAATAAAGATAAAAATAAGGTTGACAATGTTTAAAAACAAAAACAAAAACAAAAACAGGGCTTGGCGCAGTGGCCTATGCCTGTAATTATAGCACTCTGGGAGGCTGAGGCAGGTGGATCACCTGAGGTCATGAGTTCAAGACCAGCCTGACCAATATGATGAAACGCCATCTCTACTAAAACTACAAAAAGTAGCTGGGTGTGGTGGCATGCACCTGTAATCCCAGCTACTAGGGAGGTTAAGACAGGAAAATCACTTGAACCCAGTTAGTGGAGGTTGCAGTGAGCCAAGATTGCACCACTGCACTCCAGCCTGGGCAACAAGAGCAAAATTCGTTCTCAAAAAAAAGGCAAAAATAAAAAAAAGTCACCATTTCATTAGCACTGGCATTTTGAGACTATTGTCATCTTTTGCTTTGAACCAAACAGGAAGACAACCATTTATACTGTCAGTCTTTTCTGAAATATTTGCTAATATATCATTATTCACCAAGATACGGAATCAACCTAAGTGTCCAAAAACAGATGAAGAAAACACAGTAGAGATACACAATGGAATACTACTGAGTCTTCAAATAGGAAATCCTTTCACAACATGCAAAAAACTAGAGGACATTACACTCAGTGAAATAAACCAGGCACAGAAAGACCACATGATTTCATTTATATGTGGAACTTAAAGAAGTCGAACTCGGCCGGGCGCGGTGGCTCACACCTGTAATCCTAGCACTTTGGGAGGCTGAGGTGGGCGAATGACAAGGCCAAGAGATTGAGACCAGCCTGGCCAACATGGCGAAACCCCGTCTCTACTAAAAATACAAAAATTAGCCAGGCATGGTGGTACACGCCTGTAGTCCCAGCTACTTGGGAGGCTGAAGCAGGAGAATCACTTGAACCCGGGAGGTGGAGGTTGCAGTGAACCAAGATAGCGCCACTGCACTCCAGCCTGGGTGACAGAGCAAGACTGCATCTCAAAAAAGAAAAAAAAAAGAAGTCGAACTCACAGAAACAGAAAATGCTGGTTGCCAGAGATGGAATTGGGGGGCATTGGGGAAATACTGGTCAAAGGATGTAAGATTTCAGTTAGACAAGGAGAAATTGTTCAACATGGTGACTATAGTTACTGATCCATATACTTGAAAATTGCTAAGAGAACATTTTAAGTGTTTTCACTACAAATATCTTAGTATGTGAGGCAATGCATATGTTGATTACCTTGATTTAGCCATTCTACATTGTGTACATGTCAAAACATGTTGTACATCATTAATTTTTATTTGACAATCAAAATAAGAAAAAAAATACAGTCATCCGTTGGTATTCATGGAGGACTGGTTCTAGGACATTCTGTGGATACCAAAATCCAAAGATGCTCTAATCCCTGATATAAAATGGCACAGTATTTGTATATACCTATGTACCTCCTCCCATATACTTTAAATCATCTCTAGATTATTTATAATACCTCATACAAGGTAAACGCTATGTAAGTAGTTGTTATATGATTCAGGGAATAATATCAAGAAAGACAGTCTATAGGTATTCAGTAAATATGTAATTTTTTTCAAATATCTTCAATCCAAAGTTGGCTGAATCCACAAATGTGGAACCCACAGATACAGAGGGTCGACTGTATTTGCTAACATATAATGTTCCGACAACTTTTTTTTTTTTTT
>NC_045447.1:9977638-9985774 GCF_002776525.5 Piliocolobus tephrosceles
TTTTTTTTTTTTTTTTTTTTGAGGCGGAGTCTCGCTCTGTCGCCCGGGCTGGAGTGCAGTGGCCGGATCTCAGCTCACTGCAAGCTCCGCCTCCAGGGTTCCCGCCATTCTCCTGCCTCAGCCTCCGGAGTAGCTGGGACTACAGGCGCCGCCACCTCACCCGGCTAGTTTTTGTATTTTTAGTAGAGACGGGGTTTCACCGCGTTAGCCAGGATGGTCTCGATCTCCTGACCTCGTGATCTGCCCGTCTCGGCCTCCCAAAGTGCTGGGATTACAGGCTTGAGCCACCGCGCCCGGCCATTTTTGTATTTTTCAAGTAGAGATGGGGTTTCACCACGTTGGTCAGGCAGGTCTCGAACTCCTGACCTCAGGTGATCCACCCGCCTTGGTCTCCCAAAGTGCTGGGATTACAGGCATGAGCCACTGCACCCAGCCCAGACAATGTTTTTTTTTGAGATGGAGTCTCGCTTTGTCACCCAGGCTGGAGTGGAATGGCTCAATCTCAGCTCACTGCAATCTCCGCCTCCTGGGTTCAAGCAATTCTCCTGCTTCAGCCTCCCGAGTAGCTGAGATTACTGGCGCCCACCACCACACCTGGCTGGCTAATTTTTTTTTTTTTTTCCATGATGGAATCTCGTTCTGTCACCCAGGCTGGAGTGCAGTGGCGCGATCTCAGCTCACTGCAACTTCCGCCTCCCAGGTTAAAGCAATTCTCCTGCCTCAACCTACGAAATAGCTGGGATTACAGGCACATGCCACCATACCTGGCTAATTTTTGTATTTTTTTAGTAGAGACGGAGTTTCAACTTACTGGCCAGGCTGGTCCTGAACTCCTGACCACCCACCTTGGCCTCCCAAAGTGCTGGGATTACAGACATGAGCCACTGCGCCCAGCCTAATTTTTGTATTTTTAGTAGAGACGGAGTTTCACCAAGTTGGGCAGGCTGTTCTCAAACTCCTGACCTCAAGTAATCCACCATGCCCAGCCTCAGAGAACATATTTTAAGAAAACAAAATGAGACCACACGATGTGTGTCTGCCAGCCATTAATCATTCTCCTACCGAATAAAAAGCTCAAGTCTGGAACTCTCTTTCCTTTGCCCTGGGCTGAACCCCTCCCTGACTCCCGACTGCCCCTCTCCTGACTTTCAAGGTCATTTCGGTGCTTCCTGGCTCGGATTCAACACCATCTAAGACGGTACTTGTCTACTGGGGGCTGAGCACTTCATGTGAATGATTTCATTACATCTCTCTAAGGCCCTCTCAGGTGGGGCACCAATCTTACTTTCTTTTACAGACAAAGAGAAAGGCTCCGAGGATGGGCATGCAGGGCTGGAGGGATAGAGCCGGACCCTGAGCTCACCTCTTTGCAGTGCTGTTCCCTCAGGAGGTCTCGGAGGGTGCGGTTGGTCTCCTCAAATGTGCTCAGCTTCTGCAGGAGAAGTTCCTTCTGCCTCGTCAGGGTGTTGATGTCCGTGCAGGTCATTTGTTTCTCCTGGAAGACAAGCAGGCAGTCTTATAGATGCAGGGGAAGAAGGGAGGAAGCAGGCCCCATGGGCACTCAAGAGGGCTGGTGCCAGAAAGCCCAGACAAGGAGAAACAGGCTGTGTACAGTGCCAAGGTGATCAAGGGCAGGCTTCCTAGAGGCAGTGGACCTAAAGAGACACAAGCAGGAGCTAAGCCCGCTCTGAGCAAAGGTGGAGAAAGGGTTGGGAGGGCTCAGTGCAGGTGAGCACAGTCAGGGCAGACTTCCTGGAGGAAGCAAAGCAGGATGACAAGACCTGGTGGCTGATACTTGCAGGAATCAACCACATGCCTTGACTCACTGTGATCCCAGGTGACCCATGATGAGGTCTCCTTAGAGGCCCTGGTGACCAGAGGTCATCTTCAAGGGTCAAGGACTGGGAAGTGAGAGTGGTGGTTGGGGGCCTAGTTAAGCATGCCCTCCCCCAGCCTGAAGATGTCATAAAGTCTGCCTGATGACATGTAAAGACCCTGCCCAGCCTGCAGCTGCCCCTTCCCTGGGTCAGTTCCATGGCTGGGGTCCTTCCTCCCACCTGCCACCTACCGTTTTCAGCTTCCCGATGGTATCCTTCAAGGCCATGACCTGCTTGGCAGCCGCAGCCCCGTCCATTTCAGCCTCCACCAGCTTGGACATGAGGCACTCCTTCTCCTGCTGTAGGTGTTTCTTCTGAAGTCTGGGGCCAGAAAGACAGGGCTCTGTGAGCCCTCCCAGGCCCCCGCATGCCCAGAGCTCTAAGGCTTGCCTCACAATGCCCTAGGGGGCTCACCTCTGGTCAGGGAAAAGTGGGGGAGGGGGCAGGGACAGCCCTTCTGGCCTGGGTGGCCTTCAGAAAGGACCAGAGCCAGAAGTTACATCTGCCTAGGCACCAGACCAGGGCCTCCACACCAGGAGACATTAACTACCTGTGGCCCTCTTTCTCTCAAACAGCCACCACTGTCATCTCTTCGCTGCCCCCCCACTGTCACGCCCTCCTACCCACCATCTTCAGATATGCTTTTGAGCCCTTCTACCTCTATCTCTACACTGGAGCCAAAGCTAGTCAGGCCACCTCCCTGCTTTTAAAACCTTTCCATGGCTGTAGGCTGGGTACAGTGGCTAACGCCTGTAATCCCAGCACTTTGGGAAGCCGAGGCGGGCAGATCACTTGAGATCAGGTGTTATAGAGAGCCGCCTGGCCAACAGGTGAAACCCCATCTCTACTAAAAATACAGAAGTTAGCCAGGCATGGTAGTGGGCACCTGTAATTCCAGCTACTTGGGAGGCTGAGGCAGGAGGATTGCTTTAGTCAAGGAGGTGGAGACTGCAGTGAGCCAAGATTACGCCACTGTACTCCAGCCTGGATGACAGAGCGAGACTCCATCTCAAAAATTTTGAGACACCTCCCAGGATCAAGCAATTCTCCTGCCTCAGCCTCCCGAGTAGCTAGGATTATAGGCACCCGCCACCAAGCCCAGCTAATTTTTTGTCATTTTAGTAGAGACGGGGTTTCGCCATGTTGGCCAGGCTGGTCTTGAACTCCTGACCTTGCGATTCACCTGCCTTGGCCTCCCAAAGGGCTGGGATTACAGGCGTGAGCCACTGCGCCTGGCTAAATAAATTAATTAACTAAAATAAATCCTTTCCATGGCTTCCAAATGCCCTCAATGGAAATGCCTCAAAGTGGCTGCTGAGAGCTGACCCCCTGCCAACCTGTGTGGCCCCCTTATCCTCTCTGCCCACCCACTCTGGCCTGCTTTCCATTTCTCAGCTACAAATACCTTCCCACCTTCAGGCCTTCGCCTAAGAAGTTCCCACTGAGTAGCGTGCTTTCTTCCCCAGCACCCACCTGCCGAACACTTAACCATCCTGCAGGACACCCCTTAAATATCACTTGTTCCAGAAAGAGTTCCCTGCTACTCAGCCCCACACCGCAATCCACAGGGTCCTCCCTTTCCCTCATAGTACGAATCATAAGCACAATCAGGTAATTAACTGTAATTAACTGTGTGACTGTTGAATAGGCTCCAGGGCACAGGCACAGTGCCTCTGCCCGCCCCCTCTGTTGCTTTCCACTATTGCCCAGCGCTCAGGGCAGCCTAGCAGGGAGGAATAGATCAGCGGGGGCAGGGCAGGCGCCGCCTTACATGGTGTAGTCCTTCTCCTCCTTCATGCGCTCGATGTTGTGTCTCAGCACCGTGTTCTCATGTTCAGTCTCGGCCAGTTCGTTGGCCACCTCCTCCAGCTCTTCCTTCCGCTCCTCCAGGAACCTTTTGGCCATCTGGCGCTCACCCTTCTGCATTTTGACCTGCGCAGGGGGACCCAGGCAGGAGCCACTGAGGGGAGGTCCTTCCTCTATGCCACATTGCTAAGCTCAATGCTTTGGACGAAAATAAGGTCCCAGCCAGGCATGGTGGCTCACGCCTGTAATCCCAGCACTTTGGGAGGCCAAGGTGGGTGGATCATTTGAGGTCAGGAGTTCAAGACCAGCCTGACCAACATGGTGAAACCCTGTCTCTAGTAAAAATTAGCCAGATGTGGTGGTGCGTGCCTATGATCCCAGCTACTCTGGAAGCTGAGGCAGGATGGAATCACCTGAAACCTGGGAGCCAGAGGTTGCAGTGAGCCGAGATCATGGCCACTGCACTCCAGCCTGGGCGACAAGAGCGAGACTCCATCTCAAAAATAAATAAATAAAAGAAGGGGCCCTCCAATTGAGAACTACACAGGCTGTGTGCCAGGGCCTTATGGGTGCAATCTCAATTAACTGACATGAAGACTGACTCTCCTGGGATTCACCTGCCTTGGCCTCCCAAAGGGCTGGGATTACAGGCGTGAGCCACCGCTCCTGGCTAAATAAATTAATTAACTAAAATAAATCCTTTCCATGGCTTCCAAATGCCCTCAATGGAAATGCCTCAAAGTGGCTGCAATGCTGATTCTCTTTTTGTAGATGAGGAAGCTCAGTAGAGAGAGCCCCAGTGACTTGTGGGTTGGGAACGAAGCCAGGTTGCAAACCGTGGTTTGGCTGGCACACCAAAGGAGGAGAGACGTCACAAGAAGGCTCCTGCACTTTAAGTTATAGGGGAAGAAGGGCTTTTATTGTTTTTTCTTTTGAGATGGGGTCTCACTCTGTCATCCAGGCTGGAGTGCAGTGGCACGATCTCAGCTCACTGTAACCTCCGCCTCTCAGGTTCAACAGATTCTCGTGCCTCAGCCTCCCAAGTAGCTGGGATTACCAGCGTGTGCCAACATGCCCAGCAAATTTCTGTATTTTTAGTAGAGACAGGTTTCACCATGTTGGCCAGGCTGGTCTTGAACTCCTAACCTCAAGTGATCTGCCCTCCTCAGTCTTCCAAAGTGCTGGGATTATAGGCGTGAGCCACCACACCCAGCCAAGAAGGGCCTATTGCCAGGCAGCCAGCCCTAGGTTCTCCAGGAGGTTTTCTGGACCTCAAGTACAGGGTGGAGGATTAAAGACACAGGTCGTGTTAGCAGTGAAGACATATGTTGAGAGAGCAATCCAAGCCCAAGGCCTGGATTTTAATGACAACTCTGCCAACTTCCTAGTTGGGGACCTTGGACTTCCAGGATCTATTTCCAATTTCATTGCCACATCCCACCCCAAGAGACAGCACAGCAACTGAGGACACACTTCCTTGGCCTCTGTGGGGCTTTGTTTTCGTTAATTTTTTTTTTTTTTTTTTTTTTTGAGACAGAGTCTCTCTCTGTTGCCCAGGCTGAGTGCAATCGCGCGTCTTGGCTCACTGCAACTCTGGCTTCTGGGTTCAAGCGATTCTACCACCTCAGCCTCCTGAGTAGCTGAGATTACAGGCGCACGCCACCACGCCCGCTAAGTTTTGTTTGTATTTTTAGTAGAGATGGGGTTTCACCATGTTGGTCAGGCTGGTCTTGAATTCCTGACCTCAGGTGATCCACCTGCCTCAGCCTCCCAAAGTGCTGGGATTACAGGCGTGAGCCACCGCGCCCAGCCTGTTTTTGTTAAACTTTATATAAAGTGGAAGGCATAGGCCCTAGTTTCCCAGGTGTTTCATCTCTGTAATGAGGACAATACCACCACTGGCTTCTTCACATGCTATTTTAAAAAGTCAAATCAGACCACCCATGTAGAGCACCAGGACAGCTACGTGCTCAATAGAAAGGGCCCTTGTTGGTGGGATGGGATCCCATGCTGCCCCAGCTACCTCCCCGGGTCGGCACCCCTGCAGAGGAGGTCAGAAGGCCTGCAGAGGCAGGCTGAGGGACCAGACAGGAAAGCCACCTGGGTGCTCCTGCACATCCTCAGGGTACCAGCTGTCCCAGCCCCCTACCTCCCTCACCTCAGACTTCAGACAACCAACCGCATTCATTAGACTATCAATCTTCTTATCATAACGGTTCATTTTACAGTGACCTGAGTCATCATCTTCTGTAGAGAGGTCACTTAACCGCATCACTGAGACCAGCTTTTCTGAAGATGGTGGCGTGATCTCCAGGCAATGAGGTGGATTCTGATGTAGAGGAGGGAGAAACACATGAACTCAGAAGGCAGAACCTTGACCATGAGTTCCACCACTGGAGGCTTATTTACTGATTAGACGGGAAAAGCTGTAACAGCTAACTTGGGGGCCCCAGGAAGAACCATACTCTGAACCGTCGTGATGGACCATTACCTATCCATGTTTAAATGATGGTGTTGGAGAATTCCCAACATCAAAATTAAAAGCTTGGGTTACAATGTTATGTTTAAAATAAAGAACATAGGCTGGATATCCTGTAAAGTCAGTATTTTGGGAGGCCAAGGCGGGAAGCCAAAACCAGCCTCAGCAACATAGCGAGAACTTGTCTCTACAAAAGTAAAAAACATTAGCTGGCGCTGGGCACAGTGGCTGACACCTGCAATCCCAGTGCTTTGGGAGGCCGAGGCGGGTGGATGACCAGAGGTTAGGAGTTCGAGACCAGCCTGACCAACATGGTGAAACCCCGTCTCTACTAAAATACAAAATTAGCCGGACATGGTGGTGCATGCCTATAATCTTAGCTACTCAGGAGGCTGAGGCTGGAGAATCGCTTGAACCCGGGAGGTGGAGTTTGCAGTGAGCTGAGATTGCGCCATTGCACTCCAACCTGGGCAACAAGAACGAAACTCCGTTTCAAAAAAAAAATCAGGTGGGTGTAGTGGTGCATGCCTGTGGTCCCAACTACTCAGGAGGCTGAGGCAGGGGATTCCGCTAGTCCAGGAGTTCAAGACTGCAGTGAGCTATAATAGCACCACTGCATGCCAGCCTGGGTGACAGAGAGAAACCCTGTCTCTAACAATGACAAGACTAATAAAGAAATAATATAACAAATCAGCAAAAATATTAATACCCAAAGTTGGCAAAAGTTTAGGGCAATGCTTTTTTTTATACCTAGGGTAGAAATGAAATATGTCAAAAGTCTTTTAAATGAATATGAATACCTGCTAGTGGATTAGTTACAAAGGTACATTAATGTGCTGAAAAGGTATTTTAGAAATAAGTGGGTAAATTTGAAAAAGGACCAGATATTGTATGATATCAAGAAATGCTCTTAGGAGTAATCATTGTTATTTTGATGATATAGAAAAATATTATAAATGCACATGGTACAACACCTGGAAAATACTTTTTTAAATACGTCAGTATAAAAAAATATTTTAGCTTTGGGAGGCCAAGGCAGGTGAATCAGGAGGTCAAGAGATCGAGACCATCCTGGCCAACATGGTGAAACCCCATCTCTACTAAAAATACAAAAATTAGGTGGGCGTGGTGGCACGCACCTGTAATCCCAGCTACTCAGAAGGCTGAGGCAGGAGAATCGCTTGAACCTGGGAGGCGGAGATTGCAGTGAGCCAAGATTGCGCCACTGCACTCCAGCCTGGCAACAGAGTGAGATTCCATCTCAAGAAAAAAATAAAAATAAAAATAAATTAAAAAAAATATTTTAGGGGCCGGGCACAGTGCACGCCTGTAATCCCAGCACTTTGGAAGGCCAAGGCAGGCAGATCATGCCCCAGCTGGGCATGGTAGCAGGCGCCTGTAGTCCCAGCTTTTTACACATTTAAAAAAATATTTTTAAATGCATGTATGCTTCAGGAAACTTTATGCAAAGCTGTAAACACTTTGTTGTTTTTTTTTTTTGAGACAGGGTCTCACTCCATCGCTTAGGCTGGAATACAGTGGTGTGATCTCGGCTCATTGCAACCTCCGCTTCCCAGGTTCAAGCGATTCTCCTGCCTCAGCCTCCCGACTAGCTGGGATTACAAGTGCCTTCCACCATGCCCAGCTGATTTTTGTATTTTTAGTAGAGATGGGGTTTCACCATGTTGGCCAGGCTGTTCTCAAACTCCTGACCTCAAGTGATCTGCCTGTCTCAGTCTCTCAAAGTGCTGGGATTACAGGAGTGAGCCACCATGCCTGGCCATATATTGCTTTTTTTTTTGAGACAGAGTTTTGCTCTTGTTGCCCAGGCTAGAGTGCAATGGCACAATCTTGGCTCACTGCAAACTCTGCCTCCTGGGATCATCAAGTGATTCTCCTGCCTCAGCCTCCCAAGTGGCTGCGATTACAGGTGCCCACCACCATACCCAGATAATTTTTGTATTTTTAGTAGAG
>NC_045447.1:9990774-9994632 GCF_002776525.5 Piliocolobus tephrosceles
GCCTCCCAAAGTGCTGGGATTACAGGCTTGAGCCACCGCGCCCGGCCTATATATTGCTTTTAAAAGAAAAAAAGTTACTTTTAATACTTAAAAGGACAAAAATAGGAAAATGTATAAACAGTCATGTGCCACATAACATTTCAGTCAGCAATGGACTGCATATATGACAGTGATCCCAGAACACCATATTTTTACTGTATATGACAGTGGTCCCAAAACACTGTATTTTTACCTTACCTTTTCCATATTTACTATGTTTCAATATCCAAGTACTTACCATTCTGTTACAGTTGCCTACAGTATTCTGTATGGCATCATGCTGCAGAGGTCTGCAGCCTAGGAGCAATAGGCTACACCATACAGCCCAGGTGTGGAGCAGGCTCTACCAATCTCAGTTTGTGTAAGTACACTCTATGATGTTTGCACAATGATGAAAGTACCTAACAACACGTTTCTCAGAATATATCCCCATTGTTAATTGATACATGACTATTTATTTTTTAAAATGACAAAAAATATATATATAGGAGAAAGTGTGACTAGTTACTCCTTGTGATTGGGAGGCAGTGACATAGGTAAAAGTCAGGGGCAGCTTCTAGGATGCTGGGTGATTGTTACACAGGTAACTTCAGTTTGTGAAAATTCATGGAGCAATACACTTCTGATGGGTGTACATCCCTGCACCTTTCCATTTTTTTTTTTTTTTTGAGATGGGGTCTCACTCTGTCAACCAGCCTGGAGTGCAGTAGCACAATTTTGGTTCACTGCAACCTCCGCCTCCCAGGATCAAGCGATCCTTACACCTCAGCCTCCCAAGTAGCTGGGAACAGAGGCGCACACCACCACACCGGACTCATTTTTTGTATTTTTGGTAGAGGTATGGTTCATCACATTGTCCAACTGGTCTCCAACTCCTGAGCTCAGGTGAACCGCCTGCCTCAGCCTCCCAAAGTGCTGGGATTATAGGCGTGAGACACCAGGCCCGGCCCATCTTCTTTTCATTTTTCCTTTTTTGAGATAGAGACTCGCTTTGTTGCCCAGGCTATAGTGCAGGCACATGATCCTGGCTCCCTGCAACCTCCGCCTCATGGGCTCAAGCAATTCTCCTGCCTCAGCCTTCTGTGCAGCTGGGATTAGTGGCGCCGACCACCACGCCAGGGTAATTTTTGTATTTTTAGTAGAGACGGGGTCTCGCCATGTTGGCTAGGCTGGTCTCGAACTCCTGACCTCAGGTGATCTGCCTGCCTCGGCCTCCCAAAGTGCTGGGATTACAGGAGTGAGCCATTGCTCCCGGGCCTGTACTTTTCAACAAGAAGTTTTTGAAACTTAACAGCAGCCAGATTTGAGTAGATCTTTTTTTTTTTTTTTTTTTTTGAGACGGAGTCTCGCTCTGTTGCCAGGCTGGAGTGCAGTGGCACAATCTCAGCTCACTGCAACCTCCGCCTAAAGGGTTCAAGCAGTTCTCCTGCCTCAGCCTCCCAAGTGGCTGGGACTACAGGCACATGCCACCATGCCCAGCTAATTTTTGTATTTTTAGTTGAGATGGGGTTTCACCATGTTGGCCAGGATGGTCTCAGTCTCTTGACCTCATGATTTGCCTGCCTTGGCCTCCCAAAGTGCTGGGATTACAAACGTGAGCCACCACGCCCCGCTGATCACTTTTAGTAACAGAGGCAAGAAAAAAACCTAGACCTTCTTTCTTCCAAAGATGACCTTATATTCCAGGAGTTGTAAGATATCAAACAAGAACCCCACATGCATACAGCAGCTTTTGGTCTTCATTTCCATACCTTCCCCAAAATTCCACCTCCAGGGGCTGTTCACCTTCTGTCCATGATGGACAGGGTTGAGTTAGGGCCTCTCAGGGTCACAGGAAGCCACTTGAAAGTGGAAAGGGGCAGACAGACCCAAGAATGAAAGTAGAAAAGACAGCTACTGTTTCAGCTGCTGAGAGAACCTGGGCAGGCCACCTCTCTGGGACCTTCTATCTCTAGGATTTGGCTGTGGGGCTGGAAATGGCATTATGCTTTCCAGAGGGGATTATTACCCCTAGCAACCCACATCAACAGGAAAGTTTTTCATAGCAGCATCTCTGTGATGTGTACTTTGAAAACTACCAAGGAGGCCAGGCACAGTGGCTCACGCCTGTAATCCCAGCACTTTGGGAGGCCGAGGCGAGCAGATCACTTGACATCAGTTCAAGACCAGCCTGGCAAACATGGTGAAACCCCATCTCTACGAAAAATACAAAAACTAGCTGGGTGTGGTAGTGCATGCCTGAGTCCCAGCTAACTCAGGAGGCTGAGGCAGGAGAATCACTTGAACCCGGAAGATGGAGGTTGCAGTGAGCCAAGATCATGCCACTGCACTCTAGCCTGGGCAACAACAGAACAAGACTCTCTCAAAAAAACAAAACAGAAAAACAAAAACTACCAAGGCTTTTTACTTTTTTAAAAGGCATTTTTGGCCGGGCGCGGTGGCTCAAGCCTGTAATCCCAGCACTTTGGGAGGCCAAGACGGGCGGATCACGAGGTCAGGAGATCGAGACCATCCTGGCTAACACGGTGAAACCCTGTCTCTACCAACAATACAAAAAACTAGCCGGGCGAGGTGGCGGGCGCCTGTAGTCCCAGCTACTCAGAAGGCTGAGGCAGGAGAATGGCGTGAACCCGGGAGGCGGAGCTTGCAGTGAGCTGAGATCCGGCCATTGTACTCCAGCCTGGGCCACAGAGCGAGGCTCCGTCTCAAAAAAAAAGAAAAAAAAGGCATTTTTGGGCCGGGCGCAATGGCTCACACCTATAATCCCAGCACTTTGGGAGGCCGAGGCAGGCGGATCACCAGGTCAGGAGATTGAGACCATCCTGGCTAACATGATGAAACCCCATCTCTACTAAAAATACAAAAAATTAGCCGGGTGTGGTGGGGGGCACCTGTAGTCCCAGCTATTCAGGAGGCTGAGGCAGGAGAATGGCGTGAACCTGGGAGGTGGAGCTTGTAGTGAGCCGAGATCACACCACTGCACTCCAGCCTGGGCGACAAAGCAAGACTCTGTCTCAGGAAAAAAAAAAAAAAGAGAGAGAGAAAAGAAAAATTAGTCGGGCGTGGTGGCACACACCTGTAGTCCCAGTTACTTTGGGGGCTGAGGCAGAAGAATCGCTTGAACCTGGGAAGTAGAGGTTGCAGTGAGCCAAGTTCGTGCCACTGCGCACCAGACTGGAAGGCAGAGCAGGGCTCTGTCTCAAAAAAAAAAAAAAAAAAGGCATTTTTGGCTGTGCGTGGTGGTGGCTCACGCCTGTAATCCCAGTGCTTTGGGAGGCTGAGGTGGGCGGGTTACTTGAGGTCAGGAGTTCGAGACCAGCCTGGCCAACATAGCAAAACCCTGTCTCTACTAAAAATACAAAAATTAGCCAGGTGTGGTGATGCATGCCTGTAATCTCAACTACTCGGGAGGCTGAGGCAGGAGAATCGCTTGTACCCAGGAGGTAGAGATTGCACCACTGCACTCCAGCCTGGGTGACAAAACAAGACTCTGTCTCAAAAAGTAAATAAATAAACAAAAATAAAGCATTAAACCTTGCCATACCTCAGAGGCAATCACTGCTTACCACTACTTGTATATTCTCCCAGAAAACGTTCTGTACATATAAACATATGCGTTTATACATGGACACAGAAGCCCCTTTTCTTTTTTTTTTTTTTTTTGAGGCGGAGTCTCGCTCTGTCGCCCGGACTGGAGTGCAGTGGCCGGATCTCAGCTCACTGCAAGCTCCGCCTCCCAGGTTTACGCCATTCTCCTGCCTCAGCCTCCCGAGTAGCTGGGACTACAGGCGCCCGCCACCTCGCCCGGCTAGTTTTTGT
>NC_045447.1:9994732-9996680 GCF_002776525.5 Piliocolobus tephrosceles
AAAGTGCTGGGATTACAGGCTTGAGCCACCGCGCCCGGCTAGAAGCCCCTTTTCTTCACAAATAGGGCCAGCCAAATGTTATATGTTGTGCAGCTCCACGCTTCATTATCATGCATAAATACCTGTCTCAATCTTTTTGTTCCTGAGACAGGGTCCTGTTCTGTAACCCAGGCTGCAGTGCAGTGGCATAATCACAGCATACTGAAGCCTCAACCTCCCCACCCCAAGTAACTAGGAGGACTACAGGTGCGAGCCACCACACTCAGCTAATTTTTTATCTTTTGTAGAGGCAGGATCTCGTCGTGTTGCCCAGGCTGGTCTTGAACTCCTAGGCTCAAGTGATCCTCCTGCCCTGGCCTCCCAAAGTGCTGGGATCACAGGTATAAGCCACAGCAACCGGCCTCTACCTCAGTCTTTGCACGGCTGCATGGTATTCCATTGTATGGATGTATCATATTTCTCTTTTGTTTTGTTGTTTGAGACAGGGTCTCACTGTGTCACACAGGTTATGCAGTGGCATGATCATGGCTCACTGCAGCCTTAACCTCCCCAGCTCAAGTGATCCTCCCACCTCAGCCTTCTGAGTAGCTGGAACTACAAGTGCATGCCACCATGCCCAACTAATTTTTTATTTTTTGTAGAGATAGGATCTCACTATGTTGCCCAGGCTGATCTCAAACTCCTGGGCCCAAGCGATCCTCCCTCCTGGGCCTCCTAAAAGTGTTGGGATTACAGGCATGAGCCCACCACGCCCAGCCAGATGTATTATAATTTAAACAACACTCTCCTGATGGACATTTAGGTTGCTTCCAATTTTTCTGTTACAAACAATGCTATAGCAAAAAATCTACAAAAAAAACCCTGTACTTGTAATCCCAGCACTTTGGGAGGCTGAGGCAGGCAGATCATGAGGTCAGGAGATCAAAACCATCCTGGCTAACACAGTGAAAACCCGTCTCTACTACAAAAAAAAAATTAGCCGGGTGTGGTGGCGGGCACCTATAGTCCCAGCTACTCAGGAGGCTGAGGCAGGAGAATGACGTGAACCCGGGAGGTGGAGCTTGCAGTGAGCAAAGATCGCGCCACTGCACTCCAGCCTGGACGATAGAGCAAGACTTCGTCTCAAAAAAAAAAAAAAATCCCTGTACTCTTCTGTGATATTTTCAGGACAGCTTCCTAGATAAAAAATTACAGAATCAATGTTTAGACAGGCGCTGCCAAACTGACTCCAGAACAGTTGAATCAGGTTCACAGTCCTATAAAAAATGTTTTAAAAGATTCAGGCCGGGCGCAGTTGCCCATACCTGTAATCCCAGCACTGTGGAAGCCCGAGGTGGGCTGATCGCCTGAGGTCAGGAGTTTCAGATCAGCCTGACCAACATGGAGAAACCCCATCTCTACTAAAAATACAAAACTAGCTGGGATGGTGGTGCATGCCTGTAATCCCAGCTACTTAGGAGGCTGAGGCAGGAGAATCACTTGACCCAGGAGGTGGAGGTTGTGGTGAGCCAAGGTCACACCACTGCACTCCTGCCTGGGCAACAACAGCGAAACTCCATCTCAAAAAAAATAAAAATAAAAAAAAAAAGATTCATTGATATCTCATATGCTTGCTGGCAGGAAAAGTTGTCATTTTTTAAACTTTTTCCATTCAAGAAAAAAGCTCATTGTTTTTGTTTTAAAAAAATATATACCGCGGGCCGGGCGCAGTGGCTCAAGCCTGTAATCCCAGCACTTTGGGAGGCCGAGACGGGCGGATCACGAGGTCAGGAGATCGAGACCATCCTGGCTAACACGGTGAAACCCCGTCTCTACTAAAAAATACAAAAAAACTAGCCGGGCAAGGTGGCAGGCGCTTGTAGTCCCAGCTACTCGGGAGGCTGAGGCAGGAGAATGGTGTAAACCCGGGAGGCGGAGCTTGTAGTGAACTGAGATCCGGCCACTGCAC
>NC_045447.1:9996780-9997918 GCF_002776525.5 Piliocolobus tephrosceles
AAAAAAAAAAAAAAAAAAAAAAAAAAAAGTATATATATATATATATACATATATATACACTGCGGCTTTTAATTTACATTTCACTGATTATTAGTGAAGTGTATGCAGTAAAAAATGTAAGGCAGCATTTTAATCTCAATCCTTGTAATTTATTGTACTGGTCAGAGCAGTTTCCATTTAATCCTAAGAAGGCCCCATACTCCCTTTATCTCTAAGGGAGACAAAGGAGTCTCCTTTGTCTGGTAAGTCAAGGAGTCAAAACTATGAGGTATGACTATAAACTTCAAGAAGTTACTTTTGTTTTTCATTTCTATTTTTTTTTCTTTTCGCTGCTGGTATGAAAGATTTCTAATGTAAGCCGGGCGCGGTGGCTCAAGCCTGTAATCCCAGCACTTTGGGAGGCCGAGACGGGCGGATCACGAGGTCAGGAGATCGAGATCATCCTGGCTAACGCGGTGAAACCCCGTCTCTACTAAAAAATACAAAAAAAACTAGCCGGGCGAGGTAGCGGGCGTCTGTAGTCCCAGCTATTCGGGAGGCTGAGGCAGGAGAATGGCGGGAACCCGGGAAGCGGAGCTTGCAGTGAGCTGAGATCCGGCCACTGCACTCCAGCCCGGACGACAGAGAAAGACTCCCCCTCAAAAAAAAAAAAAAAAAAAGAAAGAAAGATTTCTAATGTAATAAGCTATAAGAAAAACAGGCTGGGTGCGGTGGCTCACACCTGTAATCCCAACAGTTTGGGAGGCCGAGGTGTGCGGATCACCTGAGGTCAGGAGTTCGAGACCAGCCTGACCAACATGGTGAAACCCCATCTCTACTAAAAATACAAAAATTAGTCGGAAGTGGTGGTGGGTGCCTGTAGTCCCAGGCTACTCAGGAGGCTGAGGCAGGAGAATCACTTGAACCTGGGAAGCGGAGGTTGCAGTGAGCCAAGATCATGCCACTGCACTCCAGCCTCGGCAACAGAGCAAGGCTCTGTCTCGAAAAGAAAAGAAAAGAAGAAAAGAAAACAGAAGAGAAGAGAAGAGAATAGAAGAGAAGAGACAAGATATGTGATGTGGCTCCTCACAAGCAAAGCAGAGAGGCTAAGAGTACTGCCTCTAGAAAGAATCTTTTTTTTTTTTTTTTTTTTTTTTTT
>NC_045447.1:9998018-10004376 GCF_002776525.5 Piliocolobus tephrosceles
GCCTCCCAAAGTGCTGGGATTACAGGCTTGAGCCACCGCGCCCGGCCTAGAAAGAATCTTAACTCCAGCTCTGCTACCTTCTCTGTGACTCTGGGAAAATCACTTCTCTCTGAGGCCTGGTTCCTCATCTCTGCACTGGGACAGCAGGACTTCCCACACAGCAGTGTCATAAGAACTCAAGAAGATTATTCTCACAGTTTCAGGGTTTAGCAAGGCCCTCCGTAAATGGGGTCTGCTAGGACATTCCAGTAGCTACAGCCGACCCTGAATCATACCGAGGCTGAGGCCTGCTAGGATCTGAGCAGTCCGAGAAGAAAAGCCTGGGCAAGGGTGAGCCTACCTCCCACTTGCATCCCACGGGCCGGGCAGATGATTTTCCAGGGGGCATCCAAGGTACCTTGGTTTTCACCCGGACACTCCGCCGCACATTCACAGTGTCCCCTTTCATTCCTCGCTTGTGAGATTTCTGTGGAAAGGGACAAATCCAGGGTCACTTCCACACCCAGCTGGCCATGGTGCCATGCTAGTGACATCCCTCTCCAACTGGCAGAGTTCCTCTTCTGACTAATGTTACTTCTGCTGCTCCTGGATGACAGGCCTGCCTACCTTCTAACCAGGAAACCGGCCTCCGAAAGAGTGTGTTTGTCTCCCAAACCTTTGGAGTCAGAGTGCGAGGAGGCTGGGCTTAGCAGGATCACCCAGATCCACAGCTGCTACCTCACCCCACTGGCATGCTCCTACCTGGCTGCTGGTCGCTGATGGTTTCGGGAGTTTTTTTATGTGGACGTGGACAGGGGTGTTCTCATCCACATGAACATGTAAGGGGGGAGTTGAAGAGCGGTCCTTCATGGTTGGCTTCTGGCAGGTGGGGGAGGACAACACAAAAATGGTTGATCTGTGGATGAGTAAACTGGGCATAAAAACGGAGCTCACAGCCTCTGGGGGCCACCAAAAAGCCTAGCCAGCAAGCGAGCAGGACAGCTACCAATTACTGGCATGCAGGCAGGCAGCAAGGCGGGAGTATCATTCAGCAGGTTCCTGCAGAGATCCCAGCAGAAGACCACCAGGGAGATTCTGGTCCACTCAAGAGAGGGTCTGCAAGACCCACCCATTCCAGAATAGATCCCAGACACAGGCCCAGGGTCCTCAGGGCTGGATCTCCTCTAAACCTGCTGGCATGCACAGCTCCTCCTTGGATTTAGTGAAGCACAGCGGAAAGCAGGCGGATCCTTCTACACAGTGATCTGAAGTGGGCATGCAGATTGGCGTGCGAAACACACAAAATGCTCAGGGTGCAGAATAAATCAGACAGCAGGCAGATCAAAGACCATTAAAACAGAAAGCTGGAGGAAATCCTAAGGATGAGAAAGTTGTCTAGATTCTAAAGAAAACATGAGCAAGGCAGAACCGCAGCTACAAACCCCTCAACCACCACCAGCTCTTATCCTTCCCCCCATTCTTTAAACTTTTTTTTTCTCTTCTCTTTTCCTTTATTTTAAAAATCTCAAGATTTTAGGATTTGGCTGGAAGAATACGTCTAAGACAACTTCCTCACACCCGGCAGCCTTACCGCAGACAAAAATGATCATAATTAAAAATCAGCAGGCTGTGCATAACAGCACCTAGCAGAGTAACTGGGCGGCGATGGTGCCCAGCAGGGTAAGGCATCTCCTGGAAATGGTGTGCAGAAGCATTTTTAGCAGGGTGACCAAAGAGGGCTGCTACATGAGTGCATCACCTACCGTTACAGTTACACTGGGTGCGCCACAAGGTGCTCTCAAGACCTTTTTCTGCGTGAGACTCGTTACTCCGTTCTTCCCACACGATGGAAACCTGTACCCAGGCACAAGAACCAGATTGTAAGCAGAAAACTAGGGCTCTCTTATGTTTTAGATCTCATGAAATTACACACTGACTATGGTAGCCAACATGTTCAAGGCTAGGAAAACCAGCATGGAATTCCTTGACTCCCCTGAGATGAGCAACAGATGTGCGTGGGAGCCCAGCAGTGGGATGGAAATAGGGTGACGGGCATTTGCAGGCTGGACTTGTAACATATCGTCACATCACATGTATTATGACCCTTACTGAAAAGCCAGGCTGACAGCCTGTCAGATGACAAAAAGCAAGCAGCACATGAATACAGCCAAGGTACTGGTTTGGCTGAGGGTAGAAGCACCCAGGACAGTGCCTGGAGCAGAGGCGGCCCTGGAGAAAGGTGGAGTGAGTGAATGACAAAAATAGAGCATTAGTGACCACAAGCCATGGCTCATGCCTGTAATTCCAACACTTTTGGAGGCCAAGGCAGGCAGATTGCTTGAGCCCAGGAGTTTGAGACCAGCCTGGGCAACATGACAAGACCCCATCTCTACAAAACATACAAAAATTAGCTGGGCGTGGTGGCGTGTATCTGTAGTCCCAGCTATTTGGGAGGCTGAGGTGGGAGAATCACTTAAGCCTGGGAGGTGGAAGCTGCAGTGAGCCATGACCGCGCCACTGCACTCCAGCCTAGGTGGCAGAGGGAGACCCTGTTTCAAAACAACAACAAAAAAGAAAAAGAATATTTTTCAAGAAGCATTAGGCTCAGGCACGAGAAGTCACTGTAACACACACTCATCAAATTAAGGCTCAAATATTCCCCAAGAGAATAAAAAAGTATCTGTTTCCCAAAAGATTCCACTTCCTATCCTTTAAGCTCCTAAGCAGCAGGGGATTTTTTTTGTAATGTCATGTGTAATTCACATTGCTTACACATATACTGTACAGCCCCATCACCAGATCTGCAGACAGGAAAAAAAAAAATAGCAAAAGTTTAAAAGTTTAATTTGCTCCAAAATCTTTCAGCGGTACATCCAAGAACTCCAGGATGGGAAGGGACTTGGAATTACCATCTGATCCATCTCACTGCCCCTTTTTTTTTTTTTTTTGAGATGGAGTCTTGCTCTGTCGCCCTGGATGGAGTGCGGTGGCCCAATCTTTGCTCGCTGCAAGCTCCGCCTCCCAGGTTCAAGCAATTCTCCAATGTTCCTGCCCCAGCCTCCTGAGTAGCTGGGATTACAGGGGTGTGCCACCATGCCCAGCTAATTTTTTATATTTCTAGTAAAGACGGGGTTTCACCATGTTGGTCAGGCTGGTCTCAAACTCCTGACCTCAGGTGATCCGCCCACCTCGGCCTCTCAAAGTGCTAGGATTGCACAGACATGAGCCACCCGCAACTGGCCCCCAAAGTGGGGAGAGATCAGAGAGGCTGAGCAACCAGGGGGAGGCAGGGAGGGTGGGGCAGAGACGGGGCGGTCCCAAATTATCATCCTGCCCTCTCTACAAATACTTGGGGAAAATAATGCAATATCAAAATGCAATGAAAAAAATACTTGAGCACTGTGGTATGCGTTTTGCTGTATGTGTATTACATCCTGATTTTAAAAAGAGGGAATGGCCAGGCGCGGTGGCTCAAGCCTGTAATCCCAGCACTTTGGGAGGCTGAGACGGGCGGATCACGAGGTCGGGAGATCAAGACCATCCTGGCTAACACGGTGAAACCCCGTCTCTACTAAAAAATACAAAAAATTAGCCGGGCGAGGTGGCGGGCGCCTGTAGTCCCAGCTACTCGGGAGGCTGAGGCAGGAGAATGGCGTAAACCCGGGAGGCGGAGCTTGCAGTGAGCTGAGATCCGGCCACTGCACTCCAGCCTGGGAGACAGAGCGAGACTCCGTCTCAAAAAAAAAAAAAAGGGACTATGTGTGTGTGTCTGTATATATATACACACACACACACATATATATATACACACACATATGTATACACACATATATATACCACAGAGAGAGAGAGAGAGAGAGAGAGAGCGCTCTACTGATCCTTTAGCCAAGGAATACCAAAACTGAGAAGACAGGCTTTTTTCCCTAATCATTCAGAACATTGTTCACGTAAAGCCAATAGTTTTGGGAAATCTCTCAGTGGGTTTCTTGTCAAACCACCTGGATTCCATCATCTTGCTAACTGCCACATCCACCTCCTACATGTTATTTATTTACACCTCGACTCCCTTCAAAAAGGCTCTGAACCTAGTACTCTATTAAGACAACAAGAGTGACCCTGTTTGCTTCCAGGAAGCTGTGACATTTGAGGAGGGAAGGAGCGAGGGAGGTAGAGCTGGGATTGTGTATACATTTCGTTCCCCCTTCCCTTTAAAAATGATTTTTAAATGTTTTGGTCCAGACTTTCAGCAAACACAATGAGGAAGCTGGAAGCCTCAGGCGAGCCTGCCCTGGGGACCCCTGGCCAGCTTTCCCTGCCCTCCGGCGCAGGCGCCTCCCACATCGGCAGTACCTGGGGGAGCCGCCTGAGGATGAGGCAGACATGGCTAGGCATCAAAGCCGCAAAGGTGGGCAATTGGGTCAGCAGGCTCTGCTCAGGGGGACCCAGAGGGGCGGGCTTGTCAATGAGCCTCTCAAGGGGCCTGGCATCAAACGTCCTCTCTGAGGGGAGAAGGGTGGAAGCTTTGGGGTTGGCAGTTGGATGAAAACTTTGGAGGCGCTCCTCTACTGTCCAAGTCGCACAGCAACTGTCCTGCCAAAGTAGGGGGAGATAGGAGAGGCTGAGCGACCTGGGGGCAGAGGGGAGGAAGAGGAGGGGACGGGGCAGAACGGCGAGGGAAAGTACCACCGCGCCCGGGCCCCACGCGGAAGACGGCCGGTGGCTACTGGGGGAAACCTGAGGCGCCGGCGGACGTGCGGAGAGGGCAGGTGAGAACCGCTCCGCCCCAACTGGGCCCCAGAGGGCCGGAACCGCGCAGGGAGCAGCGGGGATGCTGGGGCGGGGTCGGACAACTGTCTCCTAGGAGAAGGGGCGTTCCCGGAAGAACAGGTGCCCGAGAGGCCCAATAGTGTTTGAAAGAGGGAGGCGCGGAGCCCGGGGGCCCCGCCGCGAGGGAAAACCGAACAACCGAGTTCTAAGCAGGCTAGACACCGGGCTGGGAGGGGGCGGCGGGGACCCCCGCGGGCGAGGGCCCTGGTGACCCGGAGACGGTGCCCGGGGAACAGCGCTGCCTACGGAGGGCGGGCAAGTGACTGCTGTGTGGAGGCCCGCGGAGAGGACGAGGCGGTCGGGGCGAGGCCGCCGGCGGGCAGCAGAGCGAGGGACAGCCTCTGTCGGCGGAGAGAAGGGACGGCCACCCACCAGCACGCAGAAGGGTACCGGCTTCTACCCATAGAAAGGCGAAGCCCTGCCCGCGGGCGGCAGAAGAGGGGCAGAGCCCCGCGGTAGCCAGGAGAGGAAGGAGGCGGCCGGCCGCCCGTTAGCGGGAGAAGGAGAGGCCCCGTGCCGGTGGGCGTGGCGGGGGCCCAGGTTCTGACAGGAGGGGGACGAGCGCGACGCGGCGGGGAACGCAGGACCCGACGGCCCCGCGGGGCCGACCGCGCCCGGGGTACGAAGGCGACGGTCTCGCTCGCGGTGCCCCGGAGCGCGCTGGATCCCGCCTGCCGGCGGCCTCTCACCAGGAGCGACACGGCTGAGCCCAGAAACGCCGCCTTATGAAGTCGTTGAAGTCGGAGGCCACGGTCGTGCCATGGAGACGCCGCGGCGGATGCAGTCTGGCTCTGGCGGCGGCTCCTCCCGGCTTCCGCCTCCTTTTCCGACACCCGGTCGGCAGCTCGCCCATTGGCCAGTTCAAACCCCCCCGGGAGACGCTTGGGTTTCGCCATCGAGGCCCAGCCCCTAGCGTCACAGAGATGCCCCGCCCCGCCAGAAGCACCGCCCACTTCCGGGCCAAGCGTCCCGTCACCAAGGAGACGTGCGACGCGTCCAGCGGGCCTGGCCTGCTCTCGCCCCCTATTCAAGGGCTTTCCCGCTCGGCCCTGTTTCCCCTGTCTTGGGTCCTCCCGGATTCCCCTCACTCAAAGGAGCGTACGGTTCCGACGCGCTCCCCTTGGTACTCACCAGGAAACTAGGCTCACAGAGGACCCACGGAACACGTTATTGGGAGCTGCACACTGCCTCCGAAAATCCAGCCCTGCCCCTAGTCCACTGTTAGTGCAGAGATGGAATCGGCTTCTGCGCATTCCCCGGCCTCTCTCCCCTGCCCACATCGCCTCTGTCTTGGCCCCAACAGGAAAAAGGGTCGGCATTCCCCTTGGGCTTCACTACCCTCCTGCACTCTTTTTTTTTTTTTTTTTTTTGAGACAGAGTCTCTCTCTGTCGCCCAGGCTGGAGTGCAGTGGCGCGATCTCGGCTCACTGCAACCTCCGCCTCCCGGGTTCACGCCATTCTCCTGCCTCAGCCTTCCGAGTTGCTGGGACTACAGGCGCCCGCCACCACGCCCGGCTTTTTTTTTTTTTTTTTTTTTTTTTTTTTTTTTTTT
>NC_045447.1:10004476-10015696 GCF_002776525.5 Piliocolobus tephrosceles
TTTTTTTTTTTTTTTTTTTTTTTTTGTATTTTTAGTAGAGACGGGGTTTCACCGTGTTAGGCGGGATGGTCTCCATCTCCTGACCTCATGATCCGCCCGCCTCGGCTTTCCAAAGTGCTGGGATTACAGGCGTGAGCCACCGCGCCCGCCCGGCCTACTACCCTCCTGCACTCTATGCCGCTCTGTGTACAGACCTATTCTGATGAGGTCCTTGCTGGTCCGCCATCTTCTCAATTATGCTTCGCTGTCAGCCAGTCAGGGGAGGTCTGTCACGTGGCTCATAATGCCGCCCTGGAATCTGGGAGTCCTGAACAACCTCCGAGCCAACTGGGCCACAGTCCCTTGACCTTTCTCCAGTGACCCCGCAACACCTTAGCCACACACCTCCAAAGTCACACAAGTTTTTCACCTGCAATCCTAAAGTCAAACTCGCAAACAAAACCTGCTTTTCCGCCTCGCTTTCACAGTATTCTGCATACTAAATTTGTTCTGTAATGTCAGGGAGCTCCACTATCCTTTGGTCCATTCATTGTCTCTCTGTCCAATAACTGACAGATTTCCTAATCCTCATTGTAACCCAACCTTTTAAGACTCTGAGGTGGCTCACGCCTGTAATCCCAGCACTTTGGGAGGCTGAGGCAAGCGGATCACCTAAGGTCAGAAGTTCAAGACCAGACTGCCCAACATAGTGAAACCCCATGTCTACTAAAAATACAAAAATTAACCGGGCATGGTGGTGTGTGCCTGTAATCCCAGCTACTAGGGAGGCGAAGGCAGGGAGAACTGCTTGAACCTGGAAGGCAGAGGTTGCAGTGAGCCAAAATCACCACTGCACTTCAGCCTGGGTGACAGAGCGAGACTCTGTCTCAAAAAAAGAAATACAGGTTCAAGGAAAAGAGGACAGGAAAAGGAGGTCCCAGTCCTCCTGGGGCAGGCAGGAGATGGTTCCCAGAGGTGATGGCATTGGAACTGAGCCATGAGAGATGAGTGGAAGTTCGCCAAGCAAGCAGCAAAGGGAATTCTAAGCAGAGAGCAGTAGGTACACAGTTACCACATGCAGGTACAAGAGAACACAGCATATTCTATGAAGCATCATTACTGCAGTCCCTTGAAGTGTTACAGGGCCAGTGATGAGAGAAATCCTGCCAAAGTCAGCAGGACCAGACTATGCAGCGTCTGGTAGTCTAGCCTAAGGTGTTGGACTTCATCCCTCAGAAGCCTGGAAAGCCATGAGAAGGTTTTCAGTATTTCACTCTAGGTCGGGTGCTGTGGCTCACACCTGTAATCCCAGCACTTTGGGAGGCTGAGGCAGGTGTATCACTTGAGGTCAGGAATTCGAGACCAGCCTGGCCAACACGGTGAAACCTCGTGTCTACTAAAAATACAAAAATTAGCCGGGCGTGGCAGCCAGTGCCTATATTCCCAGCCACTCAGGAGGCTGAGGCAGGAGAATCACTTAAACCCAGGAGGTAGAGGTTACAGTGAGCCAAGATCGCACCACTGCACTCCAACCTGGGCAACAGAGCACAACTCCGTCTCAAAAAAAAAAAAAAGGGGGGGGGGGGCTGAGCGCAGAGTGGCTCACACCTGTAATGCCAGCACTTTGGCACTTTGGGAGGCCGAGGCGGGCAGATCACCAGATCACCTGAGGTTAGGAGTTCCAGACCAGTCTGGCTGACATGTGGAAACCTCATCTCTACTAAAAATACAAAAATTATCCATGCGTGGTGGTGCATGCCTGTAATCCCAGCTACTTGGGAGGCTGAGGCATGAGAATTGCATGAACCTGGAAGGCAGAGGTTGCAGTGAGCCAAGATTGCAACACTGCACTCCACCCTGGAGGATAGAGTGAGACTCCATCTCCAAAAATGCGGAGCATGGATCGGAAAGACAAGAAAGCATGTAGAGAGAGGAGGCTTTTGCAATATTAACTGTAAACAAAATTTGCCGGGGAGGGGGGTGGCAGGCATGGTGACTCATGCCTGTAATCCCAGCACTTTGGGAGACTGGGGTCGGAGGATTACCTGAGTTCAGGAGTTTGAGACCAGCCTGAGTAACATGGGGAGGCCCCATCACTTAAAAAAAAAAAGGGTGGGGGGCTGGGCACAGTGTCTCACGTCCGTAATCCCAGCACTTTGGGAGGCTGAGGCGGGCAGATGACTTGAGGTCAGGAGTTCCAAACCAGCCTGGCCAACGGGCGAAACCCCATCTCTACTAAAAATACAAAAAATTAGCCAGGCATGGTAGCAGGCACCTGTAATCCCAGCTACTCAGGAGGCTGAGACAGGAGAATTGCTCAAACCCAGAAGGCAGAGGTTGCAGTGAGCAGGAATCCCGCCACTATACTCCAGCCTGGACCACAGAGTGAGACTCCGTCTCAAAAAAAAAAAAAAAAAACAATTGTCAGGTATGGTGGCTCACGCCTGTAATCTCAGCACTTTTGGAGGCTGAGGTGGAAGGATTGCTTGAAACCTGGAGTTTGAAATCAGCCTGGGCAACATAGGGAGACACCATCTCTACAAAACATTTTAAAAAATTAGCCGGGCATGGTGGCACATGCCTGTAGTTCCAGCTATTCGGGAGGCTGAGGTGGGAGGGTCACTTGAGCCTGGGAGTTCGAGACTGCAGTGAGCCATGATTGTGCCACTGTACTCAAGCCTGGGTGAAATAGTGAGACTCTATCTCACAAAATAAACATCAATAAATAAACATAAATACACACATATTTTTATACATATACATTTTTATGCATATACACACACACACACACACACACACACATATATACAAAACATACCCAGACTAGACTGCAGTGGCATGATTACAGCTTACGGCAGCCTCAAGCTCCTGAGCTCAAACGATCCTCCCTCCTCAGCCTCTTGAGTAGCTAACACTGCTGGTGCGGGTCACCAAGCCCGGCTATTTTTTTTTTTTTTTTTTTGAGAGAGTCTCACTGTGTTTCCCAGGCTGGTCTCAAACTCCGGGTCTCAAGTGATTCTCCCACCTCCCGGGGAGGTGCATCAGTCTCCCAAGTAGCTAGGATTACAAGCACAAGCCACTGCACCTGGTTGTAATATAAACTTTTATGAGATTGCTCTATCACTGCCTGGTGGCCACCCCAATGTCCCCACTGGACCGTGGATTCCTTGTGGACTAGGGTGACATCACAGTCATTTCTGTATCTCCAATAGCCAAACCAACCTGTATACGGTAGACAATCAACAAAAAAAGTTGTTGAATGAATGTATGGATTAATAATACTAATATGCCACCTAGTACATTAAGTGGGAGGGAGGTAGCATTCCAGAGAAGGCCCTGGGTACCCCTTGCAGACCTCACCCCCTCCCTGCAGGAGAGGATGTTAGCCAAACAGCATCCCAGCTCCCAGTCCTCCCGTGAGCCATCAGTCAGGAACAGCTTCAGCCTCTTGGAGGTGAGCACGGAGCAGTCAAGAAAGGTGGACAGGGGTCGGGGGAGCCCAGGCTGGGCCCCACTTCCCTGGGTCACCTGGAGTAAATATCACTATCAGTGGTTCTCAAACCAGAGTCACAGGCTTGTTAAAACACAGATTATAGGAACCAATTCTCTAAAAGTATCTGATTCAATAGGTTTGAGATGGGGCCAGAAAATTTGCATTTCTTTTTGTTGCGGCTGTTGCCGTTATTTTTGAGACAGAGTTTTGCTCTTGTGGCCAGGCTGGAGTGCAGTGGCATGATCTCAGCTCACTGCAACCTCCGCACCCCCGGGTTCAAGCGATTCTCCTGCCTCAGCCTCCTGAGTAGCTGGGATTACAGGCGCCTGCCACCACACCTGGCTAATTTTTTGTATTTTTAGTAGAGACGGGGTTTCATCATATTGGCCAGGCTGGTTTCAAACTCCTGACCTCAGGTGATCCACCCGCCTCAGCCTCCCGAAGTCCAGGAATTACAAGAGTGAGCCACTGTGCTCGGCCAAAAATTTGCATTTCTAATAGATGTCCAGGTGATGCTGGTGCTACTGGCCAAGGATCACACTTGGAGAACCACAGAAGAATTCACCAGACCCACAGGCCACCCTGAAGCTCTGAGGCTATAAGTCTGTCTGATATCTGCATCCCCCACCTCCCTGGTCCCCATGGAGAGTTGAGAGAAACTCTTGCTTTGGCCAAAATGGAGCAGATGGTTTACACAGAAACATCCTGGAGTATGTGTGTTTCAGAAAATAAGGGCAACCTGAGAAATTCCCTTGCCCCAAACACACAAACCACCCCAAACCAGAAACAGGATTGATCACTCATCTCTAGAGTGTCCACTTCAGGAGCACAGGGGCTGGGCCTGGGCCAGGATCTCCAGCCCCTGCAACTGTGGGAACCTTCCAGGCCAAGTTCAGATGCTGCCTCCTCCCTGAGGCCTGCTGTGGCTCCCGCTTCTCAGGATGCATTGATGGCTCCCTCCTGGGTATGGGTCCCAGTATCCCTGCTGTGGGCACTCGTGTGTGTGTGGAAATCTTGTGCCACCTCCTACTGGGTGCTCTTTTCAGGCAAGGGCCACTTCCTCATGTCCCACAGAACCTAGCCAAAATAGATGCTCTGAGAGTTTCACTTTAAAAGTCCAATGAAGGGCCGGGCGCGGTGGCTCAAGCCTGTAATCCCAGCACTTTGGGAGGCCGAAATGGGTGGATCACGAGGTCAGGAGATCGAGACCATCCTGGCTAACACGGTGAAACCCCGTCTCTACTAATAAAATACAAAAATCTAGCCGGGCGAGGTGGCGGGCGCCTGTAGTCCCAGCTACTCGGGAGGCTGAGGCAGGAGAATGGCGTAAACCCGGGAGGCGGAGCTTGCAGTGAGCTGAGATCCGGCCACTGCACTCCAGCCTGGGTGATAGAGCGAGACTCCGTCTCAACAAAAGAAAAAAAAAAAAAAAGAGTTCAATGAAGGATCAAACTTTAAAGACTTCTTTTGGGGGGCCGGGTACAGTGTGGCTCATGCCTGTAATCCTAGCACTTTAGGAGATGAGGCAGGCTTGAGACCAGGAGTTCAAGACCAGCCTGGAAACGTGGTGTCTCTACAAAAAACACAAAACTTGAAGCCAGGTGCGTTGGCTCACGCCTATAATCCCAGCACTTTGGGAGGCCGAGGCGGTAGATCATGAGGTCACGAGATTGAGATCATCCTGGCTAACATGGTGAGACCCCGTCTCTACTAAAAATACAACAAAATTAGCCGGGCGTGGTGATGGGCGCCTGTAGTCCCAGTACTCGGCAGGCTGAGGCAAGAGAATGGTGTGAACCCAGGAGGCAAAGCTTGCAGCGAGCCGAGATTGCGCCACTGCACTCCAGCCTGGGCAAAAGAGCAACACTCAAAAAAAAAAAAAAAAAAGACAGGAAATCTTACCAAAAGGGTTAGGCCAGTTTATACCCAATCAACAGTTTCTTTTTTTTTTTTTCAGATGTTAACCGCTGTTTTTTTATTATTTATTAATTAGAGACGGGGTCTTGCTATGTTGCCCAGGCTGGTCACGAACTCCTGAGCTCAAGCAATCCTCCCGCTTCAGTCTCCCAAAGTGCTGGGATTACAGGAATGAGCCACTGCACTGACCTATTAACTGCTGTGGAACTTTTAATGTTCTCCTTACTGACTTCAAGGCAAATGAAAATATTTTTCACATAAATCAACTCATGTTACACTTATTATTCAACAACCTTTTTCTCTGATTTAACATGGCACAGGTACAGCTGTCTTTCCGTGTTGGAGCCCCAACCAACAGTTTCTGAGAATGCGTGAACTCACCCAGTGTTTACTGTTATAAACAACAAGAGGGATTTTGCCAGTCTTTCAAGCAACAAATATGCCCTCTGCTAGACAAACTATTCCCGCGTACAGAAAACTGGAAGTCTCTCAATTCTCTTTAAGAGATTAGTTTCTTGGCCAGGCGTGGTGGCTCACGCCTGTAATCCCAGCACTTTGGGAGGCTGAGGCGGGCGGATCACGAGGTCAGGAGATCGAGACCATCCTGGCTAACACGGTGAAACCCCATCTCTACTGAAAATACAAAAAAATTAGCCGGGCGTGCTGGTGGGCGTCTGTAGTCCCAGTTACTCGAGAGGCTGAGGCAGGAGAATAGCGTTAACCCTGGAGGCAGCAGAGCTTGCGGTGAGCAGAAATCGCACCACTGCCCTCCAGCCTGGGCAACAGAGCAAGACTCCGTCTCAAAAAAAAAAAAAAAAAAGAGATTAGTTTCTTTGTATTGTTTTGTTTTGTTTTGTTTGAGACAGGGTCTCGCTTTTTCACCCAAGGTAGATAGGAGAATTGCTAGAACCTGAGAGACAGAGGTTACAATGAGCTGAGATGGCACCACTGTACTCCAGCCTGGGTGACAGAGCCAGACTCTGTCTCAGAAAGAGGAAATGTATTGTCTGGCAGTTCTGGAGGCTGGAGTTCAAGATCAAGGTGTCTGCAGGGCTGTGCTCCTTCTGAAGGTGCCAGGGAAGGATGTATTCCCAACCTTGTTCTAACTTCTGGTGGTTTCCCTTGAGCATAACTCCAACCTCCATCTGGTGCTCTGTGTGTGTGCCTGTGTCCAAATTTCCCCTTTTTGTAAGGACATCAGATATGCTGGATTAGGGACCCACTCTACTTCAGTAGGGCCCCATCTTAACGGATTACATTTATGATGATCCTATATCCAAATGAGCAGCCGGGCACAGTGGCTCACACCTGTAATCCCAGCACTTTCGGGAGGCGGAGGCGGGCAGATCATGAGGTAAGGAGTTCAAGACCAGCCTGGCCAACACAGCGAAACCCCGTCTCTACTAAAAATACAAAAATTACCTGGGCGTGGTGGCATGCACCTATAGTCCCAGCTACTTGAGGAGGCTGAGGCAGGAGAATTGCTTGAACCTGGAGGTGGTGGTTGCAGTGAGCTGAGATCGTGCCACTGCACTCCAGCCTGGGCAACAGAACTAGACTTTCTCTCAAAAAAACAAAACAAAACAAAGTAAGGTCACATTCTGAGGTACTAGGGGTAAGATCTTCGACACATGAATTCAGGGAGGATGCAATTCAACCCGTAACAGAATGTGTAAGTTTAGTTTAAGAATCTATAATAAAATAAACACTAACATAGCCAGAACGCGGCTTAAGAAAGAAAAGAGGCGGCCGGGCGCGGTGGCTCAAGCCTGTAATCCCAGCACTTTGGGAGGCCGAGACGGGCGGATCACGAGGTCAGGAGATCGAGACCATTCTGGCTAACACGGTGAAACCCCGTCTCTACCTAAAAAATACAAAAATCTAGCTGGGCGAGGTGGCGGACGTCTGTAGTCCCAGCTACTCGGGAGGCTGAGGCAGGAGAATGGCGTAAACCCGGGAGGCGGAGCTTGCAGTGAGCTGAGATCCGGCCACTGCACTCCAGCCTGGGCGACAGAGAGAGACTCCGCCTCAGAAAAATAAAAAAAGAAAGAAAGAAAGAAAGAAAGAAAAGAGGCTGGGCACAGTGGCTCAGGCCTGTAATCCCAGCACTTTGGGAGTTCAAGGAGGGCAGATCACTTGAGGTCAGGAGTTCGAGACCAGCCTGGCCAACATGGTGAAACCCCTGTCTCTACTTAAAAAAACACAAAAATTAGCCGAGCGTGGTGGCACATGCCTGTAGTCCCAGCTATTCGGGAAGCTGAGGCAGGAGAATCGCTTGAACCCAGGAGGTGAAGGTTGCAGTGAGCCGAGATGGCATCACTGCACTCCAGCCTGGGCGACACAGCAAGACTCTATCTCAAAAAAAAAAGAGAGAAGAGATTAAAAAATCATTTCAGGCTGGATGTGGTGGTACACACCTATAATCGTAGCACTTTGGGAGCCAAAGAGGGTAGATCACTTGAGCCCAGGAATTCAAGACCAGTCTAGGCAGCATAATGAGACTTTGTCTCTACAAAAAAAAAAATAAAAAACCCAGCCGTCACGGTGTGTGCCTGTGGTCCCAGCTACTTGGGAGGCTGAGGTAGAAAGATCATCTGAGACTGGGGAGGTGGAGGCTACAGTGAGCTGTGATCAAGCCACTGCACTCCTGCCTGGGCGATAGAATGCTGTCTCAAAAAATCCAATTTTTTTTTTCTTTTTGAGACAGAGTTTTGCTCTTGTTGCCCAGGCTGGAGTGCAATGGCGTGTGCGATCTCGGCTTACCACAACCATCACCTCCCAGGTTGAAGCAATTCTCCTGCCTCAGCCTCCCAAGTGGCTGGCATTATAGGCATGCGCCACCACACCCAGCTAATTTTGTATTTTTAGTAGAGATGGGGTTTCTTCATGTTGGTCAGGCTGGTCTCGAACTCCTGACCTCAGGTGATCCGCCCACCTTGGCCTCCCAAGGTGCTTGGATTACAGGCATAAGCCACCAAGCCCGGCCTAAAAAGGTCCAAATTTTATATCACCTGCAGCTGTGAATAAAGGTTCTCACTATTAGTAGCCATCAAGAATTTCTTAAGATACTACCATTACAAAGCCTATTTCTCCTGATAACAAGTTATCAGAAATTGTGTGTAGCTGTTTCAAACATGAAACCTGACATAAAAAGTTATTTTCACAGAAGCAAGCTCACATTTCACATGTATTTATTTAGCTACAGTCTCATTCTGTCACCCAGGCTGGAGTGCAGTGGTGTGATCATAGGCCACAGCAGGCTTGAACTCCTGGGTTAAAATGATCCTCCCACCTCAGCCTCTCAAGTAGCTGGGACTACAGGTGCACACCACCACACTCGGCTATTTTTAACTTATTTATTCATTTATTTATTTTGAGATGGAGTCTCGCCCTGTCACATAGGCTGGAGTGCACTGGTGCAATTTCGGCTCACTGCAACCTCCGCTTCCCAGGTTCAAGCGATTCTCCTGCCTCAGCCTCCCAAGTAGCTGGGATTACACATATGCACCACCATGTCTAGTTAATATTTGTATTTTTAGTAGAGATGGGGGTTTCACTATGTTGGCCAGGCTGGTCTCGAACTCCTGATCTCAAGTGATCCACCCGCCTCAGCCTCCCGAAGTGCTGGCATTACAAGAGTGAGCCAGGGTGCCTGGCCCTTGTGAGTCCTTCTTGATAAGGAAAGGGTGGTTCCTGGCTGTTATCAGGAGAATGTCAGTTGCTTGCTCTGTGGAGAGGAAAGGAAGAATACAGGCAACCATTCTCTTCCCTTTTCGGATACACATGATCTGCACAAAGTGGTCATCACTAGGCGTCTCTTGTCCAGGCAATTTCCCCCTTAAGTTGTCATACATGCTACACATTTTGTGCTTTCCCTCATCCATTCTAGCTTCAGGCAATAATGACTTTCACAGTCCTCCACATCAAGGAGTAATCTGTAGGTTTTCTCAATTATGACAGGGTTTTGTTTGTTTGAGACGGAGTCTCCCTCTGTCGCCAGGCTGGAATGCAGCGGCATGATCTTGGCTCACTGCAACCTCCACCTCCCAGGTTCAAGCGATTCTCCTGCCTCAGCCTCCCGAGTAGCTGGGACTACAGGTGCCCACCACCATGCCCAGCTAATTTTTGTATTTTTAGTAGAGACGGGGTTTCACCGTGTTAGCCAGGATGGTCTCGATCTCTTGACCTCATGATCTGCCCGCCTCGGCCTCCCAAAGTGCTGGGATTACAGGTTTGAGCCACTGCACTCGGCCATGACAAGGGTTTTCTCCTCTTGTCTCGAACTTTTCTTCTGTCTCATTATCCTCACTCCAAGATGTCACAAGAGCATCAATCATTTTTTGCTGATTGTTTACACTAGAAACAGTCAGTTTTCCCAAAGTGCCCGCAAATTGCACTGGATTATAGGCATGCTCAAGTTTGGCCACCTGAGGGGTGATGAGCTTGGTGCACTCCTTTTTAGGGCCATCACCTTATTTTTCTTCAGCAGCTGACAGTTTTTCCAAGTAATTCTGGTAATAAAAATCGTCCAGGTAGGGATCAGTGGTTTGCAATTGCATCATCTGGATTTTAGGGACCCAATCCTTTTCCCGCTGCAACATGAGATTGGCATATGGATCCTTTCAGAGATTATCTTTTTTTTTTTTTTTTTCTTTCGAGACGGAGTCTCGTGCTGTCACCCAGGCTGGATCTCGGCTCACTGCAAGCTCCGCCTCCTGGGTTTACACCATTCTCCTGCCTCAGCCTCCCGAGTAGCTGGGACTACAGGCGCCCGCCACCTCGCCCGGCTAGTTTTTTGTATTTTTTAGTAGAGACAGGGTTTCACCCTGTTAGCCAGTATGGTCTCGACCTCCTGACCTCGCGATCCACCCGTCTCGGCCTCCCAAAGTGCTGGGATTACAGGCTTGAGCCACCGCGCCCGGCCATAGAGATTATCTTGATGAGTGTTCCATTGACTTCCTCTATCTCTTGCACCATTGAGATTCCGATGCTGATTTCTATTCTGTTGCTGTCTCCGAAGCAAGAGTCAACAATGCTGTGGATGAAAGTGAGTTGTGTCCAGTATAAACATTGGGGCCTGAGATCTTAGGTTTTGCAGGTGAAGTCCTGGGCCAGGAGGGTGCTGCTGTGGAGGTGGTGCAGCAGGAGTGGAGCACTAAAGAAGGCACAGAAGCCTGGTGCTGGGGGAAGCATCTGCCCGCTGGCCCTTGTAGTAACTTGGGATTCACGGCAGCAAACAGACTACCAACAAATCCAGGGACCCATGCGAACTGGCTGGGAGACATACATCCAGGCTGTAGCGGGACACAGCAGAGCTGACTTGGAGATGTCCTGTCACCATAGGGAGCAGGATAATGCGGTGGCACTGGGGGGAGCTGAACATGGACAGGCTTGGGACACAGAAAGTGTTGGGCGAGACTGGGTACAGTCATCTGCTTAGGTGGGGCGCCTATGGAGACAGCTCTAACAGGAGGACTGCCAATGATAGATGAAGTTGACCACCTTGGTAATGTATGTTCAGAAAGGTCCTGAACATCTTCTGGACCCTGGGGGCCTCTGAGGCAAGGCACTTTTTTTTTTTGAGACGGAGTCTCGCTCTGTCGCCCAGGCTGGAGTGCAGCGGCAGCGGCGGCGCAATCTCGGCTCACTGCAAGCTCCGCCTCCCGGGTTCACGCCATTCTCCTGCCTCAGCCTCCCGAGTAGCTGGGACTACAGGCGCCCGCCGCCACACCCGGCTAATTTCTCACATTTTTAGTAGAGACGGGGTTTCACAGTGTTAGCCAGGATGGTCTGGATCTCCTGACCTCGTGATCCGCCCGCCTCGGCCTCCC
>NC_045447.1:10016096-10053862 GCF_002776525.5 Piliocolobus tephrosceles
GCCTCCCGGGTTTACACCATTCTCCTGCCTCAGCCTCCCGAGTAGCTGGGACTACAGGCGCCCGCCACCTCGCCTAGCTAGTTTTTTGTATTTTTTAGTAGAGACGGGGTTTCACCGTGTTAGCCAGGATGGTCTCGATCTCCTGACCTCATGATCCGCCCGTCTCGGCCTCCCAAAGTGCTGGGATTACAGGCTTGAGCCACCGCGCCCGGCCTAGGCACATTCTAATACAGACACTGTAGGCACTTCCTGAGTGAGCAGTAGTCTTTGGATTCCCCTCAGAACTTCAGATTTATCCCAGATACTGGAATTCAGACTTCCTGATTGGGATTATAAAACTGGCCTGGTTTGCACTCTCCTCATGATTGCCGGATCTTCTAGTTCATTTTCAATCACCATCTTACTGAGCCTTTCTACCAGATTCTCCTCATGGTCACCCAACAAGTCCATTTCATCACTCTCTCCATTGCCTTTTTGTTCAATAATTGCCACTGGTTGCTTTTCTTCCAGTTCAGCCAGGCACTCATGTGCTTCCTGCCAATGATCATCAATTGCACCTGACCCGAATGTATTATCACTGAATTGATCAATTTCCTCATCTTCTTTTCCCAGGCCCTGAAATGCATCTTCAACTTCATCCACAGGACAATCCTCCAAAGACTCTTGGGGAGGGAGGGAGTGGGGAGAAAAGTAGGAAAGAGAGGGAAGAAGCACTGACTCCCCGGGCTCGGGTCCTCCACCAACTCGGGACCTCTGGCTGCTGCCATACCCCCAGTTGCAATTATATTTAAAGACTTGGGCCAGCTGGGCGAGGTGGCTCACGCCTGTAATCCCAGCACTTTGGGAGGCCGAGGCGGGAGGATCACCTGAGGTCAGGAGTTCGAGACCAGCCTGGCCAACACGGTGAAACCCTTTCTCTACTAAAAATACAAAAATTAGCCGGCCGTGGTGGCACATGCCTGTAATCCCAGCTACTCCAGAGGCTGAGCCAGGAAAATTGCTTGAACCCAGGAGGCAGAGGTTGCAGTGAGCCGAAATCGCGCCACTGCACTCCAGCCTGGGTGACAAAGCAAGATTCTGTCTCAAAAAAAAAAAAAAAAAAGACAGGCCAGGCCTGGTGGCACATGCCTGTATTCCTAGCTACTTGGGAGGCTGAGGTGGGAGGATTGCTTGAACTGGGAGGCAGAGGCTGCAGTGAGCTGAAACTGCACCACTGCACCCCAGCCTGGGCAACTGAGCAAGGTTCCATCTCAAAAAAAAAAAAAAAAAAGACAGGCCAGGCACGGTGGCTCACGCCTGTAATCCCAGCACTGTGGGAGGCCAAGGTGGGTGTATCACTTGAGGTCAGAAGTTTGAGACCAGCCTGGTCAACATGGTGAAACTCCATCTCTACTGAAAATACCAAAAAAAAAAAAAAAAAAATTAGCCAGGCCTGGTGGCACATGCCTGTATTCCTAGCTACTTGGGAGGCTGAGGTGGGAGGATTGCTTGAACTGGGAGGCAGAGGCTGCAGTGAGCTGAAACTGCACCACTGCACCCCAGCCTGGGCAACTGAGCAAGGTTCCATCTCAAAAAAAAAAAAAAAAAGCTGTCACAGATGCCAGTAGGAGAACAGGTTAGTTGCAAACGGATGGGAGGTATTAAAATTTGTGAAGATGGAGCTGGGGAACTACCCCCAGGAGAGATACACACCAGCCTCCTCCTTCCTGGGCCAGCTGCACCTTGCACACAGGGGACCAGAACTCCTCTAGCAGGAGGTCCATGGGTCCCCTGTCCAAGACAAGCAGTGGCGCCCTCTGCAGCTGACTGCTTAAGTGGATGTCCAGGGTGTGGACCCCCACCTTGGCCGAGTCGGCTCATCAGAACAACATGTTCACTTTCCACAGGAACCATGGACATAAAATAGAACCCTGCCCCACACAGGCCACCATAGGCCCTGCCCAGCTGCCCCAAAGAGGGTGGTGATCAACATTTATTGGCTCACTTGCCAATAAATCACACTGAGTGTCCATGGTACACTGCTGCAGAGGAGGCTGAGCCCAGCCTGGTTCTGGGGATGAGTCTGCTTGGCCTGTTGATAATCTCACCTCCTTGTCAGTGATGGTCAACACTTGGTTCAGAAATGGACACGTGACTCCATTTGGGCCAATGTGGAGAGGCTGGCTGGGGTTCTTTCTTCAAAAGCATCTAGAAGTGACTCTTTTTTTTTTTTTTTTGAGATGGAGTCTCGCTCTGTCGCCCAGGCTGGAGTGCAGTGACGCGATCTCGGCTCACTGCAAGCTCCGCCTCCTGAGTTCACGCCATTCTCCCCCTCAACCTCCCAAGTAGCTGGGACTACAGGCACCCGCCACCACGCCCAGCTAAATTTTGCTTTTGTATTTTTAGTAGAGACGGGGTTTCACCATGTTAGCCAGGATGGTCTTGATCTCCTGACCTTGTGATCCACCCACCTCGGCCTCCTGAAGTGCTGGGGTTACAGGCATGAGCCACCACGCCCAGCCTAGAAGTGACTCTTTTTTTTGAGATGGAGTCTCGCTCTGTCACCCAAACTGGAGTTCAGTGGCGCGATCTTGGCTCACTGCAACCTCTGCCTCTCGGGTTCCAGTGATTCTTCTGCCTCAGCCTCCTGAGTAGTTGAGATTACAGGTGCCCGCCACCACGCCCAGCTAATTTCAGTATTTTTAGTAGAGATGGGGTTTCCCTATATTGGCCAGGCTGGTCTCAAACTCCTGACCTCTAGTGATCCATCCACCTCAGTCTCCCAAAGTGCTGGGATTACAGCTTTGCACTCTGTGTTATGTCAGCCTGTACATGGTCTTCTTAAGCCAGTTTGAGTTGGTTCCTTACAGCAAAAAGCATCTTTACTCATGGCTCTGGGACAATCAGAAGACTAGATAATCAAATACCATTCACTGTGCCTTACCTGCATTCTACAAAGTAATATCGTCCTCACTTGAAGATGGAGAAATGAAGTTTCAGAGAGGCTAAGTAACATGCCCAAGGTCACACATTCCCCATGCCATGTCAGGACTACAGCCCACGTGGGACCGACTCCAGATTCCATGTTCTTTATCCTGGCAACATGCCAGCAAAGGAGGAAGCAAAAGAACTTTAAAAGCAGACAAAGGAGCTCAGGAAACCCCACAGTTTTGGGCACTCAGCAAAGGGGCCAATAGCCCCTGACTTCAGCAGACAGGGAGTCAGAAGCACTTACAATTGGAGTTTACAAGAGAAGGTACTACTTGCTACTTAAAAAGTCAGGGAACAGATTTCTATAAAAGCCATCACCTTGGCAAGGCGTGGTGGCTCACATCAGTCTCCAATAAAAGTTCAAAAATTAGGGGGACGTGGTGTCTCACACCTGTAATCCCAACTACTTGGGAGACTGAGGCAGGAGAATCACTTGAACCCAAGAGGTGGAGGTTGCAGTAAGCTGAGATCCTGCTACTGCGCTACAGCCTGGGCGACAGAGGGAGACTCGTCTCAAAACAAAACAAAACACCAGCCTGGGTGTGGTGGCTCACACCTGTAATCCCAGAACTTTAGGAGGCTGAGGCAGGAGGATTGTTTGAGCTCAGGATTCAAGACCAGCTTGGGTAATATACCGAGATCTAACCTCTACAAAAAATTTTAAATTAGCCAGGGTGGTGGCAAGGGCCTGTAGATCCAGCTACTTGGGAGGCTGAGGCAGGAGGATCAGTTGAGCCCAGGAGGTCAAGGCTGCAATGAGCTGTGGTACAGAGTACAGAGCACCACTGTACTCTGGTGAGTACATCACTGCCTAGGTAACAGAGTAAGACAGAGTGATACTCTGTCTCAAAAATAAATAAATAAAAATAAAAAAGGCCAGGTGCAGTGGCTCATGCCTGTAATCACAGCACTTTAGGAGGCTGAGGCAGGAAGATCACTTGAGCTCAGGAGTTTGAGACCAGCCTGGGCAACATAGTGAGAACTGTGTCTCTACCAAAAAAAAAAGAGAGAGAGAGAGTAAAAAACGTCAGGCCTCACCCATAGCCTACTAAATCAGAACCTTCAGAGAATTGGGAGGGGGCAGGAATGTGCCTTTTAACAGGTTCCCTGGGTAACTGGTGGAGGAGTATACAGCTTGAAGGGTTCCAAGCTTCTGTCTCCAGCCCAGACTAGGGCCCTGAATTCCAGACTTATGTATCCAACTACTTACCTGACATATCCTTTTGGATCTCAATTTTTATTTTTTCGAGACAGTCTTACTCAGTCACTCAGGCTGGAGTACAATTGCATGATCACAGCTCACTGCAACCTCCACCTCTGGGTTCAAGCGATTCTCCTACCTCAGTCTACTGAGTAGCTGAGACCACAGGTGCCCACCACCACTCTCACCTAATTTTATTTTTTGAAACTAAGTTTCACTCTTGTTGCCCAGGCTGGAATGCAGTGGTGCGATCTAGGCTCCCTGTAGCCTCTGCCTCCCAGGTTCAGGCAATTCTCCTGCCTCAGTCTCCCGAGTAGCTGGGATTACAGGCATCCGCCACCACGGCTGACTAATTTTTGTATTTTTAGTAGAGATGGGGTTTCACCATGTTGGCCAGACTGGTCTCGAAATCCTGACCTCAGGTGATCCACCCACCTCAGCCTCCCAATGTGCTAGGATTATACGCGTGAGCCACCGCACCCAGCCATGCTTGAATTATTACAGTGGGTTCCTAACTGGTCTCCCTGTTTCTTCCATAGACCTCCCTACAGTTTATTCTCAGCACAGTAGCCGGTGTGATCTTATAACACTATGTGAGATCATGCCACATCTCTGCCAGGGTGATCATGTAAAAATGTAAGTTAGATGGTTACTTCTTCGCCTCCATCTCTCTGGGGGCTCCATCTTAGAGTAAAAGCCAAAATGGCCTTCATGACCATCCCTGCTCTGGCCCCAACCTTGGCTCTATCAAATCTAGACACTGGCTCCTCCTCTCTCTGTACTGTCAGTCCTGCTCCTCCCTTAGGACCTTTGCATACGCTGTTCCTTCTGCTTGGAAGCTCTTCCTTTTGTTATCCCCAAGGCTCAGCCCCTCCCCTCCTGCAAGTCTTTTTTTTTTTTTTTAGATGGAGTCTCGCTCTATCACCTATCACCCAGGCTGGAGTACAGTGGTGTGATCTTGGCTCACTGCAACCTCCGACTCCCAGGTTCAAGCAACTCTCTGCCTCAGCCTCCCAAGTAGCTGGGATTACAGGCGCCCACCACCATGCCTGGCTAATTTTTGTATTTTTAGTAAAGACAGTGTTTAACCCTCTTGGCCAGGCTAGTCCTAAACTCCTGACCTTGTGATCCACCTGCCTCGGCCTCCCAAAGTGGTGGGATTACAGGTGTGAGTCACCCCGCCCAGTGAAGTCTTTTGTTTTTGAGATGGAGTCTCACTGTCGCCCAGGCTGGAGTGCAGTGGCGCAAGCTCAGCTCACTGCAACCTCCACCTCCCGGGTTCAAGCAATTCTCCTGCTTCAGTCTCCCGAGTAGCTGGCATTACAGGCGCCCGCTACCACACCTGGCTAGTTTTTGTATTTTTGATAGAGACAGGATTTCCCTTTGTTGACCAGGCTAGTCTCAAACTCCTGGCCTCCAGTGATCCATCTGCTTAGGCCTTCCAAAGTGCTAGGATTACAGGCGTGAGTGACTATGCCTGGCCCACTCCTGCGTCTTTGTTCAGTTGTTAACTTCTTAGATCTTACTTAGTATCTCCCCCCTCCTCATTTTTCTCTATAGCAATTCACACCCTCTAATCTTTCCTTGTTTTTGTCTGCATCCCTCATTAGGATGTCAGTCTTGGCTGGGTGTGGTGACAGAAGGTACAGAATGAGACTCCGTCACAAAAAAAGAAAAAGAATGTCAGCTTAATGAGGTCAGGAGTTTTTGTCAGTTTCATTCACTGCTGAATCCCCAGGGCCTGATCGTGGCCCATGGGAGGTGCTTAATAAAGGGTAACAAATGAATGAAGGGGACACCTGGAGCCTGGAGGGAAGTGAGTTGCTTAAGGTCATAGCCATCAAGAATGAATGGCTTTCATCTTAGAACGAATAAAGCACCGAGTCCACAGCTCTGGCCCAAGTTCCTTCTCACAGCCATGCCAGGTACTGGACCTCATGCCCAGGACAGAGCCAAGGGATACCCCAACCTCAGGGAGTGCCTCTTGGACTCTGCCAAGACCAAGGTGCTCACACAACCAAGTCCGGGGGCCGCCATGAAAGAGGAGCAGGAACGGGGAGCCTGGATATATTGGTGCCGCAGTCCTGCATGGGTGGAGGCCAAGGCAGCCATGGCCAAGGCCAGGAGCCATCTCCCCTCCCACCCCTCCAGCTGTCTGAGTGCAGGCATGACAGACAGTGGCTGGGCCCAGAAGCCTGACCCTCTGGGGGTGGGGGAGAGGCTTGCAGTTCCCATCAGCTGCTGCGGGTCGCCACAGCACCAAGGGGAGGTTCCCTATGGCCCACACTCCCTTCCTGGTGTTGACCCCAACCCAGCAGGGAGCAGCCTGTCCAAGTACAGGCTCTGCCTCCTCGCGTCCTCTGGTGGCCACACTGGTTAGCGCCAGAGGGGATCCCAGGATCTCCCCCAGCCCCTCCCAGGGGGTTCCTCTTCCCCTAAGTCAGGATTTCAGCTGCACAAGAGATGATCCAAAGAGCTGGGGGATATCAGCAGCCCTTGGACTGGCTGGACCCACCCTCACCAGCAAGGTGAGGCTGGTAATGACTTCGGGGATGACTACATCTGCCCCACTGGGTGAGCACTCACTGTGGGCCGGACTCAGGCCAGGCCACTCTATACCCAACCAGCCACAATGACCAAAGAGTAGACTAAGGCCCAGGAAGGGATGACACCAGCATAGAGGCGATGCTGGATCGGCCTGACTCCTCGCCTGTCCTCCCGTCTCTGTCCCTCTAATTGCTCAACCACAGATCAGGAAGCCTCCTCCCATGCCAGCTGAGATGCAGAGGCTCAGCCATGAGTTAAAAAATATGAACTAAAAATACAAAAATTAGCCGGGCAAAGTGGTGCATGCCTATAATCCCAGCTACTAGGAGGGCTGAGGCAAAAGAATCACTTGAACCCAAGAGGTGGAGGCTGCAGTGAGCCCAATCGCACCACCTGCACTCCAGCCTGGGTGACAGAGTGAGACTCCATCTTAAAAACAAACAAATATATATATATACATATATAAAGTGGCAGGGTGCAGTGGCTCACGGCCTCTCATCCCAGCACTGTGGGAGGCCAAGGTGGGTAGATTGAGCCCAGGAGTTTGAGATCAGCCTGGGCAATATGCAAAATCCAGTCTCTACAAAAAAAATGTAGCCAGGCATGGTGGCACGTGCCTGTGGTCCAGCTATGTGGGAGACTGAAGCAGGAGGATCGCTTAAGCCCAGGAGGTTGAGGCTGCAGTGAGCTGGGTTTGCGCCACTGCACTTCAGCCTGGGCAATGGAGGGAGACCCTGCGTCAAAATATATATATATACACACACACATATGTGTATATATATTTAAAGTGCAAATGGCTTTTATTGAGGGCCTACTGTGTGCTGGGCAACAGGTCTGCAAGGGTCCTCCTCTATCTCCCTGTACTTTGCACTGGCCAGGGAGGAGGGTGCTGGGGAGACCTAAACATCAAGCTGGGGGAGGGTGCTGAGGTGGAGGTAGAAGGGGGCAGAGGGGTCCCTCAGCTGAGTCCTTAGGGAGGGAAGGGCGTCTGGGGTATGCCCAGCTTGAAACAGAAGGCTGGGGGCCACCAGGCCCTGAATCAGGCCAGGCAGGGTCAAGGGGCCTGGAAGTCCTGTTCCTTTGCTGTGAGACCATTAGGGAATGGGATCCATCTCTGAGTGGTTTCTCCCGACAAAAGACAGGTCCAGAGGGCACAGGGGCCATGCCCAAGGTGGTGGCCAGGTCTGATTGGATCTGCTGTCCCTGCCAACAACCTCCTCTGCTCTCTGAGCAGCAGTGGCCTGCTCCTGGGCACTCCTTTGCAGTCATCACTGGACCTGGTGCGACAGGAGGAGCAGGAAGAGAAAGAGAATTAGACAGAATCAGAGAGAGACAGATACCGACAGATATAGGAAAACAGAGGCAGAGACAGGCAGAGAGAGGAAGAGCTAGAAAGGGATGCAGAGACAGCTGAAGGTACAATTAGAGACAGACACAGAGGCCAGGCACAGTGGGTCACGCCTATAATTCCCAGCACTTTGGGAGACCGAGACAGCCGAATCATTTGAGGTCAGGAGTTGAAGACCAGACTGGCCAACATGGTGAAACCCCGTCTCTACTAAAAATACAAAAGGCCAGGTGTGGTGGCTCACGCCTGTAATCCCAGCACATTGGGAAGCCGAGGTGGGCAGATCACCTGAGGTCAGGAGTTCAAGACCAGCCTGGCCGACATGAGGAAACCCCGTCTCTACTAAAAACACAAAATTTCGCTGAGCATGGTGGCGTGCACCTGTAGTCCCAGCTACTTGGGAGGCTGAGACAGGAGAATTGATTGAACCCAGGACGTGGGAGGCAGAGGTTGCAGTGAGCTGAGATCATGCCACCGCACTCCAGCCTAGGCAACAGAGCAAGACTCCGTCTCAAAATAAGTAAATAAATAAAAATAAAAATACAAAAATTACCCAGGCCTGGTGGTGGGTACGTATAATCCCAGTTACTAGGGAGGCTGAAGCAGGAGAATTGCTTGAGCTCAAGAGGTGGAGGTCGCAGTGAGCCAAGATCACACCACTGCACTCCAGCCTGGGCAACAGAGCGAGACTCCGTCTCAAAAAGAAAAAAAAAACATGGCCGGGCGCAGTGGCTCACCCCTGTAATCCCAGCACTTTGGGAGGCCAAGGCGGGTGGATTATGAGGTCAGGAGATCGAGACCATCCTGGCTAACACGGTGAAACCCCGTCTCTACTAAAAATACAAAAAAATATTAGCCGGGCATGGTGACAGGAGCCTGTAGCCGCAGCTACTTGGGAGGCTAAGGCAGGAGAATAGCATGAACCTGGGAGGCGGAGCTTTCAGTGAGCCAAGATCATGCCACTGCACTCCAACCTGGGTGACAGAGCGAGACTCCGTCTCAAAAAAAAAAGGACACAAAGGCAAAGCTAGAGATGGAGAGAGGGAGACAGAAGGCTGAGAAGGGGGAAAACAACCCCAGAGATAGTCATGCCATCAAAGGGGAGAACAAGCCAAGGTCTACGGGGCTGGGGCCTCTTTCCACCCCGGCCTCACCTAGAGCTCATCTCGAGGCTGCGGTTGGAGGCTGTGCCCACTGCTGCCAGCCATGTCCAGGCGAGGGCTGCGCAGGGTCTTTTGGGAGCCACTCCAGCTGATGAGGCGGCCGCTGTCGTCATCCCATGGAGAGGAAGTCTCCGTGTCACTGAGCCACTCGGCGTCCCCAGCATAGTGGGTAGGGGCAGCAAGCAGGGGCCGGGCGGAGAAGGCCACCAGGTCCCTCGGCCAGAAGTGTGCCTTGTACTGCTCGCTGTAAGGTGAGAGGACAGCTCAGGAGGACTAAGGCAGGCCCCTACTCCCTGGTCACACGCCTGCCTGGAGCCAGGCACCTTGCCTGCCCAAAGCACCTCACTCCCCGTCATCTAGTCCTCACAACAGCCCTGAGCAGTGGGACTTCTACTATCTCCGTTTTCCAGATGAAGAAACGGAGGCTGAGAACAGCGAAGTCATCTGATTAAAAACTGCATGCAGCCGGGTACGGTGGCTCATGCCTGTAATCCCAATACCTCGGGAGACCGATCACCTGAAGTCGGGAGTTCAAGACTAGCCTGACCAACATGGCAAAACCCCATCTCTACCAAAAATACAAAAGTTAAGGTCATGCGCAGTGGCTCACGCCTGTAATCCCAGCACTCAAGTGATCAAGCGGATCACTTGAGGTCAAGGAGTTCGACACCAGCCTGGCCAACATGGAAAAACCCCGTATCTACTAAAAATATAAAAAAGTTAGCTGGGTGTGCTGGCGAGCACCTGTAATCCCAGTTACTCAGGAGGCTGAGGCAGGAAAATGACTTGAACCTGGGAGGCGGAGGTTGCAGTGAGCCAAGATCGCACCAAGGCACCAAGATCTTGCCACAGCACTCCAGCCTGGGCAACAGAGCAAGATTCCATCTCAAAAATAAATAAATAAATAAATAAATAAATAATAGCAGGGTGTGGTGGCATTTGCCTGTAATCCCAGCTACTTGGGAAGCTGAGGCAGGAGAATTGCTTGAACCTGGGAGGCAGAGGGTGCAGTGAGTCCAAATCACGCCACTGTATTCTAGCCTGGGCAACAGAGCAGGACTCCATTAAAAAAAAAAAAAAAAACACCTGCGTGCCCTGCGCAAAATACACACCAAGACTGGTCTGACTCTAAGGTTAGGCTGAGCCACTCCTTGGTGACCTGGGCCAATGACTTGGCCTTGCCAGTCCCAGTCTCCCCATCTGCCCGGTGAGGGGACTTCTTACTGATTGAGGTCAGTTCCTGGAGGGGACGCCCCTGCCCTGCCATGCCCGGCCCCCATCAGAGCCTCACTTGGGGTGCTGGTCGAACATGATGGGCAGGAACTCGTCCACAGGCAGCATGCGGCGCAGAGGCTGCGAGGCCAGCAGCTTGCGGGCGCCCGCCAGGCTCAGGGCGTAGGCCAGCGTCCAGTAGGAGTACCCGGCCACCACCAGGCCCGGCAGCCCCTCCACGGCTGCCTCCTTCTCAGGGTTCACCTGCTTCCGCCCGAGGTAGCTGAAAGTAACACCAAGAGGCCCAGGACTCTCTTAGGTCCTGGGTATCACGAGACCCCCCCACCCTGCACCCGCTCCTACGGGGCCAGGCTCTTGGGGGAGGGGCTGGCCAGGGTCCCAAGCAGGAAAAGGCAGACTCCGGAGGCCCACCCCGCCCCCCCATCCCTGAGGGTGCAGGCTGCCTACATCAGGTCCCATGGCAGTTTCTCTGCCTCCACGTCCTCCATCAGCCGCTCCAGCCTCCCCCTGAAGTTGCTCTCAAAGCGCACGTCATCCTCAAACACCAGGACCTGGGACAGGCCCCTCGCAACCACCTGTGATACACGATGGGGTGGGAGATGGCTCTTCAGAGTTCAGCTGTCCTCTCCCTCCACGCTGCAGCCCACAGCCTCCACCTGGCCTCGGTTGGCCTAGGCACATCATGCAGTTGCCCCAAAGCCTGCTGGGGGCCCCACTGCCCGGGACCTGAAATCCCAACCTCACTCTGGCATTTGAGGCTCTCCAGATAGAATCATGATGGTAACCATGGCCCCTGCTACATTCCCTGAGTGCTACTGTACCCCAGGGCTGTGCCACTGCATATCTCCAGGGGCCCTCAGGAAGCAGGAAATGATGATCCTCAACTGCAGGAGGGAGGTGGACACGCAGGGATGGGAGACTGCCTGTCCAAGGACACACAGCCAGGAAGTGGCGGAGCTGGGATACGAACCCGCATCTGCTGAACGCCAGGGCCCAGCTGGCCACTTTGGCCTTCTGCAATTTTCTTTTCTTTTTTTTCTTTCTTTTTTCTTTTTTTTTTTTGAGACAAAGCTTCACTCTTGTTGCCCAGACTGGAGTGAAATGGCCTCCCAAGTCAGGGAGCTGCATGGAAGAGGAGCAAGAACGGTGGAGGCCAAGGCAGCCATGGCCAAGGCCAGGAGCCATCTCCCCTCCCACCCCTCCAGCTGCCTGAGTGCAGGCATGATAGACAGTGGCTGGGCCCAGAAGCCCGACCCTCTGGGGGCTGGGGAGAGGCTTGCAGTTCCCATCAAAAGATAGTCTCGGCTCACTGCAACCTCCGCCTCCTGGGTTCAAGTGATTGTCCTGCCTCAGCCTCCCAAGTAGCTGGGATTACAGGCGCCCGCCACCACACTGGGCTAATTTGTGTATTTTTAGTAGAGACAAGGTTTCACCATGTTGGCCAGACTGGTCTTGAACTCCTGACCTCGTGATCTGCCCGCCTCAGCCTCCCAAAGTGCTGGGATTACAAGCATGAGCCACCGTACCTGGCCTGGCCTCCCGCTATTTTCTTTTCTTTTTTTTTTTTTTTTTGAGGTAGAGTTTCACTCTTGCTCAGGCTGGAGTGAAGTGGCGTGATGACTCACTGCAACCTCCACCTCCCCCCTTCAAGCAATTCTCCTGCCTCAGCTTCCCGAGTAGCTGGGTAGGATTCTAGGCACCCGCTACCATGCCCAGCTAATTTTTGTATTTTTAGTAGAGACGGGTTTTCACCATGTTGACCAGGCTGGTCTCGAACTCCTGACCTCAAGCGATCCACCCACCTCGGCCTCCCAAAGTGCTGAGATTACAGGCGTGAACCACTGTGCCCGGCCTCTCCTGCTATTCTGTAAAGGAAACTGGGCTGGGTGGGGATTGGGAAGACCCCAGCCCTGAATATCCCAAATAAAAAGTACTTTTGATAACTTTTGGAAAAGTTACTTCAGAATAACTTTTGGAAAACTACTTTTGATAACCTCTGTGAAAAGAAAAGGAAATCAGCTCAGAAAGTAGTGAAGCCGGGAGCGCTGGTTCATGCCTATAATCCCAGCACTTTTAGAGGCTGAGGTGGGTGGAATCACTTGAGCTCAGGAGTTCGAGACCAGCCTAGCCAACATAGCAAAACCCTGTCTCTACAAAAAATACAAAATTTAGCTGGGTGTGGTGGTGCATGCCTGTAGTTTCAGCTACTTGGGGGGTTAAGGTGGGATAACTGCTTGAGCCCGGGAGGTCCAGGCTGTGGTGAGCCAAGATCACGCCATTGCACTCCTGCCTGGGTGCCAGAACAAGACCCCGTCTCAAAAAAAAAGTAGTGAACCATGTTCTGAGATGGTAAAAAAGTCAACATAGGCTGAGCGTGGTGGCTCATGCCTGTAATCCCAGCACTTTGGGAGGCCAAGATGGGCAGATCACCTGAGGTTGGAAGTTAGCTGGGCATGGTGGTGCATGCCTATAATCCCAGCCACTCAGGAGGCTGAGGCAGGAGAATCGCTTGAACCCAGGAGGTAGTGGTTGCAGTGAGCCAAGACTGCACCACTGCATTCCAGCCTGGGCGACAGAGCAATACTCCATCTCAGGAAAAAACAAACAAACAAACATAATGCTCACATACACATGCACATAGATTTGGCTATAGCAGAGAATCAAAACAAGGAATCCATGTCCCATCTCCTGGAGGGGCTGCCCTTGGAGGGCTTAGTTCCCCTGTTCTCTCCAGCCGTGTCCAGCAACCTCTCCCCTGTGCTCACACTCCCAGCCCCTGGGCTGAGGCTTCCTGGCCAAGTACTGAGCACATGCTGAGTCCCAGGCTTCCTTCTTTCTGCTCCTAAACACCTTCCTGCCTCAGGACCTTGGCACCCACTGTTCTCCTCTGCCTAGAAGGCCTTTCTCCCTGCCCCTCAATGGCGACGCCCACTCTGACCCCTCCCACACCAGGCGCCTTTTAAAGTGGCCCATACCTCTCCCCTCCACTGCAAGCTTGGTTTTCTTGATTTTTTTCTTGATTTCAGTAACCCCCCTCTGGTCCCTGAGCCCCAGGGGGATCCCTTTTTTGGAGGAAGGAGCAGACATGCATTGTTCCTGTCCTCCTCTGTGTTCTCAGAGCAGAATATCTCCTAGCACACAGTAGGTGCTTAAGAGAGACTGCAGAATGCAAACGGGCACCGCTTGGCGGTGTCCACTGGGGTGCTGAACACAGAGGAGACTGAAAGCTGCTGGCCAGGTTTTGATGCACGTCTTCATCATGCACTCGTTCACAGAGCAGTGAATAGAACAAACTGGCCCCGTTCTCCCCAAAGGCCGTGGGTGGAGGAAGCAGGCGCCCTCACCTCTTCCCAGATGGAGTAATGGCTGAGGAAGCAGCCCACCTCGCCCTTGGTCAGGGTGCGTCCTGAGTAGGGGTCCTGGTAGCCCGGGAGCAGGTCTACGCCGAGGCTCCTGATGGCACTGCTGTTGAGCATCCTGAGGGACACAGGTGTGACGGGTGAGGGGTGCCTGCCAGAGACCCCTCCAGAGGGGCCAGGCCTGTGCATGGTGGGGACAGTCACACTGGAGTCGGGTTTGAAGAAGGTTTCTGCCTTGTAACTCTTTTGTGTGACTCGAAGCTGTCAAGGGACTGGACCTGGGGAACTGGAGCCACTGTTGCCCAGGTGGACTGCAGTGGCACAATCTCAGTTCACCTCTGCCTCCCGGGTTCAAGCAATTCTCCTGCCTCAGCCTCACAAGTAGCTGAGACTACAGGCACACACCACCACACCCGGATAATTTTTGTTTTTTTTTTTCAGTAGAGATGAGGTTTCACCATGTTGGCCAGGCTGGTCTCAAACTCCTGACCTCAGGTGATCTGCCTGCCTCAGCCTCCCAAAGTGCTAGGATTATAGGCGTCAGCCACCACGCCCGGCCACCTCAGGAGTTCTGAGAGGATAACTATTGGGACGTGTCCTAATATGATAGGATAGGGGTGACCCTTGAGGAAAGTGTGGGATGGTAGGGGGCTGCCTGAGGGGGAGGCACTCTAGGAAGAATGTGGGAACATGAGAGATACTTCTTGGGCAGAGGCCCAAGCAAAGGATGGATAGCCTATGGTCAAGAGACCTCGGGGGACATGGTGTCTCACACCTGTAATCCCAGTGCTTTGGGAGGCCAAGGTGGGAGGATTGGTTGAAGCCAGGAGTTCAAGACCAGCCTGAGCAACAGAGAGAAACCCCATCTCTCCAAAAAATAAGTTTTTTTGAGACAGAGTCTCACTGTTGTCGGCCCAGGCTGGAGTGCAATGGCACGATCTTGGCTCACTGCAACCTCTGCCTCCCGGTTTCCAGCAATTCTCCTGACTCAGTCTCCTGAGTAGCTGAGATTACAGGCGCCCACCACCACGCCCAGCTACTTTTTGCATTTTTAGTAGAGACAGAAAAAAATTTTCTTTGAGAGAGTCTTGCTCTGTCCCCCAGGCTGGAGTGTAGTCGTGTGATCTCAGCTCACTGCAAGCTCCACCTCCCGGGTTCACGCCATTCTCCTGCCTCAGCCTCCTGAGTAGCAGAGACTACAGACGCTCGCCACTATGCCTGGCTAACTTTTTGTATTTTTAGTAGAGACAGGGTTTCACCGTATTAGCAAGGATGGTCTCGATCTCCTGACCTCACGATCCACCCGCCTCGGCCTCCCAAAGTGCTGGGATTACAGGTGTGAGCCACCATGCCCGGCCCTGCCAAAAAGTTTTTTTAATTAGCTGGGCATGGTGGTGCATGCCTGTAGTCCCAGTTACTCAGGAGGGTGAGGCAGGAGGGTCACTTGAGGCCAGGAGTTCAAGACCAGCCTAGGCAACAGAGTGAGACTCTGTCTCTATGAAAAAAAATTTTTTTTTAGCTGGGTGTGGTGATGCAAGCCTGTAATCATAGCTACTCAGATGGCTGACGGAGGAGAATCACTTAAAACCCGGGAGGCGGATGTTGCAGTGAGCCGAGATTGCGCCACTGCACTCCAGCTTGACAGAGCGAGACTCTGCCTCAAAAAAAAAAAATTATTTTTAATTAGTTGGGTGTGATGGTGCACGCCTATAGTCCAGTTACTCAGAGGCTGAGGCAGGAGGACTGCTTGAACCCAGGAGTTTAAGGCTTCAGTGAGCCATGTTTGTGGCACTGCACTGCACCTGGGCAACAGACGGAGACCCTGTCTCTAAAAAAAAAAAAGCTGGCCGGGCGCGGTGGCTCAAGCCTGTAATCCCAGCACTTTGGGAGGCCGAGATGGGCGGATCACAAGATCAGGAGATCGAGACCATCCTGGCTAACACGGTGACACCCCGTCTCTACTAAAAAATACAAAAAACTAGCCGGGCGACATGGCGGGCACCTGTAGTCACAGCTACTCGGGAGGCTGAGGCAGGAGAACGGCGTAAACCCGGAGTCGGAGCTTACAGTGAGCTGAGATCTGGCCACTGCACTCCAGCGTGGGCGACAGAGCAAGACTCTGTCTCAAAAAAAAAAAAAAAAAAAAAAAAACAGAGCTGAGCACTTGAAGCAAATAGCAGCAGATAACATACGGGACCACAGGACCCCTGGTGGCTGGAGGAGCCTGGCCTCTGGATTCCCCAGGGGAACATGGCTGGCCTTTCCCGATCTCCGCCCACCAGGAACTCAAGTCCAGGATGGAGAGTAATAATACTGAAAACACCTAACCCTTTGGAAACTTACTATGTGCCCAGCCCTGGCTAACTTCACTAAACCCACAAAACCCTAAGAGAAGGGCACAGTTATCTGCTATTTATACAAAAGGGCTGAGAGATGGGGGTAGCTGGCTGGAGGTCACACATTCAGTAACTGGTAGAGCTGGAACACAGGCCCTGGAGCCTCAGCCACTGTGCTCTCCGCCTGTGGTGAGCAGCGGGAGGGCGGCTTCTCCCACGTGTGTCTGCTCCGGAACTCCCTGAGAGAGTATTACTCAGACCCTATTTGGATACTTCCTGGGACAGGAAACTCATTCAACCTGTCTGCTTTTCCCAGTCCTAGGGGACTTGGAGATGGACCACACTGCTCCCCCAAGAGCTCAGGTCCCCGTCCCAGGCAGCCTTACCGGCCGTCCACAGCGTCCACCACCCGCCCAGAGATCTCCATCTCCCAGAGCGAGGCGAGCATGCGTTCTCGACGGTCAGGCCTGCGAGCCAGGCTGATGACAAAGACCTGGAGGAGGCAGGGGGTGGGCCGTAAGTGCAGGGGAGAGGGAGGGAAGGGCCCATTCACCTCCTAACCACGCGCCCACAGGCTGGGGGACTTACCTCATCAAACCCTAACTTGCTGGGCCTCTTGGAGGGCCGAGTCACATGAGCTGAGGCCTGCATGGGGGGGCCGTCCACTGCAAAGGGAAGTAGACCCCAAGCGTGAGTCCCTACTGACTCCTGTTAGCAGTCACCCTGAAGTCCTAGCCCCCAGCCTCATTCCTGCCCCCAGCCCAGCAGAACACCCCACACGATGGGACCTCAGAGATCACAAGATCCACCTGTCCCCGTTGTAGGGCTGTGAGACTGAGGCCCAATAGGGAAAGGGACTTTCTCAGAGTCATGGAACGACTTAGGGGTAAGGCTGGAACCCCAAGGCCAATGCCCGCTCCAGTACAGGGCCTAAGGAAAGGGGCACCATGGGGAGGCAGGGAGCCCTGGCAGCAGGTGGGTGGAACAGTTCTCCAGCCCTCACCTAGTGCTTCTAAGATCAGGTGGATGAAGTTGACCCTCTCATCTTCCAGCCCCTGGTGGGATTTCACAGGCACATTGAGGTACCCATAACGGTGCTCATTGCACACGTGGACTGAGATCCCTGCAGAGACAGGCTGAGTGAGAGCTACAGTGGAGGGGGGGCCTCTCAGAACCCAGCTGAGAGGTCCTAGGCCCCAGCAATGCCAGTTACCCAACGTGTCGGTCTTCTCTGGGACTCAGTTTCCCCACCTGTAGGACCAGAGGGAGAAAGGGCTTGGCTCACACAATATCTAAGGAGTCTTTCTGCTGAGATGGTTCATTCATTCAATATACCTGTCCAGGGCACCCACTGGAAGTCAGGGTTACGGCAGTGAGCAAGACTGAGTCCCTGCCCTCAGGGTATCAAGGTGAGGCAGGAGCAGGCAAACTCCCACCCACCACAGCCACAGGATGCCAGTGAGCCCCACTGCTCTGTTCCCTAAATTCCCCCACCTCTCCCGATCCCCACCACCCCACCTAGATCCAAGGGCCATCGCCTTTTCCCCAGACCCCTCCACTTCACCCCACACCCTCTGGGGCTCCCTTCCACAATGTCTTTCACCTGGCAGCCAGAGTGGCCTTCCTCCAGCTTCAATATTTGTCACTTTTTTTTTTTTTTTTTTGAGACGGAGTGTCGCTCTGTCGCCCAGGCTGCAGTGCAGTGGCTCATTGCAAGCTACGCCTCCCAGGTTCACGCCATTCTCCTGCGTCAGCCTCCCTAGTGGTTGGGACTACAGGCACCCGCCACTACGCCCAGCTAATTTTTTGTATTTTTAGTAGAGACGGGGTTTCACCATGTTAGCCGGGATAGTCTTGATCTCCTGATCTAGTGATCTGCCTGCCTCGGTGTGATCTTGGCTCATTACAACCTCTGTCTCCCAGGTTCAAGTGATTCTCCTGCGTAGCTGTGAATACAGGTGTGTGCCACCACACCTGGCTAATTTTTGTATTTTCAGTAGAGATGGGGTTTCGTCATGTTGGCCAGGATGGTCTCGAACTCCTGGCCTGAAGTGATCCACTGCCCCCCTAGGCCACCCAAACTGCTGAGATTACAGACATGAGCCACTGCACCTGGCCAACATTTGTTACCTTTATTATAACTATCCTCAGGGGCAGGCACACGGTGCCAATTAAAAAGCTAACCCAGGCAGGGCACAGTAGCTCACGCCTGCAATCCCAGCACTTTTGGAGGCCCAGGCAGGCAGATCACTTGAGGTCAGGAGTTCAAGACCAGCTTGGCCAACATGGTGAAACTCCATCTCTACTAAAAATACAAAAATTAGCTGGGCGTGGTGGTGGCTGCCCGTAATCCTAGCTACTTGGGAGGCTGAGGCAGGAGAATCACTTGAACCTGGGAGGCAGAGGTTGCAGTGAGCCAAAGTCATACCACTGCACTCCAGCCTGGGTGACAGAGCAAGACTCTGTCTCAAAAACAAACAAACAAAAAACAAATGAAAGCTGACCCTATTCCCAGCATTGAGCACAGAGCCTGGCCCAGAGCAGGGATATAATAGCTGGCTGTTAGAGACTGAATTCCTTCAAATCATTGACCAATTAACAAGGGCTGTCGCTTGAAGCAGGGATAGCACATGAAAAATAACAGAATGCTTTTGTTTCCGCTTGTGTTTTCCCCTCCAATTGTTTCACCTTCACTCACTTTTTCCACTTGATAAGATTTCTTCTTGCATGTCTGCACACTGCAGATTTCTCCAGCACAAAACGAAGAATCACAACACCCTCCTTACCGGCTGCCACTGATTACTTGATTAAATCGTAACATCTAATTTACCCTGACCACCTGCAAAGTTCTTCTCCATGCACCAGATAGTCTTCAAGGTCAGAATTACACATTCTCTGCAGCCTTCTCAAGAGCTTCACTCCAACATGAGTGTCTCCACCCCTCCCTCTCATCCACAGGACTGGATTTTTTTTTTTTTTTTGAGACGGAGTCTCGCTCTGTCACCCAGGCTGGAGTGTAGTGGCACGATCTCGGCTCACTGTAAGCTCTGCCTCCCACGTTCACGCCATTCTCCTGCCTCAGCCTCCTGAGTAGCTGGGACTACAGGCACCCGCCACCATGCCTGGCAAATTTTTTGTATTTTTAATAGAGACGGGGTTTCACTGTGTTAGCCAGGATGGTCTCCCTCTCTTGACCTCGTGATCCACCTGCTTTGGCCGCCCAAAGTGCTGAGATTACAGGCTTGAGCCACCGCACCCCGCCAGGATTGGATTTATTCCATTCACACCCAAACACTTTCTTTCTCTCTCTCTTTTTTTTTTTTTTTTTTTTTTGAGGCAGGGTCTCATCCTGTGTTGCCCAAGGTGGAGTACAGTGGCATGATCACAGCTTACTTCAGTCTCGACCTCCTGGGCTCAAGCGATCCTCCTGCCTCAGCCTCCCAAGAAGCTGGGACTACAGGTGTGGGCCAACACACCAGGTTAATTTTTAAATTTTCTTGTGGAGATAGGGTCTCGCAGCCAGGGGTGGTGGCTCACGCCTGTAATCATAGCACTTTGGGAGCTGAGGGGGCAGATCACTTGAGCCCAGGAGTTCAAGACCAGCCTGAGCAACACGGCAAAACCCCATCTCTGTGAAAAATACAAGAATTAGCTAGGCATGGTAGTGTGCACCTGTGGTCCCAGCTACGCGGGAAGCTGAGGTGGGGAGGTCAACACTGCAGTGAGCTGAGATTGTGCCACTGCACTCCAGCCTGGGCCACAGAGCAAGACTCCATCTCAAAAAAACAAAACAAAACAAAACAAAACAAAAAAACACTAGGTTGGGCTCGGTGGCCCACCTGTAATCCCAGCACTTTGGGAGGCTGAGGTGGGCAGATCACCTGAGGTTGGGAGTTCAAGAACAGCCTGACCAACACGGAGAAACCCCATCTCTACTGAAAACACAAAATTACCCAGGCGTGGTGGTGCATGCCTGTAATCCCAGCTACTCGGGAGGCTGAGGCAGAAGAATTGCTTGAACCCAGAAGACAGAGGTTGCAGTGAGCCAAGATTACGCCATTGTACTCCAGCCTGGGCAACAAGAGTGAAACTCCATCTCAAAAAAAAAAAAAAGGCAGAAAAGTGATGAGGTCTTGCTACATTGTCCAGGCTTGTCTCGAACTCCTGAGCTCAAGTGATTTCCCCTCTAGCCTCAGCTTCCCAAGACTTTGAAATTAAGGTCTGAGTCACCTTGCCTGGCCATACCCAAACTCTTTCTAGTAACTTTCATCTTTTTTTTTTTTTTTTTTGAGACGGAGTCTGGCTCTGTCACCCAGGCTGGAGTGCAGTGGCGCGATCTCAGCTCACTGCAAGTTCTGCCTCCCGGGTTTACACCATTCTCCTGCCTCAGCTTCCCGAGTAGCTGGGATTACAAGCGCCCGCCACCTCGCCCAGCTAGTTTTTAGTATTTTTTTAGTAGAGACGGGGTTTCACCGTGTTAGCCAGGATGATCTCAATCTCCTGACCTCGTGATCCACCCATCTCGGCCTCCCAAAGTGCTGGGATTACCCGCGCCCGGCTGTAAGTTTCATCTTAAAAGTAACTACTAGCCAGGCGCGGTGGCTCATGTCTGTAATCCCAGCACTTTGGGAGGCCGAGTCGGGTGGATCACAAGGTCAGGAGTTCGAGACCAACCTGGCCAAGATAGTGAAACCCCGTCAGCCAGACGCAGTGGCTCAAGCCTGTAATCCCAGCACTTTGGGAGGCCAGGGTAGCCAGATCACCTGAGCTCAGGAGCTTGAGACCAGCCTGGCCAACATGGCGAAACCCCATCTCTACTAAAAACACAAAAATTAGCTGGGTGTGGTGGCGGGTGCCTGTAATCCCAGCAACTCAGGAAGCTGAGGCAGGAAATCATTTATACCCAGGAGGCAGAGTTTGCAGTGAGCCAAGATCACACCAAAAAAAAAAAAGAGAGAGAAAAGAAAACTCGTGGCCCAAAGTTGTAACTCATGAGTTAACAGGATGAAATGCAGAGTAGAGAAGGGCATCGTAAGCAGCCGGAATAGCATGTGCAAAGGCACAGAGGCCTCCAAGGAATGTTCAAGGAGGGCTGGTCCTCACCAGCAGCCTGGCAGGCATAGGCGAAGACGATGATGTCATCGAAAGGCCAAGTGTAGTTGGGATGTGGGGGATAGAAGGCAAGCTGGTCTGCCCCTTCAGCCCGCAGGGATACCAGGAAGGTGGAGTGGACCATGGGGACGCGGAAGCAGCCCCGGCGCTGGCGGTTCTTGGTGGGGAAGTACTCAGCTGTGCGGCGGTAGTAGCCCTGGGGAAAGGGGATGCTTTGGGCTGTAAGAGGGCTCCCCTGCCCCTGCCCACAGACCCCAAGGCCTTCAGGCTCTCTGCTCTCCACGTCCCTCCTTCCAGGACCTCAGTCCACCCAAGGCCCCCATCCTGGCCTCACCTGGGGGGTGATCCCACACCAGAAGTTGGAGTAGTAGGTCTGGGAGTCCAGCATTGGGGCCACCACTGGAAGCCGCTGCCCCATGAGAAGCCGCAGAGTCTGGTTGTTGGTCAGAATGTTGTCTGTGTCTGCAAACTTTGGGGAGGGGATGTCACAGGCTCCAGCCCTGCCAGGGCTGCAGCCCCCCAAGGAATTCACTAAGTGGTCCTGCCAGAGACCCAGCGTGACTCCTAGGACCCAATGGGAATGTTCTTACAGAGGTCTAACTCACTCAGTAGATCCCTTTCTGGACCAAGGCTCTAGTCCGGGGCACTGACTTAGGGATTGGGTCCAGAGATTATACCTGAGTTGCTGATCTAAGACCTTTATCTGGGATCTGGCTTAGAAAATGGATCCAAACACCTACTCTGAGCTCTAGTTCAGAGATCCAGGCTCAGTTTATACCCTGGGCTCTAGCCCAGTAATCGAGGCTTAGTATATAGTATATACAATGGGATCTATCTGAGGGGTCCAGGCTTAGTACCTAGTCTGAGCTTTTAACATAGGGATCCAATCTGAACATCTGGTCTGGGCTCTGGCCCAGATAGCCTGTTGAAGGACCCAGACTTCCAGTGGGTCAGTCACACCCAGATTTGTTTTACTTTTTTTTTTTTTTGAGACCGAGTTTCACTCTTGTCACCCAGGCTGGGGTGCAGCGGTGTGATTTCAGTTCAGTGCAACCTCCGCCTCCCAGGTTCATGTGATTCTCATGCCTCAGCCTCCTGAGTAGCTGGGAATACAATAATTACCTGCCACCATGCCCAGCTAATTATTGTATTTTTAGTAGAGACGGGGTATCACCATGTTAGCCAGGCTGGTCTTGAACTCCTGACCTCAGGTGATCCACCTGCCTTGGCCTCCCAAAGTGCTAAGATTATAGGCATGAGCCACTGCGCCCAGCCTATACCCAGATTTCTATCAGGGACAGATACTACTACCTTTCAGAAGCCCAATTCTAGCCAGACTTCCTTACCAGGATATAGTCGGCCCCCCAGTCCCTGGCAAAGGTGAGGGCTTCCTGCTTCAGCTCCATCAGAAACTGGTGCCTTTCTTTGGTCCAATGCTTGGGACCCTCTTCATCTGGGTAGAACCTGAGGGGGTAGAGACGTGAGATGTTCCCATGGGGTACATGCCCCTCCCTCTCTGCAAGGCAGTGGACAGGGCCCTGGCTTGGAGGCTGTGGCTCTGGGCTGTCCCTTTTCCTCTCTGGACTGCAGCTGTTCTCCATCTTCCCCAGTACCCTTCCCCTCAGATCACCACCTGGGCTCCCCCTCGGGCCTCCAGACCACAGCGGCATAGCCGTCGCCCACAGCTGCCAGCCACTCCTGCAGCATCTCTGTGGTGTTGTCCACATTGTGGTCCGTGGCACACCTGGGAACGGGAAGAAAAAAGGCTGAGGGGGCACAGCCACAGAAGGATTGAACCCCAAGGCAGCCTTGACCCCGAAGCACCAACACCTTTGAGGCCGGGCTCTCCGTGGAACAGTGAAGGGTAGGCATGTTACAGCAGAGAGGCTGGAGGCAGCACAGCCAGGTCACCATCACAGTTCTGTGACCTGCTGTGTGACCTCAGGCAAGTCCCATCTTTCTCTGGGCTTCACGTCTTCCCTCTATAACTTAAGCTTTCTTGCCTATGTCATGGACCAAGAGAAGAGAAGACGAAAGCATATATGTGTGTGTGTGTGTGTGTGTGTGTGTGTGTATATATTTTTTTCTTTTTTTTGAGACATAATCTTGCTCTATCGCCCAGGCTGCAGTGCAGTGGTGTGATCTCGACTCACTGCAACCTCCATGTCCCGGGTTCAAGTACCTGCCTCAGCCTCCCAAGTACCTGGGATTACAGGCATGCGCCACCATGCCCCGCTAATTTTTGTGTGTTTAGTATAGACAGGGTTTCACCATGTTGGCCAGGCTAGTCTTGAACTCCTCACCTCAGGTGATCTGCCCACTTCAGCCTCCCAAAGTGCTGAAATTACAGGCGTGAGCCACGTTGCCTGGCCAACGAATGCATTTTGAAAGATGAAAAGTACCTCGACTTTAAGGATCACACCTGCCGCATTCCCTGGTTACCTTCGTTAGGTGGGCAGATACCTACCTGTGTGACCTGTGGCTGTGTGACCACAGGCCAGCCCCTGTCCCTCTCTGAATGGGGACTAGACAGAAGAGCTGCTGCTTTCTTCCACCCCCAGGTTGTAATAAGGACCAAACCATGCTTTGTGAGTCCCTGAGAATGCAGATGGGCCCAAGCTCCGCTGTCATGGGGCACACCCTCCCCTCTCCTGGGGAAGGGGCTCCCATAACAGAGATAGGGGCTTTAGCCAAGTGCCCAGGTTTTGGATGATGCTGCCCCTTTAAGCCAATTCCCCAGAAATGAAGACTACGTGTCAAGTCTTACAGGGGTGGGAACTAACAAACTCCCAAACTGTGGTCATTGTGGGCGGCCTCCCCAGGCCAGGGCTCCACCCCCCCCAGCCCAGCTGGGGTGTGTTGTAGAGGGTGGCTTGTCATTTTTCTCAGTTTACCCCCAACCTCAGCCAGGGACTCCTCCCTGTTCTGGTGTCTACAGACCTGGGGTTGTGGCCTCCGATCCCAGTGCCCTGTGGGCACAGAGATGCCAGAGGGGAGAGGCTCCAGGAAGGGGGACTGCCCTTGGCTGACAGGATCCTGCCCCTCTACCAAGAGAGCTGGCCCCAGCCCTGAGGGAGAGGGAGTCGGTCTGACTCCCCTGCACAGCCGGGAGCCCAGTGCTGATGGCACCCCCCACCTGCCACGTTGGGCCCCAGGGGACTTCAGAGGTTCCTGTCTGCTTCTCTTCAAATCCAGCCAACCACAGGTCCCACCGGGGTTGAGCTGGGCCCTGAAGGCTGGGGTGAAAAGGGCTGGCTGCGCCCAAACTACACCCAGGGAAGGCCCCAAGAGGAAGGAGTAGGGGACCAGAAGGAGGGGTGGGTGTCTCGAGTCGGCCTGTGGCCTCAGAGGTCTCCCAGCAGGGGGCTCGGGGTCCTATCTGGGGGCTCGGGCTGGCAGGGCCGTCTGTGAGGGGAGGGGCCTATCTAGGTGGTGTCTGGGCAGGGAGCGAGCAGACAGGCCCGCTGGGGGCGGGGGCCATCTGCGAGGCTGGGGGTTAGGTGCCCACTGGGTGCCAATGCCCGTGTCTCTCACCAGAGGGCCATCCTGGCCCGGGGGTAGTCCAGCCGCTCCAGCGCGCCCAGGTAGTGGGGCAGCGAGTGTTCGGCATTGCGGGCCAGGATGGCAAGGACCACGGCGGGCAGCGGCGACTCTGCAACGCCCACAGCCTCCAGCCACAGCCCCAGCAGGAGCAGCAGCTGAAGCAGCGGCGCGGCGGGGGCAGCGCGCATGGCGGGCGCTTGGGCGGCTGCGGCGGCCCCGGGGGCTCTCCGGCCGGCCGAGGGGAGGGGGCGGGGCTTGGGGCCCAGGCGGGGCCGAGGCAGACCCGGAGAGGGCGGGGCAGTGCACCCCCAGAGTGGGATTCCCCTCCCCACCCCTGCGCGTGGATGCTCACGTTTTCTGTCCTTGGCCTGGGGTACCGGAGGGCCAGGGCCCGGGGACTCGCGCCAGCCGCGACCCTGGAGCGGCCGCGCCCGGCTGGATCCCGGAGGGGCGACAGGGGAGGGGCCGGAGGATGGGGACGGGGGAGGGGTGCTGGGACGAGTGCGTCGGGGCCGGCCAGGCATCCGAGAACAGTAGGGGCTCATGGAACCCCTGGGCGTTGAACCCCCGGAATCCGGATTCCCCGGCCCATGCAGCCGACCCTTAAGACCTGAGCCGCAGACCCCGCGGGGCGGCGCCGGCTCTGCCACCACCTCCCCGGGCTTCCCCGGCTCCCGCCCCCTCCTCCGCCCCGGGCGCCCTCTGGCGGCCCCGGCGCCAGCTCCGCAGACCAGACGGGCCACGCGTGGGCCGGAGACCCATTGTGGGGGTCGCAGAGGGAGTCCCCCTGACCTGGGCGCGTCCTCCCGCGGCGGTCCGCTCCTTAAGTCCCCTGCGCGTCACCTCCTTGCCTCGGTCGCTAGCACTCGCATTGCTTCGGCCCTTTAAAAGAGCACAGTCAGGCCGGGCGTGGTAGCTCAAGCCTGTAATCCTAGCACTTTGGGAGGCCGAGGCAGGCGGATCACCTGAGATCCATTCAAGACCAGCCTAGCCAACATGGTGAAAACCCATCTGTACTAAAAATACAAACATTAGCCGGGCATGGTGGCGGGTGCGGTGCCTGTACTCCCAGCTACTTGGGAGGCTGAAGTAGGAGAATCACTTGAACCCGGGAGGCGGAGGTTGCAGTGAGCCGAGATCGCGCCACTGCACTCCAGCCTGAGTGACAGACTCTGTCTCAAAAAAAAAAAAAAAAAAAAAGAAAAAAAAAAGGCACAGCCCTCGGCTCTCTCTTGGTCTGAGTGTAGAACTAGGGCACACCACGCCCTCCAAAGCAGGGGATGTTGGCTCCCCTGGAGCACCGCCGGGGTCCTTAGGACCCTGCTAGGAGGGAAAGGACTCTCCAGTCTCTCGGGAGAGAAGCAGAAAAGGGAGAGGCCTGAGGGCACCGCAGATGGGATCAAACTGGGTGTCTGTCACCAACCTCAGACAGGTCACTTTCCCTCAGCAGCCTCTCGGTAAAATCGGGCTGATAACACCACCTGTCTGGGAGGGCTTGCAGGGATTCCTCGAGAGAATGAATGCACTGGCAACTTTTCCCGCGTGGAGGCTGACACACAGGAAGAGCTCCGCCCTGGGGCTGGGAAGACAGGACTGGAGGAGAGGGAGGCTCCCCTTTCACCCTCCCACCGCTGGGAAGGGCTCCTTTCCTAGGAACACCACGGGGTCTCCCTTCAGCCTTTTCCCAGGCTCAGGGAGGGGAGCTAGGGTTGTGCACACTATCTGCACTGGAAGGGGAGGGCTGGAGGTCCACAGAGGAAGGGACTTACCTAGCGCAGGAGCAGCACCTGCACACTGAACCCTGGACTCCTCATCTCTAGCCTAGCTCCAAAACCTCCACCAGGATCCGGTCGCAGCTTCCATTTGAGGCCATTTCTAGGCCAGCGGCCCTGCAATGAGAAGCATCCTGGAGAGATGCCAGATTCCTCCTCCTTTGCACGGCAGTCCCCTGTGGGAAGCCACTCCCAGCCCCAGAAGAGGGATTCCCTTTTTAAAGCAAAGCAGTGTTCCCTACTTCACCCACCCCAGTCATTCCACAGCCTCTGCCTGTCCTATTGGTCCAAGGGTGCTATGGTCTGAATGTCCCTGACCCCCAAAACTCGCAAGTTGAAACCTAATGTTAATGTCAGGGTATTAAGAGGCAGGCCGGCCGGGCGCGGTGGCTCAAGCCTGTAATCCCAGCACTTTGGGAGGCAGAGGCGGGCAGATCACGAGGTCAGGAGGTCAAGACCATCCTGGCTAACACGGCGAAACCCCGACTCTACTAAAAAATAGAAAAAATTAGCCGGGCGGACAGGCACCTGTAGTCCCAGCTACTCAGGAGGCTGAGTTGGGAGAATCGTTTGAACCCCGGAGGCAGAGGTTGCAGTGAGCCAAGGTCATGCCACTGTACTCCAGCCTGGTGACAGAGCGAGACTCTGTCTCAAAAAGGAAAAGAGGCCTGGGGAGCTTGTCCACAACTTCTGCCACAAGAAGACATACCTAGAAGGCCGTATGTATGAGGAACAGGTGAATCTGCTGACGCCTTGATCTTGGACCTCCCAACCCCCAGAACTATAAGCAATAAATTTCCTTTATTTTTTGGCGGGGGAGGGGCGTGGGTGTGGAGCGTTCAAGCGATTTTCCTGCTTCAGTCTCCCAAGTAGCTGGGATTACAGGCGCATACCACCATGACCGGCTAATTTTTTGTATTTTTAGTAGAGATGTGTTTTCACTATGTTGGTCAGCCTGGTCTCAAATTCCTGACCTCAGGTAATCCAGCCGCCTCAGCCTCCCAAAGTGCTGGGATTACAGGTGTGAGACACCGTGCCCAGCTGATAAATTTCTGTTGCTTATACATTATGCAGTCTAAGATATGTTGTTATAGCAGCCCAAAGGGACTAAGATAGGGGGCTTCCAGATTCTTCCCTGGCCTCAAGTCCTCCTCTTCCCCCTAGTCCTCCCATCCTCCCCAGTAGTCCAGCCTGTCACTAACTTTCTTGCCTCCAGGTTTTCCCATCACACCTGCCTGGAAACCCCAATAGCCATCTTGCTTTGGGGTAGGTTGGGGCTACTGCAAACTCAGGGTCTCTACCCTCAGTTGGGCTCTCACCCAGCCCAAGAATCCTGTTTCCCTGTGTCCCCTGCCCATTCCCCTCAGGGCATTTCAAATGCCTCCAGTCACTGAGGCACAGTGGCTCATGCCTGTAATCCCAGGACTTTGGGAGGCTGAGATGGGCGGACCAGGAGTTCAAGACCAGCCTAGGAAACACAGTGAAACCCTGTCTCTATTAAAAATACAAAAAAGGGGCCGGGTGCGGTGGCTCACACCTGTAATCCTAGCACTTTGGGAGGCCGAGGTGGGTGGATCACCTGAGGTCGGGAGCTCAAGACCAGCCTGACCAACATGGAGAAACCTCGTCTCCACTAAAAACACAAAATTAGTGGGGCATGGTGGCGCATGTCTGTAATACCAGCTACTCAGGAGGCTGAGGCAGGAGAATCACTTGAACCCGTGGGGCGAAAGTTGCAGTGAGCCGAGATCACGCCATTGCATTCCAGCCTGGTCAACAAGAGCGGAACTCCATCTCAAAAAATAATAACAATAATACAAAAAGAAATTAGCCAGGTGTGGTGGCACATGCCGGTAACTCCAGCCACTTGGGATTCTAGGAGTTGAACCTAGGAGGCAGGCATTGCAGTGACCTGAGATCATGCCACTGCACTCCAGTCGGGGTGACAGAGTGAGACTCTGTCTCAAAAAAAAAAAAAAAAAAAGCCTCCAGTCTTCTCAATCCCTCATTCCACCACTCCTCTCCCCCAGCAAAAATCTCCCTACTACTTTTTGGAGAAAATAGAAGCCATTACCTGGGAACTCTCATTTCCAGCCTCCAAACCTTCCACCTCTTCCCTCAGCCAGCCTCAGGAGGCGCACCCCTCCTCAACAGAATGGCCCCTGTGAAACCGCCTTTGCAAAATTAGAACTCAGGAAATTATGACAGTGAAACAAATCAGACCTAACTGACTCTATCTTGTTTCTAACCCTTAAGCTGTCCTTGTTCACTCCTGGGCATAGGCTGAACTAACTTTGGGAAGCAATTCAGTTCATGGTTTGACTCTGAAACAAAATTTATAACAGCCCTTTCCCAAAAAGACCCCCCTTCTTGCCTAGGGTCCAGTCTGCCTTTGCAGGACTAACAAATTAGCTATAAGATTAGAAATTACAATTTAAGGGTCATGCAGCCTTTGGATCCTCCCCAAATTGCTCCTGGGGTAATATCACTATTGTAAAACCTAAAGTCAGTGCTTGAGATATTTTGCAGACCCTGTACTCGATGGATCAGCTGACACCACCCAGACCGGTAATCTGGCCCAACCAGTTCTACCATCGCACCCAGGAACAGAAGACATTAAGAACACCTAACTTCCACCTCCTATGATTCCATCTCCAACCTGACCAGTCAGCATTCCCCACTTCCTGACCTCAAGTGATCTGCTCGCCTTAGCCTCCCAAAGTGCTGGGATTATAGGTGTGAGCCACTGTGCCCAGCCACCCACTCCCTCTTTTTGGAAACCTGACATCTCAGCTTCTCACCTGGACCCAAACTCTTTCTGTCCCAAATGGTACCCCAGTCTTTTCTCCAACTCTGCACCCTGTCCCGTGCTCCCCTTCTCTAGGGAACGGTACTTCGGCCCATCCAGTCCCTCAGGCTGGAGACCTGGATGTTGCAGATGAGGAGGCCGTCTCTCTCTCCATCCCTGCTCCTGGCCAGGCTGCCTCCTTAGCATCTCCTGCAGGTGGCCAGCTCTTCCCTTCTGCACCACCCATTTGCCTGGCTCAGGGTATCAGCGTCCCTCAACCTGGGCCACTGTATCTTCCAGCCCCCATCCCCACCCCATCCTCCCACCACCAGACTCTCTCCCTGGAGACCATTCTGTATGCAGCAGCCTTTTCTTTTCTTTTACTTTTTTTAGCGATAGGGTCTCTTTCTGTCACTCAGGCTGGAGTGCAGGGGTCTAATCATAGCTCACTGCAGGTGTGAACTCCTGGGCTCAAGTGATCCTCCCACATCAGCCTCCTGAATAGCTGGAACTGCATGAGGCTACAGGCATGCACCACGGGGTCTCACTATGTTGCCTGAGCTAGTCTTTTTTTTTTTTTTTTTTTTTTTCCAGACAGAGTCTCATTCTGTCACCCAGGCTGGAGTACAGTGTCACAATCTTCCCTCACTGTAACCTCTGCCTCCCAGGTTGAGGTGATTCTCCTGCCTCAGCCTCCTGAATAGCTGGGATTATAGGCGCACCACCAAGCCTAGCTAATTTTTGTTATTGTTGTTGTATTTTAGTAGAGATGGGGTTTCATCATGTTGCCTAGGCTGGTCTTGAACTCCTGAGCTCAGGCAATTCACCCACCTCAGCTTCCCAAAGTGCTGGGATTATAGGTGTGAGCCACTGCACCCAGCCTAGGCTGGTCTTGAACTCCTGGGCTCAAGTGATCCTCCTGCCTTAGCCTCCCAGTGTTGGGATTACAGGTGTGAGCCACTGTGCCTGGCCTCAGCAGCCCTCCTTTTTTTTTTTTTAATTGAGATAGAGTCTGACTCTGTCACCCAGGCTGGAGTACAGTAGCATGATCATTGCTCACTGCAGCCTCGAACTCCAGGACTCAAGCCATCCTCCTGCCTCAGCCTCCTGAGTAGCTGGGACTACAGGTATATGCCTAATATTTATTTATTTACTTATTTTGTAGATACAAAATAAGTAAATAATTATTTTACTGATACAGGGATCTCACTATGCTGCCCAGGCTGGTCTTGAACTACTGGACTTAAGCGATCCTCCCACCTCAGCCTCCCAAAGTGCTGGGACTGCAGATGTGAGCTACTGAGCCTGGCCAGCACCCCGTTCTAAAATGCCTGACAATAACTCCCTTCAGGGCGGCCACTGCCAGGCACAGAGCTCAACCCCTCAAGGGGCAACAAGGCCCTTCATGGCCTGCCTGCATCTTCTCCACCTCTTCTGGTCTGCAAGTCCTCCCTCTGACCCAACCTTATGCTCCAGCCAAATTGCACGATTTACAGTTTCCAGAATACTCCATGCTTTTGGACCTTCCCACATCCTTTTCTATTTTTTCCCTTGGTCCCGCTGCCTGGACTGGTCTTTACTGGACAGCTTCTACACTCTGAGTCCTATAGTCTCAGCCCAAACTTCCTCTCTCTGCAAAGATTTCCCTGATGCCATGTCTGGGAGACATATCCTACAGGTCACTCTATATGATCCTGTTCATTCAGCAACTATTTCCTGAGTACTTACTATGTGCAGATGGAACGCAAGGGGCTGGGAATACAGAGGTGCACAAAACAGACGCAGTCTCTGTTCCTTGGCTCCTTACATTCTGGTGAGGAGAGACAGATAGGAAACAAGCAAAACAATCAATGAAGAGATAATTTCTTTTTCTTTTTTTTTTTTTTTTGTTGAGACAGAGTCTCGCTCTGTCGCCCAGGCTGGAGTGCAGTGGCCGGATCTCAGCTCACTGCAAGCTCCGCCTCCTGGGTTGATGCCATTCTCCTGCCTCAGCCTCCCTAGTAGCTGGGACTACAGGCGCCCGCCACCTCGCCCGGCTAGTTTTTTGTATTTTTTTTTAGTAGAGACAGGGTTTCAACGTGTTCGCCAGGATGGTCTCGATCTCCTGACCTCGTGATCCGCCCGTCTCGGCCTCCCAAAGTGCTGGGATTACAGGCTTGAGCCACCAAGCCCGGCCGAGATAATTTCAAGGAATGGTAAATGCCATGAACAAATTGAAACACGTAATCAAGAACTGAGAGTAGGCTGAAGGCAGTGGCTCACACCTGTAATCCCAGCACTTTGGGAAGCCAAGGCAGGCACATTGCTCGAGCTCAGGAGTTTGAGACCAGCCTGGCCAACATGGTGAAACCCTCTCTCTACAAAAAATACAAAAATTAGCCGAGCATGGTGCTGCACACCTGTAGTCCCAGCTACTCAGGAGGTTGAGGTGGGAGAATCACTTGAGCCCGGGAGGCAGAGGTTGCAGCGAGCTGAGATTGCGGCACTGCACTGCAGCCTGGGCAACAGAGGCAGACACTGGCAAAGAGAGAGAGAGAGAGGGAAGGAAGGAAGGAAGGAAGGAAGGAAGGAAGGAAGGAAGGAAGGAAGGAAGGAAGGAAGGAAGGAAGGAGACAGACAGAGAACTGAGAGTAGTTGGGAGTAGAGCAACATTCAGACAGAGGGGTCAGGGAAGACGTTTTGGAACAAAAGGAAGAGCTAATCAAGGAGGGATCTGCGGGAAGAGTGTTCCCCGGATGCAGGAATAGGTAGAGCAAAGGCCCTGAGGTGGGAACATGCAAGGCGGCCAGTGTGACTGGAGCAAGGTGAGCAAGGGGATATGGTAAGAGGTGAGGTCAAATAGGTGGGAACGGCCAGGTCACCCAGTGCCTTGAAACTATGGTAGGGTTTTGGTTTTGGTTTTGGTTTTGTGTTTGAGAGGGAGTCTCTGTCACCCAGGCTGGAGTGCAGTGGTGCGATCTCAGCTCACTGCAACCTCCACCTCCTGGGTTCAAGCGATTCTCCTGCCTCAGCCTCCCGAGTAGCTGGGATTACAGGCATGCGCCACCACGCCCGACTAACTTTTGTATTTTTAGTAGAGACAGGGTTTTGCCAGTGTTGGCCAGGCTGGTCTCAAATTCCTGACCTCAGGTGATCCGCCCACCTCAGCCTCCCAAAGTGCTGAGATTACAGGTGTGAGCCACTGCACCTGGCCATGTGGCAGGGTTTTGGATTTTCTTTTTCTTTTTCTTTTCTTTTCTTTTCTTTTTTTTTTTTTGAGACGGAGTCTCGCTCTGTCACCCAGGCTGGAGTGCAATGGCAAGGTCTCAGCTCACTGCAACCTCGGCCTCCCGGGTTCAAGCAGTTCTCCTGCCTCAGCCTCCAGAGTAGTTGCGATTACAGGCGCCCGCCACCGTGCCCGGCTAATTTTTGTATTTTTAGTAGAGACAGGGTTTCACCATCTTGGCCAGGCTTGTCTTGAACTCCTGACCTCGTGATTCACCCACCTCGGCCTCCCAAAGTGCTGGGATTACAGGCATGTAATCCTTACTAAAAATACAAAAATTAGATGGGCATGATGACGCGTGCCTATAATCCCAGCTACTTGGGAGGCTGAGGCAGGAGAATTTCTTGGACCGGGACCTAGGAGGCAGAGGTTGCAGTGAGCCAAGATCGTGTCACTGCACTCCAGCCTGGGCTACAGAGCAAGACTCCATCTCAAAAAAAAAAAAAAAAAAAAAAAAAAAAAAAAAACCCGGGCACGGTGGCTCACGCCTGTCACGCCTGTAATCCCAGCACTTTGGGAGGCTGGGGCGGGTGGGCATGGTGGCTCACACCTGTAATCCCAGCACTTTGGGAGGCTGAGGCAGGTGGATCACCTGAGGTTGGGAGTTCGAGAGCAGCCTGGCCAACATGGAGAAACCCTGTCTCTAAGAAAAAATACAAAATTAGACAGGGGTGGTTGGGGCTGCCTGTAATCCCAGCTACTCGGGAGGCTGAGGCAGGAGAATCGCTTGAACCCAGGAGGCAGAGGTTGCAGTGAGCGGAGATTGTGCCATTGCACTCCAGCCTGGGCAACAAGAGCAAATCTCTGTCTCAAAAACAGAAAAAAAGTGCTGTCCTGTGGAGCCTAAGACCTCATTAGCTGGGTCATGCCTGGAAAAAAATGATTTCTTGGGCTCATCTGGCTGAGCCAGATCCGGATCCGGGTCCTATGGGGCTGACACCTGGTGGGACTGCTGGTTTCTGCCTGCAGCATCCTCACCCACTTCAGCCATTGTAGTTCCGACCAAATCCAGGTGGTGGCGCCAGCACCTCAGGCTTGACTCTGGCTTCCTGGAGTAGAGACCCTGCAAGAACTGGCCTGCCTGCTCCTGGTAAAGGCTTTGTAGCATGGCTTCACCAGGGAGAGGGGAGCTGAGGCTGGCAGACTCAAACTGGGGGCTAACCCCTACTCCTGGAGGTTAGGGAGGTGGGCTACTAGAGCCCCTTTGGGCCAAACAGAAACTAGGGGTATCAGGCCACTGGGAGTTGGGGGTCAGGAACCCAGGTAGGCTGCTCTGGTTCAGTGGACTCTGGCCACACCCCCATTAACCCTCTGCATACCCTGCCCCACCTCATTTGAGGTCCCAGGTGCTGCTTCCTTGCCAATGGGTAGGGGGAGCCTGGGGGTGCCCCAGGGCCCAGGTAGGGCCCCCGGTTTGGGAGTCCTCATGGCCTGGCAGCCAAACAGGCTTGAAATGGGGACCCAAAGCAGAGAGGATGCTTGGATGCTCTTACCAGCTGCCAGCTTCACGTCTCCTGAGTTGGGGGATCTCTGGTCCCCTGTCCTGCTTTGTGGCCAAGGGAGCCCAGGATCCTGGCCAGAGGATGGGCCTGCGCCCCACTCCTGGTTCTGGGTGCAGCTCGGCAGATGGGAATCCAGGAGCTCAGCTTGGGCACCCTCCCCACCTCCGGCCCCAAGCCCGGTTCCCAGAGGACCCAGGGCTGAGCAGAGGCTTGTCCCCAAGATCCTCCCCTGCCCCTCATCTTTCCTATTTGAGGGAAGACTGAGACCCTCAAAGTCCAGCTGGAGGCATCCCTGCCCATTCTGCTTGGACTTAGCACACCCTGGGCTCTGCTCTAGGAATCTGCCCTCAACCCCCCCATTCTGGGGGTCCACCCAACACCCACACACACTTCCACAGACCACCCTCTCTCTCCCTTTTGGCCATGCCCTCCTCTCCCAGGATCCCAGATGTGCAGCTGTCCTCCTCTGAGGCTCTGCCTCTGTTCTCAGGAGGCTGGGGCCAGGCCAGCTGTTTTCTCTGGGCAGCCAGCTGTTTTGCCCATCAGGAAGCAGTCCTGGCTCCTCTGCTAAAATCGTTGCTGTGGCTGCAGCGTGGCAGCCCTACTGAGCCAGGTCCTGGGAGCTGTTAACTCCTTTGGGCCCAGGCAGCCCCTTCCCTCTCTCAGCCCTGATCCCTTCTGCCTCCCCCTGACCCACAGAACTAGCCCATCTCGGGACTTCTAGAGACCCCAAGAAAACCAAGTTTTGCTATCCCCACCCCCTTCAACAACTCCTAACCCCCGCCCTGCTCCACAGAGCCTTGTCCTCAGGTGAACCCAGCAGGAAGCTCAAAGGGATAAATGTTAACCTTATTCAGAATAATAATAATAATAGCTATCATTAACCGTTTGCTGTGTGCCAGGCATCTGCTAAGTGCTTTTTCTTGGGATGGGCAACAGAGTCTCACTCTGTCACCCAGGCTGGAGAGCAGTGGCATGATCTCGGCTCACTGCAGCCTCTGCCTCCCAGGTTCAAGCGATTCTCCTGCCTCAGCCTCCAGAGTAGCTGGGATTACAGGCATCTGCCACCACACCCAGCTGATTTTTGTATTTTTAGTGGAGATGGGGTTTCGCCATGTTGGTCAGGCTGGTCTCCAACTCCTGACCTCAGGTGATGTACCTGCCTCAGCCTCCCAAAGTGCTGGGATTACAGGTGTGAGCCACCACACCCAGCCTGCTAAGTGCTTTAAATGTATTATCTAACTTGATTTTCACAACAACCCTGTGAAGTCAGGAATTCTTTCTTTTTTTTTTTTTTGAGACGGATTCTGTTGCTGTGTCGCCTAGGCTGGAGTGCAGTGGTACTATCTTGACTCACTGCAACCTCTGCCTCCCTGGTTCAAGCAATTCTCCTGCCTCAGTTTCCCAGCTTGTAGCTGGGACGACAAGCACGTGTCACCATGCCCAGCTAATTTTTGTATTTTTAGTAGAGACAAGGTTTCACCATTTCACCATGTTGACCAGGCTGGTTTTGAACTCTTGACCTCAAGTGATCTGCCCACCTTGGCCTCCCGAAATGCTGGGATTATAGGCATGAGCCACCATACCTGGCCAGTTGGGAATATTTTTACTTAACAGAAGAGGAAACTGGGAAACTGAGGCACAGAGAATCTAAATAAATCACTTGCCCAAGCTCATCCAGAGTTGGGGTTTGGGGTTTGAAGCCAAGTCTGCCTGTCTCACTCTGGCCAGCCCTGGTGGCTCTGGAACTGCTGTTGGTGTTACTGTTTAAGTTCCCCGGAGCTTTTACCCCAGGCTTTCTCTCCCTGTCCTCAGTCGCCCCACCTGTAGAATGGGGACACTCTAGCATGGAGTTAACACCACAAGTTCTGAGTCTGGAGCTGTGTCAGCTTCTGTGCTCGATTCTTTCCAAGTATTCATTAGCAGATTACTCCTCCTGGTGGTTACGGTCGGCCTGGGCTAGAATCCTAGCTCTGCTGCCTCCAGACTGCTGGCTTTGGACAAGTGACTGGACCTCTCAGAGTCTACCAGTCTCCAAAGCTGGAAAATGGAGACAGGAACAATGCGTCTGCATCTCTGATTTTGTTATGGAAAGGTTGAGATGATGCAGGTAAAGTGATTAGCCCAGGACCGGACCCAGAGGTAGTAGGTGGGAAATGCTCCCTGTTACTATTCTATTTAACCACAATGGTCAAGGACAGGATCCGAGTGGCCCATCCACCACAGCGTGCCCCCATGCTCAGCTCAGAGCTGGTACGTAGGAGGGCTCTGTCATTACCTGTGAATGAATGAACCTGGTCTATGGTCCCTACATGGGGAAAGCAGGCTGGGAGAGGGCCATACTTGTCCAAGTTACCGGGTGGCGCTGGGATTCAGCCCTGTCCGTGAGTCTGCCAAGGCCCCCTGGTCCAACTCCTGCACCCCTAGGGCCTTCTCTTTTGAGGCCAGGACCTGGACTAGGGAGGGGACAGGGGAACAGGGACAATCCCGTGGCTAAGTAAGACAACCCAGAAGGTGACTTGGCTGTGGCTGGGTGGGATCTCAGGGTCTGGGAGCGACCCCTCAGGATGCAGTGACCCGTGCTCTCCCTTTTTGTCCCCTCCCCCCTGCCCACCATGGGTCAGTTCCCTGGTCCCAGCCTAGACATCTGGAACTGGGGCAGACAAAGGGCTGCGGGAAGGGACAATAACCTTCTGTCCATTTTCAGATGTCGGGCCGGGCCTGGCCAGGGCTGGGGGCCGGAGCCCCGGCGAGGCGGTGCCAGGCCCCCCGCGGGCAGCGGACAATGTTGGCAGTGATGGAGAGGAGGCATTTCAAAGCGTTTTGTTCCCGCTGACCCCCTCCCCCCCAACATCTCGCCCCAGCTCGGGGCGAGGCCCCATCCCCACCCCCAGCCACCCAGGCCTCTGCTCTGGGCGGCTTGGGGACCAGCCACATTCTTGACCTCAGGGGAAAAGTTTAGACTCTTTGCGCCCTGGGCAACAATAACAGTGTCACAGAACTGATTTAGGAGCAGCACTTACCATCACAAAGCGGCAGACAAAGAGCCGGGCTGAGAACGCGCTGGGCCTCGGCAACTACTCCACCCAACCACGGCTTACTTCTCTCCAGGCTCTGCCAGGCAGGACTGGGTGCCAGGCCCCACACCCTAGGTACACCAGGGGAGGACTTGAGGTGAGCAGTGGTCAAGAAGAGACAGGGAAAACCAACTGGGAATGTGGAGGCCTGAGAGCCGTTCCTGCTCCACCACCAATTTGCTACGTGACCCTGAGCAAGTCCTTCCCCACTGTCGGCCTCAGTTTCCCTGTCTGTAATAGAAAGGCTAAACTACAAGGCCAAAAGCACGAGGCTCTGATCTTGTAGGCAGAAGGGTTTCAATGAGATTTATGATAGTGGTGATGGTGGTGCTGCCAAGCCCCCTCCTCCAACTCCTGTACCCCTAGGGCCTTCTCTCTTGAGGCCGGAACCTGGACTAGGGAGGGGACAGGGGAACAGGGACAATCCCATGGCTAAGTAAGACAACCCAGAAGGTGACTTGGCTATGGCTGGGTGGGATCTCAAGGTCTGGGAAGGACCCCTTAGGATGCAGTGAGAAGTAAGGATGCAGTGAGAAGGATGCAGTGAGAA
>NC_045447.1:10053872-10058670 GCF_002776525.5 Piliocolobus tephrosceles
AAGGATGCAGTGAGAAGGATGCAGTGAGAAGTAAGGATGCAGTGAGACGTAAGGATGCAGTACGAAGTAAGGATGCAGTGAGAAGTATTTGCCACTTGGTCCTGGGCACTTCACAGGTGCCAGACACGGTGCTTACTAAGCCCTTTCAGACCTTCATATCCTTTTATCATGTAAACTTTCTCAGACTCACAAAGCAGATGTATAATTAGCTCCACTTTACAGTTGATAAGCTAAGGCTCAGAGAAGTTGAGTCATTTGTCCAGCGCCACACAGCCTGGAGGTTGTGGAGCCACGACTCAAGGTGGAGCTGCTTCCTTCCCGAAATTACACTCCAGCGGGAAGGAGAGAGGAACAACGAGGCAGCTGGACATGGTGAGTTCTGGCTGGGAGGGCCTCCCCTCCCTGCCAGAAGGCTATGAATAAAGAAATATCTGCTCATCCCCAGGGGAAATTCCACCCTTGGAGCAGGTGCCTTTATTTTTTTTTGAGACAGAATCTCACTCTGTCACCCAGGCTGGAGTGCAGTGGTGTGATCTCGGCTCACTGCAACCTCCGCCTCCTGGGTTCAAGCAATTCTGCCTCAACCTCCTGAGTAACTGGAACTACAGGCGCCCACCACCACACCTGGTTAATTTTTTTTCTTTTCTTTTCTTTTTTCTTTCTTTCTTTTTTTTTTTTTTTTTTTTTTGAGATGGAGTCTCCCTCTGTCGCCCAGGCGGGAGTGTAGTGGCGTGATCTCGGTTCACTGCATGCTCCGCCTCCCAGGTTCACGCCATTCTCCTGCCTTAGCCTCCTGAGTCACTGGGACTACAGGCGCCCGCCACCATGCCCGGCTAATTTTTTTGTATTTTTAGTAGAGATGGGGTTTCACCGTGTTAGCCAGGATAGTCTCGATCTCCTGACCTCAAGATCTGCCCGCTTGGCCTCCCAAAGTGCTGGGATTACAGGTGTGAGCCACCATGTCCCGCACGCCTGGCTAATTTTTGTATTTTTTGTAGAGACGGGGTTTTACCATATTGGCCAGGCTGGTCTCCCAACTCCTGACCTTGTGATCCACCCACCTCGGTCTTCCAAAGTGCTGGTATTACAGGCGGGAGCCACCGCCCCCGGCCGCAGTTGCCTTTAAAAACGAGATTGGATCAGCATGGTGGCTCCCACCTGTAATCCCAGCATTTTGGGAGGCTGAGGTGAGTGGATCACTTAAGCCCAGGAGTTTGAGACCAGCCTGGGCAACATGGCAAAACTCCATCTCTACAAAAAATACAAAAATCAGCCAAGCATGGTGGCTATGCACTCCAGCCTGGGCGACAGAGTGAGACCGTGTCTCAAAAAATAAAAATAAAGTAAAAAAAAAAAAAAAAGTTTGATTGATTCTTATCTGTGAGCAGAGGTGGGCCTGGGTGGACACCCAGATGCAGGGGATTGAATACAATGACCTCCAGTGGAGGCCCCCTAGGAATCAGAGGCACTATGGAAGAACATTTATGGGATCGGGCTCTGCAGCCAAGCTATGGACTTGAATCCCAGCTCTTTTTCTCGCAGTGTGTCCACAGGTGAGTCACTTCAACGCTTCGTGTCTCAGTTTTCCAATCTGTAACACTGACTCCACATTGCAGGAATGTGGTGACCATTCAGCAAGGTACGTGGACGACCTCAGAACAGAGCCTGACCCGGTGAGGAAGGCCTGTTTCTACTCGGCAGGGTCCCCCCAGCCAGGTCCCACCTCAAAGCAGGCACCACTGGGGTGCTGTGGTATGCAGTCAGCTGCTGACCTTGCTTTTTGGGAAGTGGTTGGGCTTTGAATATAACATGCGGGACTATGGTTAGACACCAAGAGCAAAGGGGTCCCCATTCTCTGGGGGATGTAAGGCAACCATGGCTTCCCAGGGATAGTTAGAGGAGACTGTGGCTTCTCTGAGGCCCAGGCAGGGGCTGCTCCTGCTACTAGGCTGGGCCCTGGGCATGGTGCCTGGAGAGAGAACAGAAAGGAAAGGCCTGGAGGTGCTGGGCAGAGTTGGCTCCCTCCATCCCTCAGCCTCTTAAATTCAGGGGGAAACTGCACGTGGAGAGGGAGAGAGGTGGTCGAAGTTGGCTTCCATAACACAAACAGCCTGCGGTGTGATGGGGAGGCCTGGTGGGTTTGAGTACCACCAGTCTGCTGTGTCACCCGGGATGAACTGGTAACCCTCTCTGAGCTCATTCCAAAGGTCTTTTAGAATCCAAAGTGTTAAAAGGAAACCATTACAGGAGCCTCTGTGATCTCACAAATCTAATCAGGAAGTTGGCTAGGCTGGGTGCGGTAGGTCAGGCCTATAATCACGGCACTTAGGGAGGCTGAGGCGGGAGGATTGCTGGAGCCCAGGACTTCAAGGTCAGCCTGGGCAATATAGTGAGACCTTATCTTTTTTTAAAAATATAAAGATATATTCCATACAAGAGATACCTTATCTTTTAAAACAGAAATTAAAAAATCATACAAATAAAAATAAAACACAAAAAGGTGGCTGGGAATCCGGGAGTCCTATACCCTGGACTCCAGCCCCTCTTGCCTCCTCACATTCCCAGCCCTCTCCTCCAGCTTCTCTAACCGTCCCTTCAGCTCCCCTCACCCAGCCACCAGTGACACAGACAGAGGGCGAGACAGTCACAACAGAAAATGCCACAGAACCATGAGGACTCACGGAGATTGTGGGGGTCTCGGGGAGCCCCAACGTGGACAACCTCTCCCTCCCTCACGCCTGGCTGTGGGGCCAGAGGAGCACTCACCCGGGCAGAGCCTCTTGGGGGTACTCCTCAGCCCAGGAGGTGGATGGCACTGCTGGGGCGTCTCTGGCATAAGGTGACTCCCACCCAGCTCCTGCTGCTGAGAAGGGCTGGTCAGGCGGGGCCCTCAGGTGCCAGACCGCCCTTCCCGGGCACAGATTTTCCTGGCATCTTCTGGGCAGGAAGGGCACTGGCTGGGGGTTGGGCAGAGGAGCAGGGAAAGATTTGAGCAAAGGTGTCTCACAGAGGGCTTGCCCCAAACCTTCACCCCACTCTTCTTCTGGACACTGCAGGCCAAGGGTCCAGGGAGTCAGGGAGCCTCAGGAGTGGGGAGAGGTCTGATCAAGGAGGCTGAGAGGAACCCAGGCCCCTGCCCCTCCCCACTCCTATCCACTGCCAGCAGCGCCCACACGGAGGTGTTTGCTTTTCCTGCCTCTACACTGACTCCATTCAGAGCGGCCGATCCCCACCCCCGGCCGACGTCCAGCAAGCCAGGGCACCAGGGAGCGAGATCACGGCCCCCACCTCCCCCTCCACAACCCTTCCTGCCCTCTTCACTGCAGGGGATACCTCAGCCACAAGGGCTTCCTAGTTTCATGGGCGACTGGGGCATGGGGGGCAGGCAGGAGGAGAGAAAGAGGGAAAACAAGTGGAGAAGAGGCTGGTGTGAAGGAGCCGAGGAGAGGGACGCAGAGGAGAGGGCTCCTGATGGAGGAGGCCCAGGCAGAGACGGGGCAGGGACGGGATGGGGTAGCCACAGAGCACAGCACTGTCTAGGAGGCAGGCAGGGCCGTCTCTAACTGGTCCAGGGCCTCATAGCCTGGCTCTGCACCGGTCACAGCCAGCAGGGCCTGGAGTGGACACTGAGGATGGGAGCTCCTGGCGCCCACCTGAAAACCAGCCTCCTCCTCATCCCTGGAACAGGGGCCCAGGCAGGGCTGTGACCTGGTCTGGGGCCAGGGGAAGGAGGAGGGTGAAAAGTTTCCCCAAGTCAGAAGGCCATGGGGGAGGCATCTCAGGGGGTCCTGCTCTTTGCTGTCTCTGACTGTCACGTTGGTACATAAAGAGGGTAGAAAGGTCAGATGCGGCCTTTCAGGCCCGTGGGAAAAACTCTGCCCATTTCCCTAATCCATATTTATTGGTGTGAGACACTGGAGAGGGAGGAAGCCCGCTGCCCCCACCCGCCGCCCCAGCCAGGCCAGGTTAGCACTAAGAACGGGCTCCATGTCACCCAAATCCTACTCTTTGTCTCCAGATTGGCTCCAGAGTCCTCCCCCATCCCTCCTCCCCTTGGTCCCCCCACCCAACCCCCTTTGGGGTTGCCAAGCAACCATGGAAGGGTAGCTGAGATATTTTCTTTATTACAAGCAAAAGCAAGACAGCATCATGGCCCCAGGAGGGGAGCAGGGTGGGGGCTGAGGGAGAGGGCATCCTGTGCTCTGGGGGGACTCAGCCACCTCCACTTGTTTTGAGAGTGAGCAGTGGGGAGACAGGGCCCCAGAGCCCAAGAGAAGGAGGGAGATGGAAGACAGTGTTGGTGAAGGGGTGGGTGGAGTGTGTAGACACTGGGTCCACTCTACACAATGCTAAAAGATGGGGTGGTGCCATGAGACCCAGGCCCAAGTCTCTCACCTGCCACCCACCAGCTGTGCCATCTGCAACCAAGTCACTTCCCTTCTCTGGGCCTGTTTCCTCCTTGATAAAAATGGGAATAACAACATGTATTATCTCATTTAATCCTCACAAAAGACCCAGGAGATGTTTATTTTTCCTATTTTACTGGTTAGGAAGCTGAGGTTGGGAGGCATGAAGTCATGAGCCAAGCAGGTAAATGGCAGAGGTGGAATTCCTGACCCCATCTCTCTTTTTATCTCTCTTTTTTTTTTTTTTCTTGAGATGGAGTCTCGCTCCATGGTGTCGATCTCCTGACCTCATGATCCGCCCAGCTCGGCCACTGCTGGGATTACAGGCGTGAGCCACCGCGCCCGGCCTTTCTCTTTTTTTTTTTTTTTTTTTTTTTTTTTTTTTTTTTTTT
>NC_045447.1:10058770-10061327 GCF_002776525.5 Piliocolobus tephrosceles
TTTTTTTTTTTTTTCTCTTTTTTTTTTTTGAGATGGAGTCTTGCTCTGTCGCCTGGGCTGGAGTGCAGTGGCCGGATCTCAGCTCACTGCAAGCTCCGCCTCCAGGGTTTACGCCATTCTCCTGCCTCAGCCTCCCGAGTAGCTGGGACTACAGGCGCCCGCCACCTCGCCCGGCTAGTTTTTTGTATTTTTTAGTAGAGACGGAGTTTCACCGTGTTAGCCAGGATGGTCTCGATCTCCTGACCTCGTGATCCGCCCGTCTCGGCCTCCCAAAGTGCTGGGATTACAGGCTTGAGCCACCGCGCCCGGCCCTCTTTTTTTTTCATAACAGCATTACTGAGATGTAATTCACATGCCATGCAATTTGCCTACCTAAAGTGTATCATTCAACAGCTTTTAGTATATTCAAGAATTGTGCAACCATCACAACAAGCCATTTTATATTTTCATTATTTTGAAAAGAAAACTCATACTCAGGCCGGGTATGGTGGCTCACACATGTAATCCCAGCACTTTTGGGAGGCCAAGGCAGGCTGATCACCTGAGGTTAAGAATTCAAGATCAGCCTGGGCAACATGGTGAAACCACATCTCTACTAGAAAAATACAAAAATTAGCAGGGCGTGGTGGCGGGCGCTTGCAATCCCAGCTACTTGGGAGGCTGGGGCAGGGAGAATTGCTTGAACCCGGGAGGCGGAGGTTGCAGTGAGCCAAGATCGCACCACTGCACTCCAGCCTGGGTGACAGAGTGAGACTCCATCTCAAAAAAAAAAAAAAGGAAAGAAAGCAAGCCCACACTCATTAGCCATCATTTCCCATTTCTCCCCAGTTGCCCTTCTCCCCAGCCCTAGGCAACCACTAATCTGCTTTCTGTCTCATTAGATTTGCCTATTCTGGATATTTCATATAAATGGAATTATACAGTATGTCTGAGTCCCAATTATTATTATTTTTTAGACAGGGTTTCTAAGTGGAGTGGAGTGGAGGGCAGTGGCACACTCATGGCTCACTGCAGCCTCAACCTCCTAGGCTCAAGTAATTCTTCTGCCTCAGTCTCCCAAGCAGCTGGGACTACAGATACCCATCACCACGCCCAGCTAATTTTTTTTTTTTTGTAGAGATGGGTTCCCACTATGTTGTCCAGGATGGTCTTGAACTCCTGTGAGTCCCAGCTCTTTAACTTCCAACGGTTCCTACTTCACTGGGTACTGGGGCAATAGAGTAAGAGGGGTGAGGTGGTGAAGTATTGAAGAATGTGGGCTTTGCAGATAGACAGACTTAGGCTTAAAACAAACCTAGGACCTGGCGCGGTGGTTCATGCCTGTAATCCCAGCACTTTGGGAGGCTGAGGTGGGCAGATCACCTGAGGTCAGGAGTTCAAGACCAGCCTGACCAACATGGAGAAACCTCGTGGCACATGCCTGTAATCTCAGCTACTTGGGAGGCTGAGGCAGGAGAATTGTTTGAACCTGGGAGGTGGAGGTTGCAGTGAGCTAAGATCATGCCATTGCACTCCAGCCTGGGCAACAAGAGCGAAACTCCATCTCAAAAAAAAAAAAAAAGAAAAAAAACCAACCCAGCTCTTGGCAGGGCGTGGTGACTCACAACTACAATCCCAACACTTTGGGAAGCAGAGGTGGGAAGATCACTTGAGCCTAGGAGTTTAGGACCAGTCTAGGCGACATAGGAAGACCTCATCTCTCTTTCTTTCTTTCTTTTTTTTTTTTTTCCTGAGATAGAGTCTTGCTCTGTCGCCCAGGCTGAAGTGCAGTGGTGTGATCTTGGCTCGCTGCAAGCTCTGCCTCCCAGGTTCACGCCATTCTCCTGCCTCAGCCTCCCGAGTAGCTGGGACTACAGGCGCCCGCCACCTCGCCCGGCTAGTTTTTTTGTATTTTTAGTAGAGATGGGGTTTCATCGTGTTAGCCAGGAAGGATCTCTCTCTTTCTTTTTAGACAGGGTCTCACTCTGTCGCCCAGGCTGCAATGCAATGACGAGATCTATGCTCATTGCAACCTCCACTTCCTGGGTTCAAGCAATTCTCCCACCTCAGCCACCAGAGTAGCTGGGATTATGGGTGCCCACCAACACACCCAGTTATTTTTTGTATTTTTTTTGTAGAAACAGGGTTTCACCATGTTGGCCGCACTGGTCTTGAACTCCTGAGCTCAAGCAATCTGCCTGCCTCGGCCTCCCAAAGTGATGGGATTACAGGCATGAGCCACCGTGCCTGGCCTGGGACCCCATCTCTATTAAAAATAATAATAATAATTAATTGAGGCTGGGCGCAGTGGCTCATGCCTGTAATCCCAGCACTTTGGAAGGCTGAGGCAGGGGGATCACCTGAAGTCAGGAGTTCTAGACTAGCCTGACCAACATAGTGAAACCCCATCTCTACTAAAATTACAAAATTAGCTGGGCATGGTGGCATATGCCCGTAATCCTAGCTACTTGTGAGGCTGAGGCACCCAGGAGGCAGAGGTTGCAGTAAGCCGAGATCACGCCGCTGCACTCCAGCCTGGGTGACAGAGTGAGACTCCATCTCAAAAAAAAAAAAAAAG
>NC_045447.1:10066327-10088793 GCF_002776525.5 Piliocolobus tephrosceles
CTGGTGGGAAGGAAGGGCTTGCTTAACTGGCAGTGTGGACAACTCTGCCATCTTCTTTTTTTATTTTTTTGTTGAGACAGGGTCTCACTCTGTCACCCAGGCTGGAGTGCAGTGGTGGGATCTCAGCTCACTATAACTTCTGCCTCCTGGGTTCAAGCAATTCTCCTGCCTCAGCCTCCCGAGTAGCTTGAATTACAGGCATCTGCCACCAAGCCCTACTAATTTTTGTATTTTTAGTAGAGATGGATTTTCACCATGTTGGCCAGGCTGGTCTCGAACTCCTGACCTCAGGTGATCCGCCCACCTCAGCCTCCCAAAGTGCTGGGATTACAGGCGTGAGCCACTGTGCCCCGCTGACTCTGCCATCTTCCTGAGAGTTGGTTTTGTGTGTGTGTGTGTGTGTGTGCATGCACACCGGGGGTGTATAGTGGTGATGGTGGAAGCTCATGATGACACATTACTTAACTACAAGCACATGCAGAAAGTGTTTGGATCCTCCTAACACCCACCCATCTCTAGGGAGGCAGGACAGGCACGATGGATAGGCATAGGGGCTGTCACTAAGATTCAGCCTCCTGAAATCACTTGTCCTGGAAGCCCAAGGCAATGCTGGCTCTTGCTGAACTCTTCCCACAGCCTCCCTGTTCAAATGAATCTCTGTCTTCTATAATCCCCAGAACCTTGCTAATTCTTCAGCTACCATGCTTTCCTGGGGCTCTGCTCTTTCATTAGAGTTGGCTGGGTATTTGTGTCTGTTGGTCCACTTGTCCACTGGGTACTGGGTACTTCTGGGGGGCAACGACACTGTTTGCCTTTCTCCCTTCCCCTACCTCCAGCGCACACACAGTGCCTTGCAAACATCAGGTCCACTAAGCGTTGCTCACAGAGAATCACTCAGACCATTGAGAACGCAGCTACAGAACCTGCTCTGCCACCGCCGGCCCTCACCTGGGAACCTGCAGTAGCCTAATTGGTCTCTGGTCATCAAACATGCCCCATCCCCCCGCCCTCCCCCACCCCCCATTCTCCACACTTCAGTCCCAGCAAACCTTTAAAAATGTAAATCTGAACTTGTCGGACCTTTCAGGATCCCCACCGCGTTTAGGATAAAATCACAAATCCTCCCAATAGCCTAAGAGCCTGGCAAGGTCGACCTCAGCTTTATGTGGAACTTCCCCTTCCTCATTGCACTCCAGCCACACCAAATTTCCTTCCTTCTCCGAGCTCGCCAAGTACTCTTAGAGCACGCTGTTCCCTCCGCCTGAGACAGTCCTTCACCTAACTCCCCATTCCTCCTCCCCCAGGATCTGCCTCGGTCGCACGGTCGCACACTGTGCATCTCCTCTGGGGACATCTGTCCTCTGCAGAGTCCCGGACGAGCACACAGTAGGCATTCCATCAATATCTGTTCAGTGACTGCAGTTAGCAGCCTTCTTGGCTCCTCATTTCCCTGAGGGTGAGGGTGAGGGCAACTCACTTCTCTGCCCAGTACTGATGGGTTTTAAATAGCTCAGTTGGGCGTGGTGGCACATTCCTGTCAAATTTCAGCTACTCGGGAGGCTGAGGTGAAAGGATCCCTTGGGCCCAGGAGTTCGAGAACCAGCCTGGGCAACATAGGGAGATGCCCGTCTCAAAAAATAAATAAATAAATAAAAATGATTCTAACGTACCCTGGTGACCGAAAAGCCCTTCTCCTAGAAGGCAGCTAGGACCTAGCTTGGGAGCCCCCAACGGTTTTTTTTTTTTTTTTTTGAGACGGAGTCTTGCACTGTTACCCAGGCTGGAGTGCAGTGGCGCGATCTCTGCTCACTGCAAACTCCCCTCCTGGGTTCATGCCATTCTCCTGCCTCAGCCTCCCGAGTAGCTGGGACTACAGGCGCGTGCCACCACGTCCGGTTAATTTTTTGTATTTTTAGTAGAGATAGGGTTTCACCGTGTTAGTCAGGATGGTCTCGGTCTCGGGTCTCCTAACCTGCCCGCCTCGGCCTCCCAAAGTGCTGGGATTACAAGCGTGAACCCCCAGGCCGGGCGCGGTGGCTCACGCCTGTAATCCCAGCACTTTGGGAGGCCGAGGTGGGCGGATCACGAGGTCAAGAGATCGAGACCATCCTGGCTAACACAGTGAAACCCCGTCTCTACTAAAAATACAGAAACATTAGCCAGGCATAGTGGCGGGCGCCTGTAGTCCCAGCTAGTCGGGAAGCTGAGGCAGGAGAATGGCGTGAACTCGGGAGGCGGAGCTTGCAGTGAGCCGAGATCGCGCCACTGCACTCCAGCCTGGGCGGCAGAGCGAGGCTCCGTCTCAAAACAAAACAAAACCAAGCGTGAACCCCCGCGCCCGGCCAGCCCCCAACTCTTTTTTACATTTTTATTTAAAAATGTTTATTTTGGCCGGGTGCGGTGGCTCAGGCCTGTAATCCTGGCACTTTGGGAGACTGAGGAGGGCAGATCATTTGAGGTCAGGAGTTTGAGACCAGCCTTACCAACATGGTGAAAACCCGTCTGTACTAAAATACAAAAATTAGCCAGGCATGATGGCGGGTGCCTGTAATCTCAAGCTGCTCTGGAGGCTGAGGCAGGAGAATTGCTTGAACCCAGGAGGCGGAGATTGCAGTGAGCTGAGATTGCGCCACTGCACTCCAGCCTGGGCAACAAAGCGAGACTCCCTCTTAAAATGAATAAATAAATCATGTTTATTTTTATTTTTGTAGAGCTGGGGGTCTCACTTTGTTGCCCAGGCTGGTTTTTTTTTTTTCAGACCAAGTCTCTCAATCTTCCTGCTCTGGCCTCCAGCCTCAGCCTCCCAAAGTGTTGGGATTATGGACATGGGCCATGGCACCCGGTAATCAGAGACTACTGTTGCCCACTCTATCTTGGTTGTGTTCATGCCAGGCTGGGGTGGGGCTGGGACTGGATTATAATGTTATAAGGTGACACAGAGTGTCTCCTGGATCCCATCGTTTTAAGTGTGCATTTACATCCATCCCCTCTGTACCTGCTAAATAAAAGTCTGGGAAACTAGAGTGTGCAGGAAGTCCCACAGCTCTGGGTTTCTAGATCCCTAGTGGGTGCGGTCTCTGGAGGTTGGGGACTGGGGCTGCCTGCCTTCTCCCTTATCCTCCAGCATGGTCTTCTCAGGGGGTGACCCTCTGACCTCCAGAATTCTCCCCTTCCCTCTCCAGCTGGAAGCCCCAGGCAGGAGCCTAAGGAAGGATGGCTCTGCAGTTTCTTCATCTGTGAAATGGAGCTGATAACAGCACTTACTTTCCAGGGTTATTGTAAGGAATCAGTGAGCTACTACCTTCAAAGAGCTTAGTGCTTGGCACACAATACACTCTTTGCTGTTATTATTACCAAATGGAGCATTCCCAGGAGTTGGAATCTGGTTAGCAGGGCTCCCTCCCTGTAAAACCCGGGCTGCAAGAATTACTCCCCACAAGCAACATTCTTTCAACTTTTATAAGAAACTCCAAGAAGTCTATGTGACTCATTTTGAAGTCACCGGGCATGCGTGCAACCACCCACAGATATTTAATGATTGGTTGGGGGGAGGGCACTGGACTAGGCCCTGGAGGCACAAAGATCCGTAGGACCCATTTCCTGTCCTAGGGAGGAGACTCAGACAAACCGATATTCACAATTCAGCCGGGCACGTGGCAAGGCCACCCAGAGATTGTGAGGACAGGAGAGCATTTCAAAGCAAGGCAGCTTGGTGTGCCAGGACAGAGGCAGGGGTATTTTGGGTGCTTGGAGAACCCTGGGGTGAATGGAAGGCAGGCTCTATGGGAAAAATGACCACACACTCCCGCTTTAGGGTGTGAGGTTCATTGGGAAAGACAGGCTGGGCTTTAGGGGTGAGAAGCTGGCTATGTATTTACCCAGTAGACTGAGAACCTTCTCTGCCAGACCAGGCCGGGGGTGGGGCTGGGGGTGCATTAGACCTTGGACACAGCCCCTGCTCTCCTGGATGGGTGGACTGCCCAATGGAAGAGACAGTGACAAGACAAGCATTCACAGATTCCACGCCCCTCTCACACCCACCTGCTCCCCGCCCCCACCCCTGCTGCTAGCCCTGAGGTATCCAGGAGCCTGCTGGAGCCTGGGAATCAAGCTCTGGTCCTTGGTGGGGGGAGGGGGTAGGCTCCAGCTCCCGGGTGGGGTGTGGTCTCCAGGGATGGCATCCTCAGCCCAGGGGTGGGGACTGTACCCCCTTCTCCTTTATCCTTCAGCGTGGTCTTCTCAGGGGGTGACCCTCTGACTTCCAGACTGTTCCCCTTCACCCTCCAGTGAAAGCCCCTGGGCAGGGTCCTAGGGAGGGGGGCTCCAGAGGCCTTTGGTTTCCATGAAGCTGGGAGACAGGGGATGGGCCATAAAAGACTCTGGGGTTCCCTGGGTGCTCCTGGATTGCTCAGCCAAGGCCGGGGCCTGAGTCAGGTCCAGGGGAGAGCAGGGCCGGGATGCTGGTGCCTGGCCCAGGAGAAGGGAGGGGGCAATGGGCAAAGGGGTCAGGCTGAGGGAGCAGGCGGGGCATTGGGAGTTGAGGGCGCCGAGTGGGGGTGGGAGGACAAGGGGTCCGGCCGGTGCAGAGGGGGAGGTGGCCCCCGGGGAGGGGCACGCTATGTCTTTAAGAGCTGCCTGAGCGCAGGTTGCAGCTGCCTGGCCAGCCCGAGAGACAGCGGAGATTCATTACCCGCCGACACAATGACCATTGATGGCCCCGTGGCGTTATTCAAATCCAGTACCAATTGCAGCCGAGCCCCTTTCTCCGCGCCAGGCCCGTATTGTTGGAGCGGCCCACTAAAAGCCCGCCCCGGCCCCGAGCCGCCAGAGGCGCCCGCTCGGGTTCAGCCCTGCGCCTCGGCAGCCCGCCGGCTCCCAGTCCGGCTCCCCGGGCGCTGCAGGTGACCCGGCGGCGCATTCCAGCACTCTCCGCCGCCCGGGCCACCGCCGCCACCGCCACCGCAGGCGCCCCGGCCGCGACTCAGCCACAGGAAAGCGGAGAGCGCCCGAGCCGGTGCGTGCGCGGGGCTGGGCGGGGGCGGGGGACCCACGAATCCAGCAGCCCGGACCCCGGGCTCGGAAACGCGACCCGGCCTGGGGGTCCTGCCTTCCGGATTCTCGGAGAGTCCAGGCTGGGGGCAGGGAGAGGGGAGTCGGGGTTCCCCAGGCCTGACAGAAGAGATTCCCCCTCGACCTGGGGCGGCGCTGAGACCCAATGCGGGCCACTCTGGGGACTCCGGGCCGCGATCGAAGGAGCCACGCCAGGGGCGATGGGGATCCCCGCACAGGGTCAGGATCCGCGTGCTTGCTAATCCACCTTACCGCCAGATGGGCAACCGCTGCTGAGCGCCTGCGAGGTGGTCCGACGCGCAGCTCCGAGATGTCCTGGTCTGGCGCTTTTTAGGAGCGAAGCGGAACCCCGCAGGAGACCAGGGCCCTGAACTCAGGGGCTTCGCCACTGATTGTCCAAACGCAATTCTTGTACGAGTCTGCGGCCAACCGAGAATTGTGGCTGGACATCTGTGGCTGAGCTCCGGGCGCAACAGGGGCGGGGGCCGCAGGGACGGAGCTCAGCGCGGGCGAGACCTCTCGGGGCGGCGGCTGGCTGGCCCCAGCGCTAGGATCGCGGTCCCGGCCCGCGCGCACAGAGACGCCGGTCCCTGCCACCAGCGCCGCCATCCGCATCCTCGTCCTTCTTCCTTCTCTTCTGCGGGTGACCAGTACCGGCCGGCAGGGTCCTTCAGTCGATCGCGTCGTTTTTCCTCCTTTCAAATTTCGGCCGGAACGAAGCCTGCACGCAGCGGCGGGGCCAAACGTGGTCCGCCCTCAGCCCAAGCCGCAGGAAGTCGGGGGTGAAAGAGGCCGGCCGAATGCGCCCGCTAACTCGTTTCGCAGTTGTTCTAACTTATCACCCCAATACTCCCTACCTAAACAAAACAAATCCTCAACCAACCCCTAAATCCCAAACAAACCAACCCCTCCCGCAAGCCCTCCGGACGGACCGAGAGGCTGAGCCTCCTCCAGCCGCTTCCAGGGTCCGACGGGCAAGCGTCGCCAACGATGCGCTCCAGCCCGGCAATCGCCTCGGCTTTGGAAATAGAACTTGGAAAAACGAATCCTTTTCATTAAAGAAAAATCTTCGGAGATAGCGGGGTTTTATTTGTTTATTTCCTCAAAAGCAGGGATCAGGAGTTGCTTGGGAGAGGGGCGGTTGGGAGCTGCTGGGGGCTGAGCCCAGGTCACCTGTCCCCTGACCCCTTTCCAGCCTGGGGCTAAAAATGACCTGAAATCGTCTGGAGGGCCTTGGCCATGGCCAATTTCAACCACAGTGCTTGCACCCCCATGTGCCAAGAAACCCGGTTTTCCCAGCACCTCCTCCTGCCCTACTCCTCAGCATTAATTGGGGTGTGGTGGGAGAAGGGATATCCCACATCAGGCCTCCCACTCTTTGCAGCCAGAGAAACGGATCCTAGCGCCCAGTTTCCAGGACCTGCAATCTGGGGTGTTCCAATCAGGTGCACTGATGGGCTGCTCCTGCAGCTCAATGGGGTGGAGACAGGGAGGGACCTCCAGGTTACAAGAATGGGACAGGCTGACCTTCTGAAAGTGCAGCTATAGGGGCTGTTCCAAGTCTCCTGCTTTGTTCCCTAACATGGAGACCCTGACCTCAGGAACTAGTGAGGGTTGGTCACACAGCCTTTCTGGACAGCACTCAGACCCCAACACTAGCCTTAATTTGCACCCAGACCAGCTCCTCCCCATAGTCCCAACACTGCTGCTCCCACTCCACACAAGCCCAGAGGGCTTCTACCTGTAGTAGTGCTGGAGAAAAGCCCACCAGCCGGCAGGTCATCCATCCCCAAAAGGATGTGTACACCCCGTTCCCCAACACTGCTGGGACAGCCTTTTGCCACTTTCATCTCCACAGGGTGAGAGGTGAGAAATTCCACTTTAAATTACTGACATAGAATGAAAAGCAACATTTTGGGTGGGATGACGCTTTTGGTGGGATGTTAGCGCCCTAATTCTTTTTGGGGGTCTCCCTCCAGCAAACAAAGCTCTTTTCTCCAGGTCATGGGAAGGAAAGACCACAGAAAGGGGGCTCAGCAGTCTTATCTATGCCACCCCCATTCTGGGTTCTGAGGCTGCTGGCTGCAGCTGGTGGGACAAAGCCTTGGACAGACGGGTGGGGATGCGTCCTGGGACGCAGACTGGTCAGCACAGACTGACTCTGACACCCCCTTCTCCAGATGGCTCTATTAGACTACCCCGTCTCAGACTGTCTGAGTGTTCACCCCCACCCCTCTTTTGGGTGAAGGGTGAAGGGTAGCTCTGAGGCCCTAGGCTGAGGATGGAGAGGTTGTATCACAGACCATGGCTGGGGGGATATGAGGTGCCACCTGTTTCCAAGGATGAAGCTCCAAGCAAGGCTAGTAAACAACCTAGTCTTTTATTTGCACAAGGCCGGCTGTTGCAAGCACTGAGGCCCCAAGACTTCCAGAAGGGAAGGGGAGGGGGAGCAAACCACTCTGCCTACCAGGTGCTGCCTGCCCCATCCTGCTTCCTGCAGGAGGTGGGAAGGGAGAGAAAATGGACATCTGCACCATCAGGTATCTCCCCAGTTTTCAGCCACTATAAATATTCAGTTGTAGAGGAGGAAACTGAGGCACACAGATCCCCCCCCCAGGCTTCTACTTGCTAGTCCAAGGTTTAACTTACCCCCTCCCCTCATCTCTACCCCCAGCAGAATGAGCTGTAAGCAGCTTTGGGAGGGTCTCAAGAGCCCATCTGGTGGCCTGTGGAGGGGGGCAGGCCAGCCAGGGTCAAGGGCTAGGGGTTGGGGGAGCAGAAGGAGGGGTGTGGCTGGAGAAGCAGCTGATGGCTGGGGGGAGTCAGCACTGAATAGGGGACCCCAGCTGGGGTTCCATAGTGATAGCAGTGGGGGACAGGCAGAGCCCTCAGCTGTCCAGACAGGGAAATTGAGGCTGAGAAGCCTCCAATCTTTGGGGAGGGAGGGGCTTTCCTTCAGCTACTCAGGTCCATTCACCTTCCCCATGAAGATGCTGGCTCTGGGGCTGGAGCACCTTGTCAGCGGCCACTCCATGTTCAGAATGAGGTACAAGGAGCGGAAGCAGCCAGGTCACCTGGCCACAGAGCCTCCTTCCACTCTTGACACACCAGAGGGGCACCCTCCCCCATCACAGCTGCTGGAAAAGGGAGTGCTGGGCTCTGGTGCCTGTCTGCCTTCCCCTGCTCACGTGCTTGAGAAAGGCTCATTTTTAGCACCTGGCCTCTTTTCCCTGCCTGGAGGGAGCTTGGGGGACAGAGCAGGGAAGAAGACAGGCAAGGGGGACAGGGAGACCTGGAAGCAGGGCCCAAGGGGATGTCTGATTGCTTCGTTCTCCCCTCTAAGGGTGCCCAGGCCCAGAGAAGGGCCCTCAGCCGCCGTGCAGAGTGGAGATGAAGAGGACGCTGTCCTGGTCCTGAAGCTGATAGTCCAGCTCACCCTGGTGCGGGGCAGAGGAGAGCGGGAGACCCTCAGGGCTACCTTCCCAGTTCCACCCCAGGAGTTGGGAGAGCAGGGGCTGAGGGCTGGCTGCTCTGGAAGAGACAGACTGTACCAGAAAAATGGGTATCCTATACCTCAACCTGCAAATCTTCAGGATAGAGGGGTACTCCCATGTCCCCAGCTACCCATCCCTTCCTCACCTGGAGTGAGAGACTCCAGCAGCCTCAGTGTGGGGCTGGAGTGGGGTGGAGGATTACCCAGCCACTCTATATGTGCCTGAGAGAGGCCCAAGGCTTTCCCACTGAAGCAGCAAGGGCAGGGGCTGGGAGAGGGATGTCACCCGAGGCACTGACCAGTAGCTCCCAGTCGGCATCGTTAATCAGCACCAGAATTCCTGGCCGCCTGTGGGAAAGATAGTGGTGAGTAGCAGGGAGTGAGAGGCAGGAGGCAGTAGCACAGAGGAAGAGGGGCTGAGAGCTTTGGGCTGCAGGCGAGTGTGCTGGGGAGCCTTCCTCCTGGGGTCTGGCTAAAGATCTCCCAGGAAGGGGAGGCTGGTCTGAGTGTGAAGGAAACCAGGTCAGACAGTCATACATGGTCTTTGTAGCCAGATGGAAAACGGGTGCAAACGCCAGCCAGCACCACCACCCAGACCGCGGGCAGGTCATTTTGTTTCTGAGTATCAGGTTCCTCATCTGAAAATGGGATAAGTGATAGTGCCTGTCCCACAAGGCCTATACGAAAACGAAATCAGCTGATACGTGTGGAGTTCTTGCCACACTGTCACGGTAATCATTAGTGGGACTTTTCCAGGGGTCTAACCTTACTCTCGTTAGCCCTGGAAAAGAACTTCGGCTTTTTTTAGGCCTCTGCATGCCCATCCTGGAGAGGAGGCTGTTTTGCCTCTTCCGAATCAGTTGCCATGCCACATGGCAATGTTCATGTGCAGTCCTGCCTCGCATAAGGCAGCGTAGGTCAACATTTGTCAGGCAACTTAGCCTGGCTCCCACTGGTAATGGCCCAAGGAGCGCTGCTGGCCTTAGAGGTGGCCTCCAGGACCACTGGACCATGACCTGAAGGAGGGCTGATCCCCTAGGACCTCACAGTGACCTGTGCTTCGAGGCAAATACGTGAGCCTCACCGGCCACCTTTCACAAGGGGGACTGGCCTTGTTTTAGAAGTAACTTCTTGGCAACTGGAACCTGGTCCTTTCCAAGGAGACTGCTCTGGGCGCCTATGGGGTGTCCCCAGTGAGTGTGTATGCATGTGCATGGGTGTGTGCATGCACAGAGTCAATGACTCCTTGGAATTCTAGACCTGTGCTGCACTGAATGGTAATCTACTAGCCACGTGTGGCTATTTAAATACAATGAAATAAAATAGAATATTTAGCTCTTCAGTTGTACTAGCTACATTTTTTCCTCAGCACTTTCTGTGTAGAGAGTAACTGAGGCCCAGAGAAGTGAAGTAAGTGGTCTAAGGTCCCACAGCAAGTCTGTGGCAACCACAGGGCAGAATCCAAGTTTTCTGAGAAATTCACCAGGCTCCTTTCATCTGGGATTTTAAAAATCCTCAAGAGTTTGGTTTTAGTAACAAGAAAACTGAAAATAGATCTCAGACTATTTTCTGGAGGAGTCAGGGAGGAGGAAGGGGAGAACCAGATTCAGAGAAGGCCAGGACTGAACCTGAGGGTGGGGGCTCAGATATCCGTCCCTCCCTCCACCCCCTTCAGAGAAGGGAGGAATGGGACTCACACGCTGTCTCCCTGGATGAATAACTCTGGCCGCTCTTTCAGCAAATTCTTCTTGATCCAGACGAGCAGGTTCCGGATGTCCCCTGGAGAGGAATGCACAGTACAAACTCTTGTCAAACTCAAATGACACCTGTCCCCTCAGAGCCTTGCCTGGCCCAGAAGGAAATACACATGGGGTTTAGGGGGCTTCTTTTAGACCAGGCTAAAAGATGGCCCATGAACATGTACATTCCAAAGGTGAGGAAACAGGTTAGGACAGGCCAGTGACTTGCCAGGTGGATCTTCAGAGACAGCTGCACATGGCGCTGCTGAAGTCCTGGAGAAGAGGCAATGGGATTTACCTATAGTGGAGGGATTCAAGGCAGATGGTGGGAGGACTGTCGCATCTAAAGGGTTATGAGACAAGCCCCTAACCACAAGTCCTGGAAGCCAGTCTCCAACTGCCATGGCTGGACTTCTGAGAGGACTCTGAAGAGCCCCCGCCACCTTTATCTCTCCAGCCAGTCCCAGATGGGAAGGATTCGGCTTTGCTCTTGGAGGGGTCTGCATATATTTCCCTTTGTGAGGGGAAAAAACAATTGCTGAGCTGATAACATCAGTTAATTTCCTCTGGCAGAGACAGAGAAGGATCATTCACCAGCCAGGGATGCCGACAAATCCCTGCTCTACTCCCCTGCCACCACCCCACGCTTCCAGAGCCCTCCACGCCAGTGGTGGCCAGAGATTCGGGTGACAGGGCCTCTCCTGCTCAGCTAACACTGAGATCTGCCTCCTTGTGGTTCTAGGAGAGCCACCAGTCTCTCTGTATGTCATGCAGAGGCTCAGAGTCACCTGTCTCCAGGGTCACCTCTCCTTTCCTAGGGGCAGCAGTATCGAGCCACAGCACACAAGAATGTGGTTCTATAAACACCTCGAAGCCTATGGTCCTCAACTGTCTGCCCCTGAAACAGGGCCATTCTCCTGAGGCTGCGGAGTTCCTTCTCATTCCCTTAGATGACTTGAGGATAAAGGTCCTAGGGAGACAACTTGCTTCTGGGAAGCCAGCAGAGGGGTTGGGGTTAACCACCCCCATCCTGAGTCAGTGTCCACAGGGGTTTGCTGTCCTGGACTAATGCCTGAGACAAAGCTCAGGGCTAAGCTGGAGAAGGCCCAGGTGGGGCCTTGGTTTTCCTGCCTGGAGTCCAGAGTCCTGGAGTGTAGGCAAGGGAGAGGCTGCTAGGACTCAGGGGAGACTTTGCTTTGCCCCGTCCGGGCCCACAGCATGGCACACACACACAGCCCCAGCCTTGGGCAGGGAGTTAAGGCACACTGGCTGGCACGCGTGCCACCCTCGCTTTGACAGGCCTGCAGCCTGGATGGTCCACTTTGCTCAGTGCCAACTTGCCTGGATCGTATGCCAGCAGAGCACAGGGCCACGGGCAAAGTGTCCATGGACTGAGACTGCCACCTTTCCATTTTAATGTCTCCTTTTAAACAAAGCAGATCGGAGTCTTCATGGTCCCTGGAGCAGGCATGGGATGGGGAGAATGCTGCCTCCAACTAGCTGCAGCCCACTCGGACTCCTGGCTGGGTTCCTCCCTGAGGTCTGGGTTTCAGAGGTTTCCCCTTGGCTCTGAATCCCTTTGGCCTCCATCTTGGCACTGTCTGGTGGGCCGCCAACCCATACATCTTGTGGCCGCTCGATAGAGCCACCGGGGTCTGACACATCCATCAGCCAGCCCTGGCGGGCGGGGGTGTGCCTGTGTGTGTGTGGAGGCGGCGAGAGGGTCTACGCAGTGCCTGGCCTGCATGGAACCCGGACTCAATTAGGAGACAGTCCTGGCTCCCTCCAAAGGGAGGGTGCTTCTGCTCCAGTCTGGATAGGCCTGGGGGTGGGGGAAGGGCTAGTGGTCATGGTGGGGTCATCCGAACGATGGCACCAGCATGGAGTCCCAGAGGGATGAGCTGGGGGATGAGTCTGCTGCCCGGTGCTGGCTCATTTATCATGATGCTCCTATTTGCTGAGGTCACTCCCTCCCTCTTCTGCCCACCCCCCACCCAGGCCTGCCCACATTTTTGATAGCCTGTTACCATGGTGAGGCTACCGCATCACCACCCGTATTGTTCCCCCATGCCTGGATTTGGGGGTGGGGAGAGGGGGAACTCATGGCTCCCTTCGCAGGATGCAAGGGCCACTCGGCCTGGCCTGAAACACACCCCCAGGGACATCTTGCTAGGCTTGCTGAGGCACAGACAATATGCAAATAGCCTCCAAGCCAGATGGTCGGCTTCCAAAGGCGCCCAGGGGAGGAGGACGGGTTAAGCAGAGTCAGGGGCTGGTGGCTTGGGGATGGATGGCTCTGGGATAGATGGGGGCTGGAGACTCACTTTCACCTTCCCACTCTGTGTCCTCTTGTCTTCCCTCTCCCACTAGGGGCGGTCTCCCTCCTGGAATCCCATGTGATCACTCAGGAGACAAATATTTATTGAGCAGCTACTATGTGCAAGGTGCTAGGGAGATGGTAGTGGGCAGGAGGGACACAGAGCTCCCTACCCTCATGGAGCTAGAGGCCAGCAGGGGAGACAGACCATACTTAATTAGTTGTGACAAACGCTATCTCCTTCTTCTGGGATCAGGAAACGCCTGGCTGAGGATGTTAAACAGTGAAGCTCAGGTCTGAAGGATGAGTGGGGTGGGAAGCATTCTGGGCAGAAGGATTAAGACATGGGAAGGCTGGGGCAGGATGCAATGGGCAGGTTGAAGGTAGCAGAACGGAGAAGGTAAGAAGCTCAGCAGGAGATGAGGGGCCAGGCCTTGAGAGCGGGCCTGCTCTCGTAGGGGCCTCTCCCTCCTAGTGAACCTCCGCAGTATCTCCTAGGTATGTGCTTCCTGGGAACCAGGACCCACTGCCCAGGCCTGTGCTTCCACGTGTCTCTGACGTGACACTCGAATCACAATCCGGCTCAAACGTATGGCACTACTGTTACCATTACTTGAGTGGACAACTGGGGAGGTACGGAGGGAAGGAGGGAGGGAGAAAGAGATTAAAACCATGGACCTTGGAGTCAGACAGGCCTGGTTTTGAGCTGGACTTCCTAGTTCTATGACCTTGGGTAAGGAATTCTTGGAGCCTCAGCTTCCTTTTTTTGTAAAATGGCCTCAGCTTCCTTCTTTTGTAAAATGGGGATGTTAACATTGTCTCATAGGGTCATTGTGGGGGATAAAATAAAACGATATATACAAATCTCTCAGCACTGTAACCTGCATATCAATGCTGTAATTACTCCAGGATCCAGAGGAAGAACCTATACCCCTCGCACTCTCTGGGTTTCTGCACACTCTGCCCAGTGGTCTGGCACCCCAGCTTTAGAGGGCAGGGCAGAACCAACCATGAATCAGATAGTGCTAGGACTGGCTGGGGTTTTCTGTGGCATCCAGTATCTTCCCATCAGAAGCTGGAAAGGGAATAAGGGGGCGGGGAGAGTAGTGAGGGGTCCTAGATACTGACCTTCCTTCTATTTTAGATGTTTGAACCCACAAGATGTTGGGGTTGGCTAATGCTCCCAGGACAACCCAGGTGGAAGGAATGACACTCTTTCAGGCTAGAGGTGCTGGCAGCCAGGCTGCCCCTGGGCACACGGCACCAGAGGAGGGAGACGGGCACCTAACACAAGGTTTCCAGTGCAGGATGCTTTGGCACCTGGCCTGCCCATCAGGGACAGAGCAGGTGATGAGAGCTGCTGCTCTATGATGGAGTGGTTGAGTTCTGAGTCTCCAGCCAGAGGACCTGCGCTGTGTGCTCAATGGCCTTGGCTGGGAAATCACTTCACCTTGCTGCCTCGGTGTCATCCTCTGACAAGCAGGGATAATAATCCAAATACCAAGAGCTGCTGAGGATTACGTAAGGCACAATGCCCATGGCAGGCCTGGCGGTGTCACACACACAGGACACGCTCAACAGAAGGCTGCTCTGAGCTGTAAGCCCACAGTGACTTCGGATTCCTCATCCTCTGGGCTCTAGTACCTTCTAAAGGCTGCTGCCAAAGGGAGGATACCCGTTGTGGAGAGCACCGACACAAGCTCCACCAGAATCCCTCGCCCCAGTGGACTTGTCCTACTCTGGGGGACACTGACTGCCCACTGTGGGAGAGCCCCAAAAGGTGTCAGCCTCAGCCTCGCGGGACTGAAAGGGAACAACCTCAAAGTCGTATCTGATACTGACCCTCATCCAGTGTGTAACAGACCCTCATCCAGCCTCTCTTTGAACACCTCCAGGGACAGGAGGTCAGCTCCTCTGTGCAGCGGCTCTGATTGTTAAGAGCTTCTTTTCTCCCAAGCAGAAATCTGTCTTCCTGTCATTCCCACCCACTGGGCCTGAATGGTCCACGGGGACCATGCCAACAAATGTACCCCCTCTTCCCCAGGATGGCCCTTCAGATATGGAAGAAAGGATCCCCTAAGTCTTCTCTACCACAGGTTAAACCGCCTCTGTCCCCACCAAGTCCACCAGGCTCCAAGACGAGCTCTTCGGGGAGCCCACCCCAGGCCTCAGTTGAAAAGGGAAAAGAAAGAGCTGGCAAGGGGGGAGTAACAGAGGAGAGGGGGTGGAGGGAACATCAGAGGGGCCATTTACAAGTGAATGGGGGTAAGAATGGAGCAGTTTGTGGGCTAAACTGGCCGCAGAAGGAGGTTTACAGATGTGCGAGGGGACCTCCTCATTGTTTAATTAAGCAGAAAGTGGATCTTTTCAAAAGCAATTTTGCACAGGGACTGGGAGGGGTGTGGGGAGGAGGGAGGTGGAGAGGGGATCAGCAAACAGGCCCTGAGAGCAGAGAAAGGAACAGCTGGCCCCAGAGAGGCTGTGAAATGCATGCTAAGCAGTTTAAAGCACCCAGGAGCTCCTGCAGCTCCTGCCCTCCCTCACCAGCCACCCTTTAACGCAAGTGGAACAGGCGGAGGGGGCACAATGGCAGGGCAGGGGAAGGAAGACAGGCAGGGAAAGGTGAGGCGGCCAAGTCTACTCTTGGGGCCTGGGCAGGGGGCCTTGGGTCAAAGGGATGCTTGAGTCATAGAGACCAACTCTCAGCAGCCGCAATACCCTAAGTTGGTGGATGCCTGGCTGGCCCGTTTCAGGAAGATGGCTGTTAAGACATCCCTCCTCTCACATAGCTTCTTACTGGGTCAGCACACTCTGCTTCACAGAATTGTGTATACTTGGATCTTGAAGAAACTTTTCTTATAGATGTCAAAGAGATAACCAGCTCAGTAATGTACAAAACGAGCCCGACTTCCCATCTAACAGATGGGGAAGAAAGAGGCTGGCAGGCATAAGTGATGAGCAACTGCGCGGTCCAGGCTTCCTCTCTCCCAGTCTCACTCCCTCAGGCCTTTTGCTCATCATTTCTCCCAAATTGACTGGGTTGGAAGCTCTCCCCTGGCCTAGGAGCCACGAGTTCCCTTGTTTGTGAGGCTTGTCACATTCCGAAATCTTACGGCTGCTATTATTTCTGCTGGAACCTCCAAGACTCGCTTGGCCAAGTGGCAGCCCCTAGGCTGGGAAAGCTGCCAGATGACATATCTGGGCACGGACTTGGGGGAAGGGTAAGACTCTCCTAGCAGCACCAGGCCCCTGACCCCCAGCTGGGTTCACATGTGCCAGGGTGAGGCCTGGCAGCTGCTAACCAGTTCTGTTGGTGACCTAGGTCACCAACCTAGGTTACCCTGGGTGTGCTGTGTGACCCATGCCTCTGGGCACAACAGGAGCCAGGTGTAGGGACTCACAGCCAAGGGACCAAAGACTAAGTGGGCCACTGTGCCTTCCCTCCCACTCCCCTCCTTTCTTCCCAGAGTGGGGATAGGCCCCTGCCTGTTTCCTGAACAGTGCCTGGAAGATGAGGGATAAAAAAATCTGAGTCCCAGCCCAGCCTTCCTACTTGGGTAACTCTGGACAGGCCTCAGGTCCCTTCTTCCTTCTTTTTTAGGGGTCTCTTTTATCTCTTGAGGTTATCATGAAAGTTGAAATAAGTAGCTGTTGAACTCATGAATAAATTAAGGAAAGCGTAAAAATTGGAAAATATAAGATGTTAGAGTGGGGCCAGGCGCAGTGGCTCATGCCTGCAATCCCAGCGCTTTGGGAGGCTGAGGCAGGCAGATCAAGAGGTCAGGAGATAGAGACCATCCTGGCTAACATGGTGAAACCCCGTCTCTACTAAAAATACAAAAAAATTAGCCAGGTGTGGTGGCGGGCGCCTGTAGTCCCAGCTACTTAGGAGGCTGAGGCAGGAGAATGGCGAGAACCCAGGAGGCGGAGCTTACAGTGAGCCAAGGTCGTGTCACTGCACTCCAGCCTGGGCGACAGAGCAAGACTCTGTCTCAAAAAAAAAAAAAAAAAAAAAAGATGTTAGAGTGATTCAGGGAGCCTCTTGGGCTAGATGGTGATGGGGTTAGTGACAAAGTGCCAGGACTCTGAAATTCAGTGGCCTGAAAACTAGTTCTGAATCCCAGCTCTGCTATTTAAATAACTATGACTTGGGGTGAGACCCCTAACTTCTCTAAATTTTGGTTTCTACCTTTCATTTGTTTTGTTTCTTTGTTTTTGAGATGGAGTCTCGCTCTGTTGCCCAGGCTGGAGTGCAGTGGCGTGATCTCGGCTCACTGCAACCTCCACCTCCAGGGTTCAAGCGATTCTCCTGCCTCAGCCTCCTGAGTAGCTGGGACTACAGGTGCCTGCCACCACACCCAGCTAATTTTTTGTATTTTTAGTAGAGACAGGGTTTCACCATGTTGGCTAGGATGGTCTCGATCTCTTGACCTCGTGATCCAACCACCTCAGCCTCCCAAAGTGCTGGGATTACAGGCGTGAGCCACCATGCCTGGTGGCCTTTTTTCTTTTCGAGATGGAGTTTTGCTCCTGTTGCCCAGGCTGCAGTGCAGTGGTGTGGTCTCAACTCACTGCAACCTCTGCTCCCTGGGTTCAAGCAATTCTCCTGCCTCAGCCTCCCAAGTAGCTGGGATTACAGGTGCCCACCACCATGCCCAACTATTTTTATATTTTTAGTAGAGAAAGGGTTTCACCATGTTGGCCTGGATGGTCTTGAACTCCAGACCTCAGGTGATCCGCCTACCTTGGCTTCCCAAATTGCTGGGATTACAGGCATGAGCCACCGCACTCAGCCTTGGTATGTTACCTCCTTAAAGAGACCTCTGGTGACCACCTATTAGTCCCATCCTAGTACTCTTTTGTTCTCCTCATGCCAATTACTAAAAGTTGTAATGATGCAATTATACATTCATTTGTTTACTTGTTTATTCCCTGGCTCCATTCCCATTACATTGCTAACTCTATAAGGGCAAAGACCATATCTATTTTGCTCACTAATGAATATCCAGTAACTTAGTACAGTGATCGCACAAATAGGGCACTAGACATAGATTTGCCAGCTAAATCAAATAATAAAGTACCTTTTTTTTTTTTTTTTTTTTTGAGACGGAGTCTCGCTCTGTCGCCCAGGCTGGAGTGCAGTGGCCGGATCTCAGCTCACTGCAAGCTCTGCCTCCCGGGTTTACACCATTCTCCTGCCTCAGCCTCCCGAGTAGCTGGGACTACAGGCGCCCGCCACCTTGCCCGGCTAGTTTTTTGTATTTTTTTTAGTAGAGACGGGGTTTCACTGGGGGTTTCACCGTGTTAGCCAGCATGGTCTCGATCTCCTGACCTCGTGATCCGCCCGTCTCGGCTTCCCAAAGAGCTGGGATTACAGGCTTGAGCCACCGCACCAGGCCATAAAGTACTTTCTTATTTTGAGAAAGGGTCTGACAGCCTCATGTCTATTGCCCAGGCTGGAGTGCAGTGGCACGCTACTAGCTCACTGCAACCTCCACATCCCGGGCTCGAGCCATCCTCTGACCTCAGCCTCCCAAATAGCTGGGACTACTGGGACTACTGGGATGCACCACCATACTCAGCTAATTTTCATATTTTTTGTAGAGACGGGGTTTCACCATGTTGCCCAGGCTGGTCTCAAACTCCTGGGCTTAAGCGATTCACCTGTCTTGGCTTCCCAAAGTGCTGGCCACTGTGCCCAGACAAATAAAGTATTTTCTACTGTACCTGAAAATGCTGAGTACTCAGTCAATGAATGAGTGAAATGGGGCTTGAATTATGAGAATCTGTGGGCCAGGCAGTGGTTCATGCCTGTAATCCCAACACTTTGGGAGGTTATGGTGGGCGCGTCACTTGAGATCAGGAGTTAGAGACCAGCTGGGCCAACATGGTGAAACCCTGTCTCTACTAAAACTTACAAAAATTGGCCAGGCATGGTGGCACGTGCCTGTAGTCCCAGCACTTTGGGAGGCTGAGGCGGGCAGATCACGAGGTCAGGAGATCGAGACTATCCTGGCCAACATGGTGAAACCCTGTCTCTACTAAAATACAAAAAACTAGCTGGGCGTGGTGGTGTGCGCCTGTAGTCTCAGCTACTCGGGAGGCTGAGGCAGGGAAATTGCTTGAAACCAGGAGGCTGAGATCACACCACTGCACTCCAGCCTGGTGACAGAGCAAGACTCTGTCTCAAAAACCAAAAAAGCATACAAAAATTAGCCAGGTGTGGTGGTGTCTGCCTGTAATCCCAGCTACTTGGGAGGCTGAGGTGGGAGAATCGCTCAAAACCAGGAGGTGGGGGTTGCAGTGTGCCAAGATTCCACTACGGCACTTCAGCCTGGGAGACAGAGTGAGACTCCATCTCAAAAAAAAAAAAAAAAAAGAAAATTTGTGGGTTTTCACGTCAGACAAAATCCAGAGGAAATAAATAATAACTTGTGATATTTTAATAAACTTCCAGGCAAGGTCTTTGAGACTGAATCTTTGAGAAGTCTCTTCTGAGAGCACTGTGTGCCCTCCCAAGGCTGCATGGCCATCTGTCAAACTAAGAAATAGTCACCTTTAGCACCCCATGTCTTCCTTGACCAGGGACACACAATCCTGACACTAAACCCCAGCCACATACCCCCTCCCAGCTCAATGTGGGCAGTGCCCTGCTCCTTAATAAGTGTCCCCCAGCCTCCAAGTGTGGCAGACAGACCCCACCCTGTGCCACTGCTCTCCAACCTGAGGGAGGGACAGAAAGGTGTGACAGCCAGTGAATCTGAGCAATAATAATTGATTACTGGCAGATGTGTGTCCAGTTCCAGAAGAATCCTGCCAAATCTCACTTGGCCATTTTCTGTTTTTCTCCCCATAAATATTCTGATTTTTTTTTTTTTTTTTTTTTTTTTTTTTGAGACAGGGTCTCACTCTGGCACCCAGGCTGAAGAACAGTGGTGTGATCATAGCTCACCGTGGTCTCGATCTCCTGGGCTCAAGCAATCCTTCAGCATCAGCCACTAAAACAGCTAGGAACATAGGTGCATGCCACTATGCCTGGCTAATTTTTTATTTTTCTGTAGAGACCAGGTTTTGCCATGTTACTCAGGCTGGTCTCAAACTCCTGGGCTCAGGTCATCCTCCTACCTCAGCCTCCCAAAGTGTTGGGATTACAGGCGTGAGCCACTGCGCCTGGCCTATTTTCTTCTTTTTCTTTTTTTTTGAGATGGAGTTTTGCTCTTGTTGCCCAGGCTGGAGTGCAGTGACATGATCTCGGTTCACTGCAACCTCCACCTCCCGGGTTCAAGTAATTGTCCTGCCTCAGTCTCCCAAGTGGCTGGGATTACAGATGCCTGCCATTGCGCCAGCTAATTTTTGTACTTTTAGTAGAGACAGGGTTTCATCATGTTGGTCAGGCTGGTCTCAAACTCCTGACCTCATGATTCGCCTGCCTCGGCCTCCCAAAGTGCTGGGATTAGAGGTGTGAGCCACCATGCCCGGCCTGACTTGACCATTTTCTACCACCCACCTCCAGGAACCTCATTTCCTGTCTCTTAATATAAATGATGCCCTCTTCTCCCCAGAAGTATCTCAGTCATAGGTGGAGATTGGAATCCCATCCCTGAGCCCTTGCTAGAATCCACTGCGAAAGTTACAAAAGATCTGAACACCTGCCATATCTGGTCCACAGCCCCTAGGCTATCCTGACACTTACCCAGCCAAAGATCTGCAAGTTAATTCTTTAAAACTTCCCAATTTAAAGGCAGGGACTGGTTTTTTTTTGTTTTTTTTTTTTTTGTGACAAAGTCTTGCTCTGCCGCCCAGGCTGGAGTGCAGTGGCACGATCTTGGCTTACTGAAACCTCTGCCTCCAGGTTTAAGCATTTCTCCTGCCCCAGCCCCCTGAGTAGCTGGGATTACAAGCGCACACCGCTATGCCTGGCTAATTTTTTGTATTTCTAGTACAGATATGGTTTCACCATGTCGGCCAGACTGGTCTCGAACTACTGGTCTCAAGTGATCCGCCCGCCTTAGCCCCCCAAAGTGCTGGGATTACTGAGCCTCCACGCCTGGCCTGGGACTGGCTTTTGTTCAGGTCTGTCTCCACAATGATGAGCACATGGCCTGGTGCATAGGAGGTGCTCAGTGTATATTTGTTCAAGAAAGATTAACAAGCATTTGTTTTTTTTTGTTTGTTTGTTTTTGAGATGGAGTCTTGCTTTGTTGTCCAGGCTAGAGTACAGTGGCATGATCTTGGCTCACTGCAACCTCCACCTCCTGGGTTCCAGTTCAAGTAATTCTCCTGCCTCAGCCTCCTGAGTAGCTGGGATTACATGCACACACCACCATGCCCAGCTAATTTTTGTATTTTTAATAGAGACAGGATTTCACCATGTTGGCCAGGCCAGTCTTGAACTCCTGACCTTGTGCTCACCGCCCACCCTGGCCTCCCAAAGTGCTGGGATTACAGGCGTGAACCACTGGGCCCGGCCGTGCAGACTCTTTTTATTCCTCTGCCTGCTAGAGAGGCAGCTTAGCACACGGGTGCAGAACACAGGCCTGAACAGGGCTGAGTGTTCCCCATGGACCAACTCCTGTTCAACGGCCCCAAGAGAGGGGTTCAGAAAGCCAGTACTCACAGGGTTCCTCCTGTCCAGGCAAAGTGACTTGATGTTTCTTAATACCGTCAAACAGGAGCTCCGCACCACCTCTGCAAAGGAGGACCAGAGAAAAAGACAGCTAGGTGAGGTCCTGCAAATAGGAAGAGGTAGCGCAAACGGAAAACTGAGGATAGGGCTGGTAATGAAGCCCAAGAGAAGCAGAGACTAAGGTGCAGCAACACCTTGGGTGCAGCGACCAATTCTTTTTCTTCCCCTTTCTTTCTTAGAGACAGGGTCTCACTGTCACCTATGCTGGAACGCAGTAGTGCAATCATAGCTCACTATAACTTTGAATTCCTGGGTTCAAGAGACCTTCCTGTTCAACCTCCCAAATAGCTAGGCCTACAGGTGCATGCCACCATATCAGGCTACTTTTTATATTTACATTTACATTTATATTTATATTTATATTTATATTTCACTTTGTTTAGTCTCACTCTGTTGTCCAGGCTGGAGTGCAGTGGTGTGATCTCAGCTCATAGCAACCTCCGCCTCCCAGGTTAAAGCGATTCTTGTGCCTCAGACTCCCGAGTAGCTAGAACTACAGGTATGAGCCACCATGCCTGGCTAAATTTTGTATTTTTAGAGAGAGGGTTTCACCATGTTGGCCATGCTGGTCTCAAACTCTTGACCTCAGGTGATTCGCCCACCTTGGCCTCTCAAAGTGCTGGGATTACAGGTGTGAGCCACTGAGCCCGGCCCATATCAGGTTAATTTTTAAATTTTTTTGTAGAGATGGAATCTCGCTGTGTTACCCAGGCTGATCTCAAACTCCTGGCCTAAAGCAATCCTCCCACTTTAGCCTCCCAAAGCACTGGGATTACAGGCACAAGCCACTCTGCCCAGACCCAGTGACTAATTCCTAAATATGACTTCTAATGTGGTAAAGTAGGATATAATTTTTACTAATAATCAAGTACCAGCTAGGTGTGGCGGCTCACACCTGGAACCCTAGCACTATGGGAGGTGAGGCGAGATGACTGCTTGAGGCCCGGAGTTTGAGATGAGCCTCAGTGAAACAGAGCCTCGGTGACATAGCAAGACTTTGTCTCTACGTTATTACTATTAATATTATTAGGCGCCCAGCAAATTATCTATTTATTTATTTTTGAGACAAGGTCTTGCTTTGTCACCCAGCATGGAGTGTAGTGGCACAATCACAGCTCACTGCAGCCTTGACCTCCTAAGCTTTTTTTTTTTTTTTTTTTT
>NC_045447.1:10088893-10107391 GCF_002776525.5 Piliocolobus tephrosceles
TTTTTAGTAGAGACGGGGTTTCACCGTGTTAGCCAGGATGGTCTCGATCTCCTGACCTCGTGATCCGCCCGTCTCGGCCTCCCAAAGTGCTGGGATTACAGGCTTGAGCCACCGCGCCCGGCCAACCTCCTAGGCTTAAAAGCAATCCTCCCACATCAGACCCCCAAGCAGCTGGGACTATAGGTGCACGGCATCACACTCAGCTAATTTTGTACTTTTTGTAGAGATGGGATTTCGCCATGTTGCTCAGGCTGGTCTTGAACTCCTGAGCTCAAGTAATCTCCCTGCCTTGGCCTCCCAAAGTGCTGAAATCACAAGCATGAGCCACTGTGCCTGGCCTATTTTCATTTTCTATTTTTTATTTTATTTTATTTTATTTATTTTATTTTATTTATTTTATTTTATTTATTGAGACAGAGTCTCACTCTGTCACCCAGGCTGGAGCGCAGTGGTGTGATCTTGGCTCACTGCAACCTCTGCCTCCTGGGTTTAGGCAATCCTCTGCTTCAGCTTCCAGAGTAGCTGGGATTACAAGCACGTGCCAGCACGCCTGGTTAATTTTTGTATTTTTTTGTCAGTGGAGATGGGGTTTTGCTATTGTGGCCAGGCTGGTCTTGAACTCCTGACCTCGTGATCCACCTGCCTCAGCCTCCCAAAGTGTTGGGATTACAGCTGTGAGCCACCGCACCTGGCCTATTTATTTTTTGAGACAAAGTCTCACTGTCAACCCAGGCTGGTGTGCAGTAGTGTGATCTCAGCTCACTGCAACTTCAACCTCCTGGGTTCAAGCGAACCTCCCACGTCAGCCCCCAAGTAGCCGGGACCACAGGCACGTGTCACCACACCTGCCTAATTTTATTTTATTTTTTTTGTAGAAACAGGGTCTCCCTATGTTGTCCAGGCTGGTCTTGAACTCCTGGGCTCAAGCAATCCTCCCAAAGTGCTGGGATTAGAGTTGTGACTCATCATGCCTGGCTCTATCTCTAATTATTAAAAAAATAAAATAAAATAAAGTACCCAAATTTGCAGACTCTTGTTTTCTTGTTTTTACTCCTCTGCCTTCTAGAGAGGCAGCTTACCACACAGGTACAGAACACAGCCTTTGGAGCTGTTGGCCCCAGTGTGAAGCCCAGGCTCCAACTCTCCCTATGTTGAGACCTTAGATGTGTGACTCAATCTTCTTTTTTCCCTGCTATTAAAATAATTTGGGGGCCAGACACAGTGGCTCACACCTGTAACCGTAGCACTTTGGGAGGCTGAGAGGGGAGGGAGGATTGCTTAAGTCCAGGAGTTCAAGAGCAGCCTGGGCAACATGGCAACACCTTATGTCTACAAAAAATACAAAAATTAGCTGGGCATAGTGGTGCATGCCTATAGCCCCAGCTACTTGGGAGACTGAGGTGGGAGGATCACCTGAGCCTGGGAGGTTGAGGCGCAGTTAGCCAAGGTCACGCCACTGTACTCCAGCCTGGGAGACAGAGTGAGATCCTGTCTCAAAACTAATAATAATTTAAAAATATTTTATAACAGAGATGAGGTCTCACTATATTGCCCAGGCTGGTCTTGAACTCCTGGGCTCAAGCAATCCTTTTGCCTCGGCCTCCCAAAGTGCTGGGATTATAGGCGTGAGCCACCATGCCTGGCCTTGACTCAATCTTAAGCTTCAGTCTTTCCATACGGAAAAATGTTGAGGAGCCACTGTGAGGCACTCTGGAGATCCTGTGCATCTAAGGGTTTCCTCTGGCCAGATGATGGTTTGAAATGCTCCTGCCCATGCCACCTGCTGCTGACCAGGTAGGCACATCACAGTGCTGGAGGCTGAGAGACTCCACGGGGCCTGGCATCAACTAAGAACAACTGTTCACGTCGCCTCACCATTTATAAGATGTTCCTCATCTCATTTCATCCTCAGGGAGTCCCAGGGAAGAAGGGAGGAGGTAGATATTATTAACTCACTTTGATAGAAAAGTAGACTCAAGTCTAGAGAGGTTAAGCAACTAAATTGTCCAAGGTTAGACAGGCAGGGGCTGAACTATTATAATTTGAGTCTAACTGATTCCAGCTTAGCACCAGCAGACTGGTCAGAAAAAAAAACAGGACTTTCCAAAGGTCAGAAAGCCTCTTGAGGGCAGAGTTTGGTTCATTTCTGTGTCCCAGCACCTGGCCAAGGGAAGGCGGGGACTGCAGAGGTGACTGGAGCCAAGTCCAGCAGCTGAGGCTTCTGAGATGAGCGCCAGGGCTCTTTCAGCGCCCCATGCTGCTTCTCCCTCTGGGTCTCCCTATTCCCATCTCAGACTTCTTGTGGATCTTAACTGAAAAGGCCTTACCAGACTTTTGAAGGATGCGATGTCTTCCACCCCACCACCCTTTCCCAATTTCAGGGAACAGAGATGTCCTGAGACAGCCCACTGGGAGGCAAAGGCAAGGCAAGCATTGTCATGGGGAAAACATGGGGCGACTGTCATCCAAACAAGGTCACGCTTTGTTGATGCAGAAATGTGGAGGGGGAGAGGAGGCCCATCTGTGGCCGCGCACAGGGCCATTTCAGCTGCAAGCCCGCACAGAGCCTCCATTTATCCCCTTCCAAGAGCCTCGTTTTCTCCTGGGTGGGGGTTGGCACATGCAGCAGCTGGGGTGGGGGAGGGTGACAGGCAAGGGGCTCAGGAGTTGGGGGTCAGAGAAGAGGGATGGGAACTGAAGGCACTGGGACTCAGGCAAACAACCAAGACTGGCCAAACCTGGTGGTGCCAGGCTCAGAGGCCGAGGCTGTTTTTCCCTTTACAAGCAGATGAAGGGAGAACCAGTCTCGCTCAGAGAGTGACCTGTCACTGCTGAATTCACTGGCCCTCAAGGGAGGGGTTGGCATTTCTGCTGTCAGCACATCTGGAGTGGGGGAAGGTGCATGCCCAGCCTCAAGAGTGATTCAGGGAGGCAGACAAGGGGCCTGTTCTAGCCCAGGAGAGACCCAAGGCCAGACTCTCTTATAAGATCTGCTATTGAAACTCAACTGACGTATCTCCATCTTCCTTCCACCTCCCAATTCTTGGTGGATGTGTTTGTTGATACCAGTGACAGGTACAGATATTCTCAAAACTGCCTTCACCACTTCTAATGTATCTTCATCTTTTAATCTTCTGTATATACACATACATATACATGTACATATATATTTTGTTTATTTACTTCCTCTCCACCTGCTGGGCTGCAAGCTCTGCCTAAAACAGGGCCTGGCACATAGTAGACACTCAACAAGTATCTGCTAAAAGAAAGGAAATGCCCATTTCTCCCAGTTCTTCTCTGACCTCAAAGACATTCCCTCCTTTTGCTAATACCTCCCCAACTTGGGAAGGAGGAAGAGGGGTGTGACGGAGAGAATTTCACATCTGGGCCTTTACAACATGGACCACAGGGACACAAAACACAGCTGTATTACATACTTTGAATCCTCCCTGACCTGAGAAAACGTTCTGCTGAGAACAGTTCAGGGGGAAGACAAAGGGTGGCAGATCTGGTCACTGACAAGAAGGAAGGTGTAAGGGGCCTTCCAGAGGGTCTCCGGAGGAGCTACTGGGGCCAAGAGGGCTATATCTGCTCAGGATGGAGACCCTTCCAGGACTGGAGTGGGAGTGGGGCCACTAAGGGACAAAAGGGAGAAAATGATGGGTGTGTTCGCCTTTGCAAATTTGCTCCAGTTCTGGATAAAGGGTGAATCATGTCTGCTAAGATACATAGGAAATGAAAGAAAGGTCAGGGCAAAAACATGCATCAGCATAAGGACAAAGAGAGAAGGAGCCTGGGTTGAGCATCATGTTGGGCATTCCTGCTTCCTGAAAAGCTGCAATTTTCATGGAACGCTGTGCTGTGATAGGAGGTGATAGAAGGTGGGTGGAGGAATGTTGTCCTGCCTTGCCAGGGGTCATTATTCCAATCTTGGAGGTAAGGGAGACTGAAGTTAGAGATGATTGGGTCAGAAAAAGGGCAACTGTGCTGGTGTGTAAGCTCTGGAGAGCAAGGCCCCGGTCTTCCTCACATGACTTCCCCACTGAGCTAGCACAGTACCTGGCAGAGACATTCTTGATAAACAAAGACCATGTCTGACACATGAGGATGAAAGGCAAGTTGTCCACAGATAAATCTTTTTTTTTTTTTTTGGTAGAGATGAAGTCTCCCCATGTTGCCCAGGCTGGTCTCGAATTCTTGGGCTCAAGTAGTCCTCCTGCCTCAGCCTCCCAAAGTGCTGGGATCACAGGCATGAGCCTCCATGCCTGGCCTAGATAAATCTTAACATAGCAGCCTGTGGTTTCTCTCTTCCCAGCTCTGCTGAGGCCTGTTAAGGAAGAAGGGATCCTCCTAGAATCCCAGGCTTTAGGGAGTGTAGCTGGCCAAGGGTCAGTGAGGCAAAACAGTGAGGAGTCCAGACCAATACAGTTCTAATTGGATCCAAGCAGTCAGACAATATCAATTAAAATGCACTTAGTCATGAGACTTACCCCCCTTCTAAGGGACAGAAATGCTAAACGCTGTAGGGCACGGACAGACTTCTATTTATCTTTGTATCCTCAGTGTCTGGCTTGCTGCCTGGCACATGGTAGGCACTCAGTAAATGGCTGGTGAATGAACTACCCAATTAAGGGAAAACATGAAAGAAACGGGAGGCATCCAATGAGAAGAAAGGCACTGGGCAGAGGTTTTAGATTTCCATTCCAGACTTTGCCTTTCACATAGACCTTGGCTTGTTTATCTACCCACACACCCACATACACACCTATTCCCTCTAAACGTGATTCTGGAAAGTACACCACCCATCTTTCAAGGTGTCAGTTTCTTTGCCTTCTCTCTAAACTCTGCAGTTTCTCTCAGCTTTGAAACCATATGATAAACCTGTTTGTAGGAAGCACAAAATAGTGCCTTGAGTAGACTTCCCCTCTGCTCTGTGTTTCTTCAGTAATTGGTGTTTGTCCCAATTTCTGCATTTTTCGTCTTGTGTATACTATACTGTCCGTGTTAGTTCCCTTCAGTGTGATTTCTTATTTGTCCCCATATCGCCACCTGACTCAAGTTCTGCAGAAGGCACTCAAGTTCTGCAGAAGTTTACTGACTGTCCTGAAGGAGGCTCAGGTCTGTTTAGTATCCCCAAGTCTTGGGAAAAAAAAGAAAAAAGTCCCGCCCTGACCACTACATCCCACGACAAACAAGACCTTAATAACAATGTAAAAGGAAACTGCTGCCCAAAGAATGAAATCAGTGGGTGGAGGGGTGGTCCTTCTTGGTTCTAGGAGCTCAGATGCAGATGCCAAACAGATGGGATTGGTCCGACACAAGAATGGAAAAGAAGATAGAGAGGCTGCCTGCTAACAGTCACGACCTTCGACTCCGACGGAGCACAGGGCACCGAGGGGTAAACAGAGAGCATCTCCCTCCCAATGTGCGCCTCTATTTCCCGACATGCGGCCTCATCGCTAAGGGAGACTGGCCTCTCAGACTCTCCTAGGCGGGTGGCGTAGCTCACAGCGGGTACTGGGACACCCAGTGATTCGGCCGTGTCAGGCTCCAAGGCAGAAGGAAAGGAATTCCGGGCCCGACGACTTCAGTCTATCCCCGTGGCGCCCCAGCTCTGTGACTCACCCGAACTCCACCTCCACTGACAAGGGCGCTGCCATGTTGAGGAAGCCGAGCTTGCAGGAAACTCCTCTCAACTTCCGGCGCGCCCGCAAATTTCCGGGCGTCTCCGGGCGCCGCGGACGGAAGAGGCGGTGCCCAGGGACACAGCTTCGTCAGCTGTTGGAGGAAGTCACCGAGGGGAGGGGAGGGGAGGGAAGGGAAAGGGGTGGCGGACTCGGGGAAGGGGTGGTGGGGGGAAGGTCCTCGGCGCTGTTGAGGCTGTGAATCGATCTGCCTCCGTCTTTCACCTACTGGGTTCAGAGACCCAGGGTGGGAAGCGCCTTGTACGGGACCACAAGCAGGCGGAGGAGAGCCCCCAGCATCTTTGCGACGTGACTGTGAGCCACGTAACTGCTTATCTTGCATGAGTTAGAATCTCTTCAGTCTACACACCGCTTGGGCGAGCCCATCCACTCGTCTGGTTTGAATTATAAGTGACTCCCAGATCTTTATTTCCGACCCAGAATCTCTCCTGAGCGGACGACTCGCTATCCAGCCGCTTCCTTTGCTATTTGGATATCACTCGTTCGACAGCTGTTCATTGCCTCCTTGTGCCAGGCATTTTGATGGGTGCTAGTGGTAAAGGGGATGGGCAAGGTTCCTGCCCTATTTAGGGCACTCAGTCTAGCGGGGAGACTAACTGTAACCAAATAAGCATGCTAATACTAAGACACGTACAACCTCAAGAAAGGAACTGAAGTTATAGGAACTTCAAAAGGAAAACTAAGTAGACTGGACTTGCTGAGCTCTAAAGCCTGAGTCAACCAGGTGGCTGTGAGGGGAGAGAAACCTCTAGGAGCATTCCAGTGAGGAGGACAAAAGGCCCAGAGGCTCTGAGTGAGAACATGCTGGAACGGAGAGGAAAGTGGAAGTTAGGGAGCCTTTCATCCGTCTAGAGATGGAACTGCAAAGGTGGGCAGGGGCCAACCTCTGCCTTGTAAGCAGGTAAACATTTCAGTCTCTAGGAGCAGTGGGAGACTACTGAAGGGTTTTGGGAGACAGTGGCATTTTAGAATTGTGTTTTGAAACATCATTTCTGGCTGCAATGTGGAGGATGATTTGAGGGGAATAAGGAAAGAGACAAGAGCCCAGTTGCAAAAGCCCAGGGCAGGCCGGGTGCGGTAGCTCACACCTGTAATCCCAGCACTTTGGGAGGCTGAAGCGGGCGGATCACAAGGTCAAGAGATCAAGACCATCCTGGCCAACATGGTGAAACCCTGTCTTTACTAAAAAAATTCAAAAATTAGCTGGATGTGGTGGTGTGTGCCTGTAATCCCAGGTACTCGGGAGGCTGAGGCAGAAGAATTGCTTGAACTCGGGAGGTGGAGGTTGTGGTGAGCCAACATCGAGCCACTGCACTCCAGCCTGGTGACAGAGCGAGACCGTCTCAAAAAAAAAAAAAAAAAAAAAAAAAAGCCCAGGGCAGAAATGGAATGAAGTTGGCCAGGCACGGTGGCTCATGCCTGTAATGCTAGCACTTTGAGAGGCCGAGACAAGCGGATCACGAGGTCAGGAGTTCGAGACCAGCCTAGCCAACATGGTGAAACCCTGTCTCTACTAAAAATACAAAAATTAGCTAGGCATGGTGGCAGTCTTCTGTAATCCCAGCTACTCCGGAGGCAGAGGCAGGAGAATCCCTCGAACCCAGGAAGCAGCAGAGGTTGCAGTGAGCCAAGATCGTGCCACTGCACTCCAGCCTGGGTGACAGAGAGAGACTCTTAAAAAAAAAAGAAATGGAATGAAGTAGATATCCTGTGGGTATCTAAACACCACCACTTCCAAAACTGAACTCAGCATTGGTAGAGGGTGATGGTGTAGCCTAGTGGTTAAGGGCAGAATGATGTAATAGTTAAGATCTAGGAGTTCAGGTGGGATGGGTGTGGTGACTCACACCTGTAATCCCAGTGCTTTGGGAGGCCAAGGCAAGAGGACTGCTTCAGGCTAGGAGTTTGAGACCAGCCTGGGCAACACAGCAAGACCCTATGTCTATAAATATTTCTTTCTTTTTTTTTTTTTTGAGACGGAGTCTCGCTCTGTCGCCCAGCCTGGAGTGCAGTGGCCAGATCTCAGCTCACTGCAAGCTCCGCCTCCCGGGTTTATGCCATTCTCCTGCCTCAGCCTCCCGAGTAGCTGGGACTACAGGCGCCCACCACCTCGCCCGGCTAGTTTTTTGTATTTTTTAGTAGAGACGGGGTTTCACCGTGTTAGCCAGGATGGTCTCGATCTCCTGACCTTGTGATCCGCCCGTCTCGGCCTTCCAAAGTGCTGGGATTACAGGCTTGAGCCACCGCGCCCGGCCCTATAAATATTTCTTAAAAAATAAGCCAGACATGGTGGAGTGTGCCTGTCCCAGCTACTCAGGAGGCTAAGAGGGGAGGATCACCTGAGCCTGGAGGTCAAGGCTGCAGTGAGCCATGATCATGCTATTGCACTCGGCCTGGGTGACAGAGTGAGACTCTGGAGTGCAATGGCATGATCACACCTCACTGTAATCTTGAACTCCTGGACTCAAGGGATCCTCCTGCCTCAGACTCTGGCGTAGCTGAGACCACAGGCACTGATAAAGTCCTTCCTTCCTTAGCCTGTCCTGGCCAAATAATTTTTAATTAAAAAAAATTTTTTTAGGCCGGGCGCGGTGGCTCAAGCCTGTAATCCCAGCACTTTGGGAGGCCGAGACGGGCGGATCACGAGGTCAGGAGATCGAGACCATCCTGGCTAACACAGTGAAACCCCGTCTCTACTAAAAAATACAAAAAACTAGCCGGGCGAGGTGGCGGGCGCCTGTAGTCTCAGCTACTCGGGAGGCTGAGGCAGGAGAATGGCGTAAACCCAGGAGGCGGAGCTTGCAGTGAGCTGGGATCCGGCCACTGCACTCCAGCCTGGGCGACAGAGCGAGACTCCGTCTCAAAAAAAAAAAAAAAATTTTTTTTGGTAAGATCTAGGAGTGCAACTACCAGCTTTATATCCAGGTCCTGGCCAGGCACAGTGGCTCACACCTGTAATCCCAGCACTTTGGGAGGCCAAGGTGGATGGATTGCTTGAGGCCAGGAGTTCAAAACCAGCCAGGGTAGCATGATGAAACCCCATCTCTACCAAAAATATAAAAATTAGCCAGGCATGGTAGCGCACACCTGTAGTCCCAGCTACTCGGGAGGCTGAGGCACAAGAATTGCTTGAACCTGGGAGGCGGAGGTTGCAGTGAGCTGAGATTACACCTCTGCACTCCAGCCCTGGGTGACAGAGTGAGACTATCTCAAATAAAAATAAAAATTAAAAATTAATATATCTAGGTCCTACTACTTTCTAGCTGTGTCTTTGGACAAGTCCCTTAACAGCTTTGGTCTCAGTTTCCACATCTGTAAAATGGGAATAGTAACATCCCAACCCCATAGGGTTGTAGTGAGGACTCAGTAAGTTCTTGGCACAGTGCCTCCTTCCTAAAACAGGTTCTCTCAGCCGGGTGCAGTGGCTCACGCCTGTAATCCCAGCACTTTGGGAGGCCAAGGCAGGTGGATCACCTGAGGTCAGGAGTTCAAGACCAACCTGGCCAATATGGTGAAACCCGTCTCTACTAAAAATACAAAAATTAGTCAGACGTGGTGGTGCACACCTGTAATCCCAGCTACTTGGGAGGCTGAAGCAGAACTGCTTCAACCCGGGAGGCTGGAGTGCAGTGGCGCAACAAGAGAGCTAGACTCTCATTCAAAACAAACAAAACAAAACAGGTTCTCTCTGTGTTCCCCATCTCAGGAATACCACTACCACCGACCAAAACACCCAAATTATCCTAATTTTCCCTCTCTCATATCGAAACAGTCACCCAATTTGGATGAGTCTCCTTTTTGAGACGGAGTCTCGCTCTGTCGCCCAGGCTGGAGTGCAGTGGTGCTATCTCAGCTCACTACAAGCTTTGCCTCTCGGGTTCACACCATTCTCTTGCCTCAGCCTCCTGAATAGCTGGGACTACAGGCACCCGCCACCACACTCAGCTAATTTTTTGTATTTTTAATAGAGATGGGGTTTCACTGTGTTAGCCAGGATGGTCTCGATCTTCTGACGTCCTGATCTGACCACCTCAGCCTCCCAAAGTGCTGGGATTACAGGCATGATCCGCTGTGCCCGGCTGAGTCTCTCTTCTAATCTGGCATGCCTCCCCAACCCCCTAGCTCATCACCTCACCTGCATCTGCTTCCTCTCTGGCCTGCCTGCCTCCCACCTCCTCTGGCCTTGGCTTCATTGTACACATCAACTCCATGGACAGCTTTGAGCCCCTTCAATGTCCCAGGCCCTGTTCCTATAAAACAAGGACAAATGAGACACTGCCCTGGTCCTCGGAAAGCAGAGGACTCCTGTGGTACACAGAAAGGCTTCACCCTCACCATGCCATGTGACCCACCCCTCTGTGGAACTCAGCTTCCCTGTTCTGTGAAGAGGTTTGGAACCAAATGATCTCCTAAGGTCTTCTCTGCAAACATATTCTAAGATTCTGCTACTGGAATCTAAGCTCCTTCTGGGCAGAGACTTTTCCTGATTCATCTTTGATTATAGCAGGTAGTGCGGAACTCTGTACTCTATAAGGGTTTGCCAAGAGCTTGCTGAATGAGTAAATGAATGAGTGATATCAGTCCCCTGCTCAAAGTCACTTAATGGCTTCCCTTTGCCAACAAGCCAAGGACCTACCTAGAAGGCATACAGAGCCCTTTACAGCCTCTGATTCCAACCCACCTCAGTGTCCTCTGACCTGGAAGCTGCCTCCCAGAGCTGGAATGGAGCACTTGGGAGCATTTGAAGAGCTTCATCCACCTGACAAACATTCACTGAGAACCTATTACACACCAGGGCCAGTGTTGCTGCTGGGAACACAATGATGAACAAAACCTGTTGGGCCAGGTGTCGTGGCTCACGCCTGTAATCCCAGCACTTTGGGAGGCAGAGGCGGGTGGATTACTTGAGGTCAGGAGTTCGAGACCGGACTGGACATGGCAAAACCCCATCTCTACTAAAAATACAAAATTAGCCAGGCATGGTGGAGCACACCTGTAATCCCAGCTACTCAGGAGGCTGAGGCAGGAGAATCGCTTGACCCCTGGAAGGGGAGGTTGCAGCGAGCCGAGATTGCGCCACTGCACTCCAGCCTGGGCAACAGAGCCAGGGTCCATCTCAAAACAAAACAAAACCCCAAAACCTGTGGGTCTCCTTGCCTCCTGGGGCTGATATTTAAGGAGACCACATAGAGGGAACCACAAAAGACACAGAGCAATCCATGCTATGGAGGGAGAACATGGGGCCTGTGGGAACCAGAGGAGGTCCCCAACCTAGTCTTGGGGTCCCCGAAGGCTTCCCACAGGAAGTCACATGGAAGCCCAAGTCTAAAGGAGGTGTTGGGAGTCTATGCGACACTCCCTGCCTACTAGAATCTCCCAGGTGGTCCTCCAGCTTCTCCTGGCAGAGCCCAGAGATTGGTAAGCTCTTTGGGTTAGCCAGCCCACTCTGGATGCCCAGCTGTCACTGATAAAAGTCCTTCCTTCTGACCCAAGCCTACTCCACTCCACCCTTTAGTTAGTAACAATATTAGCGTAACACCCATAATCTTTCAAAGAGTATTTATTGCACACCCACTTTGCACCTGCCAGGTGCATTACAAGCACCCCCTAATTGCCTCCTCACAGGGACTCTTCACGATCCCCTTTTCAGATGAGAGCACCAAGACTCCGAACCGGTGGCTTGCCTGAGCATCCGTAAGGCCTCAGCCCCAGGCTTTAGTACCCTCGGGATCCCTGCCCCTATGCACTGACCTCACTGCCTCCCCCTTGCACTAGCCTCACCCAAATGCTTTCCCTTTGGGTCCACACAAAACAGGGGCTTTGGCCCCATTCCCTGTTTTCTCCAGCAGGCCAGCCAGCCCGGGCGTAGGCCTCCGTCCTCTCTGAAGCTCGTAGGGAGACAATGGCGGGGTAGGTGGGGGAGGCGAGGGCGCGGGTGCCCCCCTGCCTGCTGTCCTTTGTCTTCCCGCCTGCTCCCCTCGCGCGCCCCGGGAGGCTGGGAGGCGCCTCTCGCAGGCTTCCTCCTCCCATTCTTGTGCTAATTGGGTGTCAAGCTGAGATCAGTGAGAAAGAAATCCGCCCCGGCTCGGGTTAAACTGCCGCCAAAGACGAGGGCTGAGCCCAGAATATCATTAGACCAGGAGGAAGCAGGGCCCCCTCCTCGGGGGGAGGGGCTGGCTACGCATTTCAGGCCCCTTTGAAAGTCACTCGGTCACCCCCTCCTTTGCTGCCACAGCCTCAATGGGCCCCTCGGAGGTATTTAACCTTCTTCCCAGGAAATGAAAGTGATACACCACGCAGTGGCCTGGGTAGCCACTTGCCTGTCCTGAGGGCGGCTGGACCTCCGGGAGCGCGCGAGGCTGGCCCCTTCCAGCCTCTCCTGGAGAAGCAGAGAATTTGCAGATGGGAACACTGAGTCTCAGGGAAGGGGACTTTCCTCCCAGCTCTGCCATTCACAAGCTCTGTGGTCTTTGGAGAGACTTTGCCTCTCTGAGCCTCAGATTCCTCATCTGTGAAATGGGGATAAAAATGTACCTGCTTGGCCGGGCGCGGTGGCTCAAGCCTGTAATCCCAGCACTTAGGGAGGCCGAGACGGGCGGATCACGAGGTCAGGAGATCGAGACCATCCTGGCTAATACGGTGAAACCCCGTCTCTACTAAAAAATACAAAAAACTAGCCGGGCGACCAGGCGGGCGCCTGTAGTCCCAGCTACTCGGGAGGCTGAGGCAGGAGAATGGCGTAAACCCGGGAGGCGGAGCTTGCAGTGAGCTGAGAACCAGCCACTGCACTCCAGCCTGGGCGGCAGAGCAAGACTCCGTCTCAGGAAAAAAAAAAAAAAAAAAAAAAAAATGTACCTGCTTTGGGCCGGGTGCAGTGGCTCACGCCTGTAATCCCAGCACTTTCGGAGGCCGAGGCGGGTGGATCACTTGAGGTCAGGAGCTCGAGGCCAGCCTGACCAACATGGTGAAACCCTGTCTCTACTAAAAACACAAAATTAGCCAGGCATGGTGGCAGGTGCCTGTAATCCCAGCTACTTGGGAGTCTGAGACAGGAGAATGGTTTGAACCCGGAGGTGCAGATTGCAGTGAGCTGAGATTGGGCCACTGTACTCCAGCCTAGGCAACAAGAGCAAAACTCTATCTCAAGAAAAAAAACAAAACAAAACACAAGATAGTACCTACTTTGAATAGGATTAAAAAAAAAAAAAAAGGTACCTGCTTTGAATAGGATTTAATGAAATCATGCACCTAAAGCGCTTTGCACAGGGCCTGGCACATAGAAGTGCGCCATACATTGTGGCCATTAATGGGAACCTAAGGAAGTGGGTCTGACTTGATACTCGGATCTGCAAAGGAAGCTTGCTCCTCTCTGGAGGCGTGCAAATAGAAGAGCCCACAAAGGATTCTAACAACTGTAACCCCTCTCCCCAACCCTGCAGCCTCGCTGCCTGCCCTTATTTATGTATTTATTTATTTGAGACAGAGTCTCACTCTGTCGCCCAGGCTGGAGTGCAGTGACATGAACGCTCAGCTCACTGCAACCTCTGCCTTCCGGGTTTCAAGCGATTCTCCTGCCTCAGCCTCCTGAGTAGCTGGGGTTATAGGCGCCCACCACCATGCCAGGCTTTTTTTTTTTTTTTTTTTTTGGGACGGGGTCTCACTCTGTTACCCAGGCTGGAGTGCAGTGGCACGATCTCAGCTCACTGCAAGCTCCACATCCCAGGTTCACACCATCCTCCTGCCTCAGCCTCCCGAGTAGCTGGGACTACAGGCGCCCGCCACCATGCCCAGCTAATTTTTTGTATTTTTAGTAGAGATGGGGTTTCACCATGTTAGCCAGGACGGTCTTGATCTCCTGACCTTGTGATCTGCCCGCCTCAGCCTCCCAAAGTGCTGCGATTACAGGCGTGAGCCACTGCGCCCGGCCTAATTTTTGTTTTTAACAGAGATGGGGTTTCACCATGTTGGCCAGGCTGGTCCTGAACTCCTGAACTAAAGTGATCTGCCTGCCTGGGCCTCCCAAGGTGCTGGGATATAGGTGTGAGCCACTGCGCCCTGTCTGCCTGCCCTTCTTTAATTGTCCCTGGACTTCCAGACCTCTGCATACATGGTTGCTCCCTCCATCTTGAACAATCTTCCTTGAAAGCCCTCCCTGACCAAGATATGCCCAGCTTGGGTGCTGGATTAGGTGCAGCTAAGCACACAGCCTTTGCTTCTTTACCCACCATCCCCCTCTCTGGAGACGGTGGCTCCCTGAGGGCAGATCTGGGACCCAGGTCTCTATCTTGCTCATCTGGCAGTTCCCTGCCCTCCCTGCACAGGGTAGGCCTTTAGAATTTGCTCCATAGGGCCAGGCGCAGTGGCTCACACCTGTAATCCCAGCACTCTGGGATGCCAAGGTGGGTGGATAACCTGAGGTCGGGAGTTGGAGACCAGCCTGACCAACATGGAAAAACCCCGTTTCTACTAAAAATACAATATTAGCCGAGCGTGGTGGCACATGCCTGTAATCCCAGCTACTTGGGAGGCTGAGGCAGGAGAATCGCTTCAAACCAGGAGATGGAGGTTGCGGTGAGCCGAGGTGGTACCATTGTACTCCAGCCTGGGCAACAAGAGTGAAACTCTGTCTCAAAAAAAAAAAAAGATTTTGCTCCATAGATGAACTTACAGGGTGCTCTGTAAACTGTGGGGCACTATATAAATGTCAGGAAATGCCTGAGAAACAGTAGCTATTTTTGTCTGTTAACTTCACAAGCATGTATTAAGCACCTGCTGCATGCATGGAGACGACTCACATGGCCATGGCTGAGGTATGATCAGATGCAGACCCGAGAGCTGAAGGGGTCACAGGCTCACCAGTCCCTGTCCATCATGGAGGGGCTGCAGTGGGGTCCAGGGCAGAAGTGGGAAACTTAGCCTAGTCTAAGTGGGGTTTTAACATCTAAATATATCACCCTTTTCTCTTTTAATTACCACGCATTGAGCAGACACCAGCACCAGGCCCAGTGCTGAGATTTTCGTGCATGATCTCATTGAATTTTCACAACTATCCCAAGATAGGGATTCCCTGACCTCCATTTACAGGAGAGGAAACTGAGGCTTAGCCTGGCAAGTGGTAGAGCTGGGATTTGGATGCAGGCCTGTCCGACTCCAGAGCCAGAGCTCTTCACCACCACTGCATACTGCCTTCGGGTGACTGTGTTCAACCTGGAGGAAGGAATGCCTCGCTCTGGGAGCTCCTCCTTCTCATTGTGGAGAACTCACTACTGAGGGTTAAAAACACAAAGCCGCACTGCCAACCAAGTCCAGGTTCTCAGAAACCCGACCAAAGGCCCTCGGAGGCCTGTCACAGGGTCCTCTAAGTTGGGGACCTGCTCCCGGGTGAGGTGGGAATCAGCCTCTCCATGCGTTCCTCGGCTAAGGGCCAGGAGTGGATTCGCCAAGCTCCACACGCCCTCTGCTGATCACACTCAGGCACGGCAGCTATACCTGCCACATGACCACTCAGCATCGCTCCGCAAGGCCCCCTACTCCAGTTCGGCCTCTGCATCTCAAATTCTCCCAAGACAGGCACTGGATTCCTCTGTCTTGCCAAGTGCACTCCCCCAGGGCGCACCCCAGCTTTCAGCCTGGCCACCCTCCGCCTGCACTGTCAGCTGCTGGCCTGGGGCGTGGCTGAGGCAGCTCTGCAGGCATGCGTGGAATGGAGGCTTTCTGGCTTCCCTCGCCTTCTGCACCAGGAGGCAGGGTGGTGTGGCAGGAAGGGCATGGGCTCCATTCCAGCCCCCTCTACTTCCTGCGAGATGTTGGCCATGTAACTGAAAACTTCTAAGTTCTGGTTCTTTCCTTAGAAAACCCATAGTGGAGATAAAGGCCCAGGGGCTTGCACTGCCCACCGCCCTGGGCTGTGCTGGAACCCCTTCCCCTTGGGCAGTGAGTTTCCAGCCTGGGTGTGACTCCTCCATCGGGGCCTAGGAGACAGCTGGCTCTCCACTGGCACTGCTGGTAGGGCAGCTGTGTTGACTGTTCCAGGAAGCTTCCCTGGCCTCTGTCCAGGCTGCCAGGCAGCCCTGCTTTGGCTCTCACAGCAGCCCCCACCCCTGCATATCTTTCCCAACCCTAAACAACTGGGAAAATGCACCTCAGGCAGAGTCAAGAGTCCTGCCTGAGGTGAATTTCCTCCCAAGCCCCTTACTCCTGATGGCACTTTTAGCTTCTGAATCCTCTTAACTGATGAATCCCATTTCACAGGTGAGGAGACTGAGTCATTTCCCCAAGGCCACATACTTAGAGTGACAGAGGTGGTTTGGACTTTCTTTTTTTTTTTTTTTTGAGACGGAGTCTCACTCTGTCGCCCGGGCTGGAGTGCAGTGGCCGGATCTCAGCTCACTGCAAGCTCCGCCTCCCGGGTTCACGCCATTCTCCTGCCTCAGCCTCCCTAGTAGCTGGGACTACAGGCGCCCGCCACCTCGCCCGGCTAGTTTTTTGTATTTTTTTAGTAGAGACGGGGTTTCACAGTGTTAGCCAGGATGGTCCCTATCTCCTGACCTCGTGATCCGCCCGTCTCGGCCTCCCAAAGTGCTGGGATTACAGGCTTGAGCCACCGCGCCCGGCGTGGACTTTCAAGCCCACACTGTGAAACGCCTTGCCAGACGGACATGGGCACTGCCCCAGCTGAACCAGCACACTGGAGAGAGGGGCTGTGGCATCTTACCTGCCACACCTTCAGGTTAGATGAGTGAATGAACAGATGAGGTGGGTGAATGGGCCGGGGGGTTGGCATGGGGGATCGAGTAAGGCCGCATGGGGGCTGCAGGGCTCTGGGGTCAGGGTGGGCTTGGGTGGCTTACACACAGGCTAGGAGGACTCAAGGCAGAATTTATTGGCCCCTGAGCCCCCTCCCCCATTCCTCCTTCTCTCATAGCCAGGCCAAGACTGAGATGGAGGTAACACAGACCCATAAGGACTGAAAGGCCCTGCCTGAGGGACAGCCAGGCAGCCACCCAGGGAGGAGGATGGGGAGTGGGGAGAGACCAGGAGCACGGTCCTGACCTCCTACTGTAGATGGGCATCAGGGGCCACCTATAGATGTCAGGTCCTCTCCTCCCCTCCTGGAGGTGGGGGTGGAGCCCAGTGAACTTGGGCAGCTCTGGGGCTACAATTCTCTTTGGCCACCGGATGGATGTGACCACTGTCCCTGACCACTCTGTTGACTTCCTGAGTCTGGGGACTTCTACCCTGGTTCCATTTATAAGCTCCCTGCTTTCTAGGAAGGGCTTGGTGACCCCTTGTCCTCTCCCTACCCTGACCCAAGACATCATCCTGAGAAGACCCGTCAGTCTCAGCCTGGGAATCAGAGGGCCTGCCCTGCCCAGAAGATGTTAACTTGGACATGAGACTTTCACAGAAAGCCTCTGGAAAGGTTGGGGAGGCAGTGAGTCACTTGGCAGTTTTGGATGGAGGGGGCAGCACCTCAGGATGGAGGTGCCAGGCCCCGCTTGCTTTGGTCTGGCCTTGTCCAGGACCCCTCTGGGGTGGAACCTGGGGCTCCGGATACAGCATCCACCGGCCCTCAGAGGGATGGGGGGAATCACAGCTTCTCCTCGCCTGCCTGGATGCGGCTGTAGGCCTCTTGGTCCAACGGGACGTAGCGGCCCTTCCGGGCATCTAGGTAGAACAGCGGGTCTTTCACGATAGCCGGGTCAAAGCCCTCCTTCCGTAGCTCTGTCTTCTGCAACTTGTAAGTCCCTGGGAGAGCAGGGAAGAAGACTCAGTGCAGGGCAGGGGCCTGAGCTCCCAGGAACCCCACCACCAGTGCTGCGGAGGGCAGGGAGCAGGGCTGGAGGACAAACACGGGAGGGAAGTGGGAGAGGAGGAGGCACAGCCCTTTACAGTTTGCAAAGAATGTTCCACCTATTACCTAAAGTAATAGAGCAGCTGTGGCAAAGTTGGGGCCTGGGGACAGCTGCTAGTTACCCACCCACCCCTACTTTGCAGATGGGAGAACAGGCCTGGAGAAGGGAAGTTATTTGCCTAGTATCACATACTGAGTGACAGCAGAGTGGGGACCAGAACTGAGGTATTCTGACTGTGATGTCTCCCTTTGAGTACCGACCAGATAACAGTGTGAGCTCATTTCATCTGTACATCAGCCCCACAGGGCAGGTGCTCAACTGTATTCTCTGGATTCTAACACGGAAGTGCTTGCAGATTTTAACATCTCTGAACTAATATAATTAGCAGCACATATTTTCTTACTCGTATATAAAGTGTTCATGGTATTTTTTTCTTTTTTATTGAGACAGGGTCTCACTCTATCACCCAGGCTGGAGTGAAATGATGCTATCTCAACTCACTGCAACCTCCACCTCCCGGGCTCAAGTGATCCTCCTACCTCAGCCTCCCAAGTAGCCAGGACTATAGGTGTGCACCACTGTGCCTGGCTAAGGTTTGTATTTCTCTCTTTATTTTTTTTTTTTGGAGATGGAGTCTTGCACTGTCAGTAGGGCTGGAGTGCAGTGGCTCGATCCTGGCTCACTGCAACCTCTGCCTCCCAGGTTCAAGCGATTCTCCTGCCTCAGCCTCCCAAGTAGCTGGGATTATAGGCGCCCGCCACCACGCCCAGCTAATTTTTGGTATTTTTAGTACAGACAGGGTTTCACCATGTTGGTCTCGAACTTCTGACCTCAGATGATCCGCCCTCCTCGACTTCCCAAAGTGCTGGGATTACAGGCGTGAGCCACTGCGCCTGGCCAAGTTTTACATTTCTTTTTTTTTTTTTTTTTTTTTTTTT
>NC_045447.1:10107491-10147349 GCF_002776525.5 Piliocolobus tephrosceles
GAGTCTCGCTCTGTCGCCCAGGCTGGAGTGCAGTGGCCGGATCTCAGCTCACTGCAAGCTCCGCCTCCCGGGTTTACGCCATTCTCCTGCCTCAGCCTCCCGAGTAGCTGGGACTACAGGCGCCCGCCACCTCGCCCAGCTAGTTTTTTTTTTTTGGTATATTTTTTGGTAGAGACGGGGTTTCACTGTGTTAGCCAGGATGGTCTCGATCTCCTGACCTCGTGATCCGCCCGTCTCGGCCTCCCAAAGTGCTGGGATTACAGGCTTGAGCCACCGCGCCCGGCAAAGTTTTACATTTCTTGTAGAGACAGGGTTTCGCCATGTTGCCCAAGCAGATCTTGAACTCCTGGGCTCAAGCAATCCACCCGCCCCAGCCTCCCAAAGTGCTAGCATTACAAGCATGAGCTGCCACGCCTGGCGCATCTTTCAATCAGTGGTATTAATCCTGTACAGATGAGAAGACTGATGCTCAGGGTGGTAGAAGTGGGATTGGAACCTGGATGAGACAGACTACCAAAAATGGCTACAGGTTCCTCCCCTCCCTATACACACACACCTCTGCTATGTGGCTTTGGCACTTCTGGCAAGAGCTCTACTTTTTCAACCTCCACTGGCCTCAATCTGGACTGGCTTTACAACCTGCTTTAACCAACAGAAGGTGGTAAAAACAATGTTGTAGGAGTTCTGGGTGAGTCTAAGCCTCGGGGGACCTGGCATCTTCCACCTCTACCCGCTTGGGGGTGCCCTGGGGCTAGTCTAGCCTTCCAAAGGGTGAGAGGCCATGTGGAGCAGAGATGAGCCATCCCAGGTGAGGGCCCAGACTGGCGCTGTCCAATACGACCTCACGTGGCTATCTACATTTCAATTATTAAATAAGGCCGGGCACGGTGGCTCGCGCCTGTAATCCCAGCACTTTGGGAGGCCAGGGTGGGCGGATCACCTGAGGTCAGGAGTTCAAGACCAGCATGGCCAACATGTCAAAACCCCATCTCTAATAAAAAAAAAAATACAAAAATTAGCCAGGCGGGGTGGCAGGTGCCTGTAATCCCAGCTACTGGGGAGGCTGAGGCAGGAGAATCACTTGAACCCAGGAGGCAAAGGTTGCAGTGAGCTGAGGTTACGCCACTGCACTCCAGCCTGGGCAACAGAGTAAGACTCCATCTCAAATAAATAAATAAATATAAATTAAACAAAATTTAACCCCAAAGTGTTGATATTACAGGTGTGAGCCACGGCATCCAGCCAGCAGCCACCTTTCAAGTGTTCAGTAGCACTGTCAGGCTAGTAGCTATTGTGTTGGACAGCAGAATCCTAGAACATTTCCATCGCCGCAGAAGGTTCTGTTGGACAGTGCTGCAGAAGTAAGCAGTTGAGAGCCAGACACCTGGGTGAGGCCATCTAACTGCCTCCTGCCCCAGCTAAGTTACTAAGTGATGACAGCTCTTTCAGTGACCCCAAAGCAAGTTCAAAAAGAGAACGGCTCAGCTGCACTTAACCCCTAAATTGCTTACCCACAGAATTATGAATAAATGAAGTGGCTGCTTCAAGCCATTTTGGGGCAAGTAAGTTTGGGGGTGGTTTGTTCTGCAGCAAAGCGCATCTGAAACACAAGGTCTGAGAGCCTCCCTGCCTTTCCTGGCCAGAAGTATGGTGCTGCCCAGTCCTCCGGAAGCTCCCGGTCTTGGCCATTAGCCTGGCCATAGTGTCTCCATCCTTCAGAAACACACTGAAGTCCTAAACCCTCCCCAATGCTTTAGGCACTCCAGGTACCCACTGTCTGGCAGAAGCCACACTGACTAGGGAGTGTCCACCATCAAGGCAGGACTGACATGATGACAACATGAGAGGTGGCCAGGGAAACGTGCTCCAAGGGTGAGCAGCCGGCGGGGGCCCAGAAGGGGCATCAAGGGCTGAGGAAAGCATGGGCAGGTATGGGCAAGAGCCTCAGCATTTCCTGCCCACCAGGGAAATCTTGAGAGCCACCAATGGGCCAACAGATAGAAAGATGGTGCTGTCCTGTGGGCGACTGCAGGCCCAGGGCCCACCTCCCACCTGGACAACTGCAACAGCCCTCCCTCGTCTCCCAGCACCCTCAAGGCTGCCTGCAATCCTCTCCCACTCTGTACACAGCAGCCAGAGAGCTTTGTAGAGCATGAGTCTGACCAGGTTCCCACCTGCTGAGACTCTTTTTTTTTGAGACAGAGTATCACTCTGTTGCCCAGGCTGGAGTGCGGTAGCATGATCTCAGCTCACTGCAACCTGTGCCTCCTGGGTCTCCTGGGTTCAAGCAATTCTCCTGTCTCAGCCTCCCGAGTCGCTGGGATTACAGGTATGCACCACCATGCCTGGCTAATTTTTTTTTTTTTTTATTGAGAGAGTCTCACTCTGTCTCCCAGGCTGGAGTGCAGTGGCATGGTCTCGGTTTATTGCAACCTCCACCTCCCAGGTTCAAGTGATTCTCATGCCTCAGCCTCCCAGGTAGCGGGGATTACAGGCACCCGACACCATGCCTGGCTACATATTTTTTTTTTTTTTTTTTTTTTTGAGACAGAGTCTCACTCTGTAGCCCAAGTTGGAGTGCAGTGGTGCGATCTTGGCTCACTGCAACCGCCACCTCAGGGCTCAAGCTATTCTTCTGCTTCAGCCTCCCAAGTAGCTGGGACTACAGGTACCCACCACCACATCCAGCTATTTTTTTTGTATTTTTGGTAGAGATGGGGTTTCACCGTGTTGCCCTGCGTGGTCTCGAACTCCTGAGCTCAGGCAATCCATCTGCCTTGGCCTCCCAAAATGCTGAGATTACAGGTGTGAGCCACTGTGCCCAGCCTAAATTTTTTTTTTTGTATTTTTAGTGGAGATGGAATTTCACCATGTTGGCCAGGCTGGTCTCCAATTCCTGACCTCAAATGATCTGCCCACCTCGGCCTCCCAAAGTGCTGGGATTACAGGCGTGAGCCACCGTGCCCGGCCAGCTAATTTTTGTATATTTAGTAGAGATGAGGTTTTGCCATATTGGCCAGGCTGGTCTCAAACTCCTGACCTCAAGTGATCTGTCCGCTTGGCCTCCCAAAGTGCTGGGATTACAGGCATGAGCCACTGCGCCCAGCCTTGCGAGATGCTTCTGTGGCTCCCTACTGCCCCTGGGACAGTCCCGACTCCTACCCTGGCCTGCAAGGCCCTGGACTTCTGGCCCCTGCTGGCTTCTCTCCCACTTCAATGCCACTGCCTGCCCCTCTACTTGGCTCCAGCCTTGGGGGCCCCCTTTCATTCCTCGAGCACCCAAGCTCCTTCCTGCTTTAGTGGCTTTACAGTGTCTATTCCTGCAGCCTAGAGTGCCTCCCACCCCCATAAAGTCCTCCCTTTCATTCAGGTCTCAGCTGAACCATCCCCTCCTCAGAGGAGCCTTCTACTCATCCCAAGCGTCCTCCTTTTTGCTTTCTGATCAGCTTGCTCTGTGGTTCATTTTTCTTTTTATCTGTTTAACTCTAATCTCATGACAGATTATGTGGTCCATTCTTTACCTTTGGAATGCCTTGTCCTAGGCCAGCCACTCTCCTGCTCTAAAACTCCAAGAAGGCAAACATCCTGTCAGAGCTCACCACCCATATCCTGAGGCTCAGCGCAGTGCCTGGCACCTAATATTTGTTCTACTAAGGAACAATGTGTGTCCTCTCTGCCAGCCCCGTCTGCTCACCTCTACATGGGCAGGTCACTTTACCAACTGCCCGGCCAGGCTGTGTGCAGAGGTCAAATGACAGCCAACTGGGTTTCTCCAGAAGGAAACCGGAAGGGACCTGGGATCCGAGAGCTAGAGCAGGGGCGGGACACACCTGTTTTGTGCAGCTCAGGCAGGATGCGCAGGAAGATGGGGCGCGCATACAGGGGCAGTTCCTTCTCCAAGACCTGAGCAAAGCGCTCCAGGTCACAGTTGCCAGTGGGGCTGGCCACGGCAGCCATTCCGGCCCGGCCCTCGGTTCCTGGGGGTGGCAGGGTAGACACTGAGCAGCTGGTGGTGCCCCTGGATGATGCCTCCCCACCCACACCTTGCGTCTGCCTGCACATACCTGGCACCTTGACACCATACACGGCCACGTCTGCCATGTCCAGCAGGCGGCTAAGTGTGCCTTCCACCTCGGTGGTGGACACGTTCTCACCTTTCCAGCGGAACGTGTCCCCAGTGCGGTCTCGGAAGTACAGGTAGCCCAGCTCATCCATCACCAGCACATCACCTAGGGAGGGGCCGGATGAGGCAGGGCTGGGCCTGGCCAGCTTTGAGTCCAGGGCTCAAGCCAGGGAGGCTTCGCTGGAGCCCAAGGATTTGTTTGACCACAAGGGCCAGGACTAGGGGAGTCCTGGGAAGGTGTCCTCTGGAGGTGGGAGAAGGTCCCCTCCTCCCCCAACCCTCAGGAAGGGGCTGTGAAGGGCTGGGGACCCACCAGTAAGGTAGGCCTGGTCCCCCTTCTTGAAGACGTCCTTGGCAATCTTCTTGTTGTTGGCGCCCTGGTTGAGGTAGCCATCGAAGCGGCGCAGGGGGTCTTTCTGGATGATGCGGCCCACCAGCTGGCCCGGCTCACCTGGGGTGGGGAAGGCAGGGTCGGATCTGCCCTAGGCAACCTTTCCCACCTGTCCTGTCACCAGGTGTACCCTGCGTCTTTTTTTTTTTTTTGAAACGGAGTTTCGCTCTTGTTGCCCAGGCTGGAGTGCAGTGGTGCGATCTTGGCTCACTGCAACCTCCACCTCCTGGGTTCAAGCGATTCTCCTGCCTCAGCCTCCCGAGTAGCTGAGACTACAGGTGCATGCCAACATGCCCAGCTGATTTTTTTAAAAAAATTTTTTAGTAGAAATGGGTTTCATCCTGTTTGCCAGGCTGGTCTAGAACTCCTGACCTCAGGTGATCCGCCCACCTCAGCTTCCCAAAGTGCTGGGATTATAGGTGTGAGCCACCACTCCCAGCCTGTACTCTGCATCTTGATCTGATTTGAATCACGCTGCTTGCCACAAAAATGCCCCACCTCCCCCAGCCCAAGAGCTCATCTTGGCAGGTCGGACAAACTGAGCCAGCGATGTCTGTTCTTGAAACTGATGGGAAGATGAACATAGGTCAGGCTCCTTGGGGACAGCCTAACAAAGCCAGTGCCCCAAGCCCCTGCTCCATGCCGGGCCCCACTCAGAGTTTTATGTTCTTTACCAAACATAATCCTCAGGCCAGCCCCACGGGCGGGTGCGGCATGGGCACAGTTTGTAGATAAGGGGACTTAGGCACAGAGAGGCTGAATACTCGCCCATGACACAGAGCTAAGGAGCTGAGTCAGAATAAATCTCAAGCAAGTCAATATGAAAATGAATGAATGAGGCTGGGCATGGTGACTCACATCTGTAATACTAACATTTTGGGAGGCCAAGGTGGGTGGATCACTTGAGGTCAGGAGTTCAAGACCAACCTGGCCAACATGGTGAAACCCCATCTCTATTGAAAACAGAAAAACTAGCCAGGCATGGTGGCTTGAGCCTGTAATTCCAGCTACTCAGGAGGATGAGACAAGAGAATTGCTTGAACCCAGGAGGCAGAGGTTAGAGTAAGCCGAGCTCACGCCACTGCACTCCAGCCTGGGCGACAGAGTCAGACTTCATCTCAAAAAAAAAAAGAATGAATGAATGAATGGACTGATGGACAGATAGAATAGTGAATGAATGAATGGATGGATATACAAAGAAATGAGTAACTTCTACCTCTAGGAGCAGAGCTAACTGATGGCCACTGGTCAGAAAAGGGCCTCCCATCCACACACACCTGGACTCCTTCCTTCCCAGGCCAGTCCCTCCCTTTCTGACCCCCAAGTGGCAGACCTGGCTGACAGGGAATGCAGATGCCATCGGGCCCCCGGATCAGCTCCATGGTGTCCTCGTTGACACGTACCAACCGGATGGGGTACACGAAGGACAGGATGCGGCTGTTGAAGCCACAGGCCCCCACCTGCGAAAGCCAAGACTTGGGCCTGGGCTCTCTCACCATGAGCCCAAAACTGGACAATGAGGGGGAGGTGGGACTCCAGCACCCACAATCTCACGCTGGAACTCTGCCCTCCCCTCTGCGTCCAGTGCCTTCCGTGGGCCATCCCTGCAGCGGCCTTGCCCGTCCCCAACCTGGCCGCACCTGGCTGTCGAAGTTGCCCAGGCTACAGTTGCACTCCGTGGCCCCGTAGAACTCAGCCACCTGGGGTATGTGGAAGCGGCTGGAAAAGTTGGTCCAGATGGACTGCCGAAGGCCGTTGCCTAGTGCCATGCGAACCTGGTGCTGGTTTTCTGCCTCCCGCGGTGGCTGGTTCAGGAGGTAGCGGCACAGTTCACCAATGTACTGCACAATCTGGGGGTGAACTTGGTGTGATTCGAGGCTCCAGAGGCTGCCCTCACTACACTAGGATTCTCCTGATCCCTCAAGCTCCTACTCTCCCCAGGGGCTGGCCATGCCATCCTTTCACTCTCCAGGTCTCAGTCTCCCCATCTGAACAATGGGGACTTTGCCACAAATGAGCCCTCTGGAATGACTGGCCACCTCAGCTATAAGATAGATGCCCCGAAGTGTAGTTGGGAAGAGGGTAACAAGGGGAAAGGGATAGTTCACCCTTTCCACTCTCGCTCACCGTGCACTTGTACTTGATACAATCATCCCAGAACCGGGAGGCTGAGAACTTCTTCCGAATCACTACCGTCATGCCATGCAGCAGGCACTGCCCGATTCCCACGATGTTTCCTGGAGGCAGAGGGATGGCCCCTGAGGGTCAGGGAGATGAAGACCCTCCCTAAACTAGTGATACTGCCATCCAGCCAGGCAGGCCTGTGCTGCCCTGCAGGCTTCTGCACCTCACATCTGCCTGCCTTGGGTGACCTCCTCCAAGAAGCCTCCCCGGCTTCTATCACCAGGCTCTTCCCTGGTGCTGCACTCTTGCTCCCTGCCCCTCTCCTACACTCACATATACACCCAACTGTAAGCACGTGGAGGGCAGGAGCTATATTTATTCAAGTTGTCTTCCTGTAAGCCCCTACAAACAGCAGCAATGCCATGCTTATCTGTGGAAACAAACTGAAATGAGACAGGCCCAGATGCTCCGTGGGACACTGCTACACACACTGTGAGGCTAGTGTGCTCATCCTTTTTTCAATTTAAAACAACTTTTTTCTTTTTTTTTCTGAGAGAGAGTCTCACTCTGTCGCCCAGGCTGGAGTGCAGTGACGCCATCTCGGCTCACTGCAAGCTCTGCCTCCTGGATTCATGCCATTCTCCTGCCTCATCCTCCCAAGTAGCTGGGACTACAGGCACCTGCCACCATGCCCGGCTACTTTTTTTTTTTTTTTTTTTGTATTTTTAGTAGCGATGGGGTTTCACTGTGTTAGCTAGGATGGTCTCGATCTCCTGACCTCGTGATCCGTCCGCCTCAGCCTCCCAAAGTGCTGGGATTACAGGCGTCAGCCACTGCGCCCTGCCTAAAACAAAATTTTTCTAGAGACAGGTCTCACCATGTTGCCCAGGCTGGCCTTAAACTCCTAGGCTCAAGTGATTCTGTCTCAGCCTCCCCAGTAGCTGAGACCATAGGCATGTGCACCGCGCCTGGCTAATCCTGTTTATTTTTATTTTTAAATTAAATTAAGTGTATTTATTTATTTTGAGACGGAGTCTTGCCCTGTCACCCAGGCTGGTGTGCAATGGCGCGATCTAGGCTCACTGCAACCTGTGCCTCCTGGGTTCAAACCATTCTCCTGCCTCAGCCTCCTGAGTAGCTGGGATTACAGGCGCCTGCCACCAAGCCCAGCTGTTTTTTGTACTTTTAGTAGAGACGGGGTTTCACCACGTTGACCAGGCTGATCTCAAACTCCTGACCTCGTGATCCGCTTGCTTCGGCCTCCCAAAGTGCTGGGATTACAGGTGTGAGCCACTGCGCCCGGCCTATTTTTATTTTTGTTGAGACACTGTCTCGCTCTGTTACCCAGGCTGGAGTGCAGTGGCGTGATCTCAGCTCACTGCAACCTCTGCCTCCCAGGTTCAAGCAATTCTCATGCCTCAGCCTCCCAGGTAGCTGGGATTGCAGGCACACGTCACCACACCCAGTTAATTTTTGTATTTTTAGTAGAGATGGGGTTTCACCATGTTGGCCAGGCTGGTCTTGAACTCCTGGCCTCAAGTGATCCGCCCGCCTTGGCCTCCCAGAGTGCTGGGATTACAGGTATGAGTCACCGCACCTGGTCCAAAGCTGTGTGTTTCTACTGCAGCACACTGCCTGACAGGCGTGGGGTTCCTGGAGACCTGGCAGGTGTTGGAGGCTGAGTGACAGCCCTAGAGTTACCTGCTGAGTGGTAGAGGGGGAGGCAGTCATAGACGATGTCATTGGGCCGCATGCGGAATCCATAGTACACCAGGGCAGCCATGCGGTAATACCTGGGAGGGCACAGGGCCAAGGGCTGAGTGGGCCCTGAAAAGGCAGGAGGAGGCTCCCCAGCCCTGCCTGTGCCTACCCCACCCTGGGCACCTGCCCCTTACCTGCTGTGCACCACGATGGCGGCCTTGGGCAGCCCTGTGGTGCCCGATGTGTAGATGTAGAACAGTTTATCTAAAAAAACAGATGCGAGTGGCTGTCGGTGGCAGCTCAGGGCTGGGCACAGGGTCACACAGACGGACACCTGCAGGTGTGCACCCTTCAACACCTGTTCCCATCACACCCTTGCCAGGAAGCCTGTTCTGATGACCTCAGATACCACTCAGCTCCAACACCAGCATCCATTCCAACAAATATTTCCCGGGCCCTTGCTCTGTGCTAGGCCCTGCGGGGAGAGAGACATCAGTGAACAAGATGGGCATGGGTCTGGCCCTCTTGGCAGTCACAGCTCAGTGGAACAGTCAGATGAGGACACAGGCAATTCCAATACTAAGCAGCAAGTGCCAAGGGAGGCCACAGGACCTGCTGAAACCCAGTAGCCATATTCGGCCCAAGCTTGCAGGAAGGGAGGTGGTGCCAGGTAGCCTTCCCGATGAAGGTGACACCTGCCCCAAGTCATAGAGCACAGGGAGGTTAGCTGCAGGAAGTGGGGTGTTGAGGTAGCTTCCGCACTGCTGAGCATTGATCTGCCCCACTCTGCAGCCCTCGACAGGGACTGCCACGCTAGAGTTTCTATGCGAGGCTTGGCCCTACCAGACTTGAGGTTCCCTGGAGGTCAGGACCTCCACAGGAAGACTCCACATGTTTAGAACGCCTGCCAAGACACCTCACGCTCTCTGGCTGCCTGCTGTTTGCCAGCCCTAGGCACTATGAGGGCACCGGGGCAACCCCGCCAGCGTCCCTGCCCTGAAGTAGCTGACAAATGCACCCAAGAGACCAGATTCACATACAAGAGAGAAGTTAAACAGTGCTGATGACAATGACCAGTTACTGAGCCCCTCCTGCCATACCCTAGCTTCAGGACCAGCCCCACTGTATTTTTTTCATCCCTCAAAGCTACCCATAGAGTAGGTTCTGTTACTGTCCCCAGTTTTATGGCTGTGGGAACTGAGGCTCCAAGGGCAGGGCAAGTGTCAGAGTTCACACAAAGGAAGCAGTAGAGCCAGGATATAAACTCGGATCTGACTCAACAGCCCAAGCTCTGAGCCACCAGGCAATGTGGCTTCACAGGAAAGGGAATGAGAAGAGCAGAAGAACCAGGTAGGCTACAGTATAAAAGAAGAGGGGTGAGAGGCTCAGGAAGGCTGCCTGGAGGCGGGGTCAGGGACGCAGCACAGCCCTGGGAGAGGATCACAGCTGGAGATCCCAAGGTGTCCTGCACTGAAGAGGCACTTGATGAATATTCAAAGGGTCTTGCTCCTCACCCACCCTTCCACCCAACCCCAACAAAGCCCAGACCAGGCAGGTTCCTGGAGTCCACAGGATTCTACATTAGGCATCAGTGAAAGCTTGTTCAACAAATCAAACTGGACTTTGTGAGCTCCTGTGTTCTCAGCCCTGTATCTGGCACTGTGACACACATCAGCTCATGCCACCTTCACAGTAACCCTGGAGTAGCCCAGGTTTACTGTCACCATTTTCCAGATGGAAAAAGGAGGTGATGTGACATGTTCCAGGCACACGGCCAGTTTCCAGAAAAGCCTCCTTCTGGCACTGAGGCCAGTGCTCTGTCCAGGGTCCGTGTAAGCACCCCTCTATGGGGTGGGGACGAAGCCCACCTGTGAAGCCCTTGTCAGGGCAACTGGGCAGGTGCTTGGGAGCATCTTTCAGCAGAGGGTCCAGGTGTTCTGTGCTTGTAGGCACCGCATTGGGCTCCCAGGAGCCAGAGCAGAAGAGGCTGAGCGAGGGGTCCAGGCTGGCATGGATCTCACAGATGGCTGTAGAGAGACAGGGCAGTCAAAAGGCCAGAAAACCCCATGTTGCCAAGGACCTCTGCTCCCAGCAGGGCTGGCCATGTTGCTGAGGAGACTGGCTGGGCAGAAGGAGAGGCAGTGAAGCAACTGGGCCTTCAGTGCTGACAGGGGTACCCACAACGGTTCTATTAGCCATGGGTTAACCACAGAGTAGGCCCGCTTTACCTGCATTCCCTGGTCTCACAGCCCTGGGAAGGAGGGACCAATGACAGCCCCTCTTACAGATGAGAAGACTGAGGCTCCAAGAATGAGAGGACTTGCTCACAGCTAGAATGTGCTGGACCTGGCATGCAATGCCAGCTGTACCTCACACCAAGGTCTGGGCTCCCACCCACTGTCCCGCACTACTTACTCTGTGGGGCACCAGATAGAAAGGAGGAGTGCGGGTCAGAGGCCAGTGGCCGTCCATCCCCTTCCGAGAGTGGGAACCTTCTCTCAGGCTCCCGCGTGTGCTGCACAGGCATCACATAACCACCCGCCCAGGCATGCAGCAGCGCTGGTCAGCTTGGCCCCACCTCCCTGGCTTCCTCTTGATTTGCCCAACCCTCTCCTCTTCCCTGGCTGCCTTCTTCCCTCTCCCCTTTCAGCACCATTTTTTCTTTTCTTTTTTTTTGCTTTTTAAAACAGAGACAGGGGCTCACTATGTTGTCTAGGCAGGTCTTGAACTCCTGGGTTCAAGAGATTCTCCTGCCTTGGCCTCCCAAAGTGCTGGGATTATAGGCATGAGCCACTGTGCCTGGCCCCCTTTCGGCATCTTTTTTTTTTTTTTTTTAAGACAGAGTTTCGGCCAGGCACGGTGGCTCACGCCTGTAATCCCAGCACTTTGGGAGGCCGAGGCGGGCAGATCATGAGGTCAGGAGATCGAGATCATCCTGGTTAACACGGTGAAACCCCATCTCTACTAAAAATACAAAAAATTTGCTGGGTGTGGTGATGGGCACCTGTAGTCCCAGCTACTCGGGAGGCTCAGGCAGGAGAATGGCGTGAACCTGGGAGGCAGAGCTTGCAGTGAGCCGAGATCGCGCCTCTGCACTCCAGCCTGGGCGACAGAGCGAGACTCCGTGTCAAAAAAAAAAAAAATAATAGTAATACAAAGTTTCACTCTGTCGCCTGGGCTGGAGTGCAGTGGCATGATCTCGGCTCATTCGGTTCAAGTGATTCTTGTGCCTCAGCCTCCTGAGTAGCTGAGATTACAGGCATGCACCACCACACCTGGCTAATTTTTGTATTTTTAGTAAAAACAGGGTTTCACCATGTTGGCCAGTCTAGTCTTGAACTCTCGAGCTCAAGTGACCTGCCCTCCTCGGCCTCCAAAAGTGCTGGGATTACAGGCATGAGCCACCGCGCCCGGCCCCCTTTCAGCATCCTAATGACTTCCCCATTCATTATCCTACAAACACAACAGTGTGGGGAGGAAAAACAGAGCACTGTGGTCAAGCTGAAGATCAAACTCCAGTTCTGCCACTTACCAACTGTGTGACCTTGGGTGAGCTCCTCACAAACCCCTCTGAACCCCAGGCTCATAATCCATAAAACCAAGATCCCTGCCTTCCCTGGTCTTTATGGAGATTAGAGCTACTCTTGGAAAGCAGCAGCGTCAGCACTTTGCAGGTGCCCATTGTGGCAGCAAATAAAATGCAGGCTCTATGAGGACAGTGGGGAATTAATTTTGTTCCCATTATACAGATGAGCTAGATATGGCCTAATTAGTCACAAGGATGATTACCATTGTACTGAGGGGCCACTTCGCATCAGCCATGTTGCTAGTGCTTCAGGTGAAGTATCTGTTTTTTTTGAGACGTAACCTCTCTCTGTCACCCAGGCTGGAATGCAGTGATGTGATCCTGGCTCACTGCAACCTCTGTCTCCTGGGTTCAAGCGATTCTCCTACTTCAGTCTCCCGAGTAGCTGGGACTACAGGTGCGCACCTCCATGATCGGCTAGTTGTTTTTTGCATTTTTATTAGAGACCGGGTTTCACCATGTTGGTCAGGCTGGTCTCGAACTCCTGATCTCAAATCTGCCCACCTTGGCCTCCCAAACTGCTGGGATTTACAGGCATGAGCCACCGCACCCAGCGGGTTTTTTTTTTTGAGATGGGGTCTCACTCTGTCTGCCAGGCTAGAGTGAAGTGGCACAATCGCCACTGACTGCAGCCTCGACCTTAGTCTTTTTTTTTTTTTTGAGACGGAGTCTTGCTCTGCCTCCCAGGCTGGAGTGCAGTGGCCGGATCTCAGCTCACTGCAAGCTCCACCTCCCAGGTTCACGCCATTCTCCTGCCTCAGCCTCCCGAGTAGCTGGGACTACAGGCACCCGCCACCTCGCCCGGCTAGTTTTTTGTATTTTTAGTAGAGACGGGGTTTCACCGTGTTAGCCAGGATGGTCTCGATCTCCTGACCTCGTGATCCGCCCGTCTCGGCCTCCCAAAGTGCTGGGATTACAGGCTTGAGCCACCGCGCCCGGCCTCAACCTTAGTCTTAAGTGATCCTCCTGCCTCAGTCACTGAGTAGCTGGGACTACAGGTCCATGTCACCATGCCTAGCTAATTTTTTAAAAATTGTTTTAGTAGGCCAGGGTGTGGTGGTTCATGTCTATAATCCCAGCACTTTGAGAGGCAGAGGTGGGTGGATTGCTTGAACTTAAGAGTCTGAGACCAGCCTGGGCAACATGACAAAACTGAGTATCTACAAAAAATGCAAAATTTAGCCAGGCATGGTGGTGCATGTCTGTGGTCCCAGCTACTCACGAGGCTGAGGTTGATGGATTGCTTGAGCCTGAGAGGTCAAGGCTGCTGTGAGCTGTGATTGCACCACTGCACTCCAGCCTGGGTGACAGAGCAAGACCCTGTCTCAAAAACAAGTTTCGCTTTTTTTTAGGTCGAGTCTCGCTCTGTCGCCCAGGCTGGAGTGCAGTGGCCGGATCTCAGCTCACTGCAAGCTCCGCCTCCTGGGTTCACGCCATTCTCCTGCCTCAGCCTCCCGAGTAGCTGGGACTACAGGCGCCCGCTAACACGCCCGGCTAATTTTTTGTATTTTAGTAGAGACGGGGTTTCACCGTGTTAGCCAGGATGGTCTCGATCTCCTGACCTCGTGATCCGCCCGTCTCGGCCTCCCAAAGTGCTGGGATTACAGGCTTGAGCCACCGCGCCCGGCCTAAAAACAAGTTTCTTAGTAGAGATAGGATCTTACTATGTTGCCTAGGCTGGTCTCAAACTCCTAGGCTCAAGGGATCCTCTTGCCTTGGCCTCCCAAGGTGCTGGGATTACAGGTGTGAGCCATTATGCCCAGCCTGAAGGACCTTTTTGAAAACAGTATGAAGTAGGAACTACGGCTGAGGAAACTGAGGCTCAGAGAAATCATATCCTTTCCCAGGATCTCCAGTTTACTCGTGGCACTGCCTAAGCTGTCTGACCCCACTCTGTGCCCTTAACCACTAACCTACACAGCCTCAGCAGGGCGGGAAGGGAGCCATGGTCAGTGTAAGATCCCATGGAGTTCCTGCTTGTCCCTCACCCCCTTGGGGCTCACCTGAGGCCATTTCGCTGCCAAAGACAAGGGCCCGTGCACGTGAGGTGGTGAGGCAGTGGAGCAGGGCATCCCGCCGCAGGTTGGTGTTGATGAGGGCCGCCTCCACACCGAGCTTGGCCATGCCCAGCCATAGGCCCACGAACTCATTGCGGTTCTCCATGAAGATGGCAGCCACATCGCCTGAGGCCAGGCCCCGGGCCTGCAGGAAGTTGGCTACGCTGCTCGAGTACTCATCCAGCTGGCGGAAGGTCCAGTGGGTATCTGTGCCCTCGAAGATCAGGGCCGTCTTGTCGGGGTGGCGCTGAACGGTAGAGGCAAACAAAATGGGCACCGTCCGCCGCTCCCGCAGGTACTGCCGCACCTTCGCCTTCACCTTCAGGAGCACCAAGCCGCCACTGTGTGTGAGCAAGAGAGGGTGCTGTGCCTGCCATGGTTGGGAGTGAGGGGTCCTGACACCCTACCCCAGGCTGCTGCTTCGCCAGCCTATGCTTCATGAGCCAGATGCCATACAACACTTCCATCTCCCGGCTCCTGCTGGGAACATGTACCGTCTTACTGATGCCGCTCAATAACACTGAGAGTTCGTATAATTCCTATCTTCCCTTACACAGAAGGAAATCAAGGCTCTCGTGGTGCCGTGGCCTGCTCAAAGCTTCATGGATGGAGGGTGGCTGAGCTGAGATTTGACCTCTAGGCCTCTCTGGCTCCAGAGTTCAACTCCTACCCTCTCAGCCCGCTGCTCCAGCAGAAACCTCCTAGGTCTCCAGAGCTTCCTGTAAAAGTCCAAACTCCTTGTTTGGGGCCTCCCACAGTCCAGCTGCTCCCCCTACCCACCATGACCACAGTAAATAAAGAATGAGTTTACTGGTCTGTCCAGTCTTTCTCCCTGTGAGCCTAGCTGGGATAGGCTTCTGTCTTATATAACACGCTGTCCCCTGGGTCCTGTGCCAGGCAGAGTAGATGTTCAATAACTTTGTGGAATCACTTGGCAACATCCCACTCCTGCCACCTTTTTTTTTGAGACGGAGTCTTGCTCTGCCCCAGGCTGGAGTGCAGTGGTGCAATCTCAGCTCACTGCAACCTCCGCCTCCTGGGTTCACGCCATTCTCCTGCCTCAGCCTCCTAAGTAGCTGGGACTATAGGCGCCCACCACTACGCCTGGCTAATTTTTTGTATTCTTTAGTGGAGACGGGGTTTCACTGTGTTAGCCAGGATGGTCTCGATCTCCTGATCTCGTAATCCGCCCGCCTCAGCCTCTTAAAGTGCTGGGATTACAGGCATGAGCCACTGCGCCTGGCCTTTTTTTTTTTTGAGATGGGGTCACACTCTGTCACTCAGGTTGGAGTGCAGTGATGCAATGTCAGCTCACTGCAACCTCCGCTTCCCAGGCTCAGATGATGCTCCCAACCTCAGCCTCCCAAGTAGCTGGAACCACAGGTGCACACCACCGTGCCTGGCTAATTTTTTTGTATTTTGGTAGGGATGGGGTTTTGCCGTGTTGCCCAGATTGGTCTCGAACTCCTGAGGTCAAGTGATCTAGTCACTTCGGCCTCCCAAAGTGCTAGGATTACAGGTGTGAGCCACTGCGCCCAGCCCTGGACTCCATGGCTTTGTTGCTGATGCTGTGCCTTCTGGTTGGGACTCATCTCCTTCCACCACCACTAAGGCACCTCTCAAGTACAGCCACTTTTTCTCCAGGAGGCCTTCTCTGATTCCTGGCTGGAGGCTGTCTCTCCTTGCTCCATGCTCCATGCTCCCACAGTTACCACCCTTCCTGGTGTGCCGCTCCGTGCCTTCTTTTGTAATCAACCCAGATTGACAAATGCTGAGCTGCCTGTGCTGGGTGTGGGTCACTGAACTAGGTGCTGGGACACAGTAGTGAGCAACGCTGCACCAGGGTCTTTGCCCACATGGGACTGCCAGTTTACAGATGTGCTGTGTCTCTTTCTTTCTCCTGACCAATCTGAGTTTGGCAGATGGGGTCTGCCTTATTCCTCTCTGGACCCCAAAGCTAGCCTGGCACCTAGTAGAGAACAAGCAGGAATAAGTATTTCTGGTACAGGATGTCCCTTGGAGCATATCTGGCTTTCTTTGGGGAGCAGGTTATCCCAGACATCTGAGTAGGGGCCCTGCTCTAGAACTCAGTGCCCCCTGTGCCATCCTGCACCCCTGCCAACCTGAGGGCAGGGCCTTTCCCCAAGGTTCCTCTTTACCCTTTCACAAACTTACAGAGTTCTCAGGACCCCTTGCAGATGTCTCAACACACTTGGTGTTCAATATGTGTCCTAGGCCAAGCCTGCCCAAGGCCTAGGAGCCTCAAGTTAGGGAGATTCCCTGGGAAAAGACTTTGACCTTGGAGATGGAGGTACCAGGTACCATTGCCAGGGGAAGGGTGTGGAGCAGAGGTTGCTGTTCTGGAACTCAGCTCAACTGCCCTGTGCTGGTAGAGACCATGAGGTCTGGCCTGGGGAGACTTGGGGGACCAGAAGCTCCCTGTAGTGTGAGAGACCCCAGGAAAGGCTGGCCCAGGTACTCACAAAATATCGCGCCTGATGGTTTTGATGAAGATCCGGATGAAGCGCCAGCCTCCAGATCCCAAGTAGAGGAACAGCAGGGAGAATCCCACCTGGGTCCAGGGCAGTTTCAGCACCAGCTTGGAGAACAGCAGCACCCCCACTAGAGAGGCTCCAAGCAGCATTGTGGCCTGCAGACACAGAGCAGTTAGTGGACCCAAACACCCAGGTCTCCTACCTCCCAGCCCTGACAGCCAGGCCACTGTGATCCCAAGGGGACAGCCTGTGGTAAGGCTTAGCCATACTGAGTTGGGTGACTGATCACAGGGGTCCCTTTCCAGGCATGGCGTCGGGGGGGGGGGGGCAGGCTAGGGGCTTGGCACTTGAGATGAGGAATTCCAAGTGTGAGAAGCAGCAGGCTGGTTCTCATCTCATAGTCCCGTCTCTGCCTACCATTCTCCAAGTGACCTTGGGCAAGACCCTTTCACATTTTAGACTTTAGTCTCTGCCCTCTGTGCAATGGGTATAGGGAGACGTGTTCTAAGAGGCTTTTCTAGCCAAAACAGGACAGTTCACTCTTGTGACATCCAAGGTCTCTAAACCAGATGGCCTGGGGGTGGGTATTGACTAAGAACCTCTGGCTCGTCAGCAGTGGTGGCTCACACCTATAATCCCAGCACTTTGGGAGGCCAGGGCAGGCGGATCACGAGGTCAGGAGTTCAAGACCACCCTGACCAAGATGGCAAAACCCTATCTCTACTAAAAATACAAAAATTGGCCAGGCTTGGTGGTACACACCTGTAATCCCAGCTACTCAGGAGGCTGAGGCAGAAGAATTGCTTGAACCCGGGAGGTGGAGATTGCACTGGGGCGAGATTGTGCCACTGCACTCCAGCCTGGGAGACAGAGCAAGACTCCATCTCAAAAAAAAAAAAAAAAAAAAAAAAGTATCTGGCTCGACTCCCCACCCAGAGACCCAGGGAGGGTCTGTGGATGACCAGGCCAAGTCAAAGGGGCAGCTCCCTGGAAAAGATACCCTGCTCGGTCCCTGCCCACAGGCTCAGGCATCGCAGTGCGTCTGCTGGTCGATAGAGGGCGACCCAGTAAACGAGTTAGAGCCTGGAGGTGCTTGAGAGGTGACCGCCCAGGGGCAAAGCTGATTGAGGGAGGCGAGGAGGACCTTGAAGATACCACCCGACAACACACAGACACACACAGACACTTGGATGAATCTTTGGGGTCTGGGACTTAGGGGAAGGCGAACGACTTACTGTGCTTCAGGGGCTGGGCTAAGCTAGGACTCTTGGATTCTATTCCTGGAGCTTTGAGGACTGGCTCAAGGGGACATCTGATGGGGCTGTTTTTCTCCGGGTTTTCCTGTTCTTGGGAGTAGATGAAGGTCACAAATGTGAAATGGCCTGAGAGCCTCCAAGCCAGGATGAGGGAATGGTCTGGACCACAAGAAGCCCTGGGACACCATCTCCCCCGCCCCCTCGCGAAAAGCAAAAGCCGGGGGCGGGGGAACTGAAGCAGAGTCCTCAACCCCAACTCCAGGGTCCAGGATCCTCAGATCTCTGGCCTCCCATAGACCGCCACAGCAGAGGGACAGGAACCTGTCCTGGAAGGATGGCGGATGGGGCAAGAAGAGGCCAGAAGAGGGTGACCAGTTCCCTCGGGCCCCTGTCCCGGGTCACGCGTACCGCCCTCGCCCCTAGACAGCAACGTAACAGTGGGTCTGTCCGGGAAACAACGCCGCAGGGCGCGCCCCCCACCTGGGATCCGCACCGCCACCTCGCCCGACTCGGCCCGGCACATTTCCCCACCCGGGAACCCACCGGCCGGGTCTGTGCTCACCCGGCGTCGGCTCCGCAGCGCGACGCCCCGTCCAGATGCAGCCCGGTTGCAGCAGAGTAGGGAGCGCGAGGGGCATTAGCCGCCCCTGGGCGCACGAAGCCGGGTCTCAGCAGGACTTAGCCGGCTCTGCGCCCTGCATGGCCCGGCCGCCCCGCCAGCCCCGCCCGCCGCCAGGCCCCGCCCGCCGCGCTCCTCCCCCGCCCGCCTTCCGCAACCCAAACCGGCTGTGCCGGGGCGCAGAACCGCCTGCCGCACCTTCCCCGCGGCCGGCAAGCCACAGAGCCGGCGGCGCAGCGCAGCCCCAGCGCGCCTGGCGCCGCCCGGCCCCAGCCCGCCCTGCGCGCGCAACGGCTTCGGGTGGCGCCGCCGCGCGGCAAACTGGGAGTTGTAGTCCACGCCGCCCCGCCCCACCCGGCCGAGGAGACCCCCGAGTCGACCTCCGAGTCCGCGAGGAGACAGGCGGACTTCACCCCGGCCCTTCCTCCCTGCCGACCCCGGCCCTTACCCACTGATGTCTCCAGCGCCCGGATGTAGGAAGAGCACCCCAATCCACACCACAGCCGAAAACCCGAAGCACGCGCTCGGGTCCCGGTCGAGTTCAGCAAACACCCAGCACCAAACCTAGAAGCTCGCTAAGAGGGCGATTTCAGGCAGAGGTGAGCGGGGCGGCTGCACTCCGCAGCCGGCTCTGTGGCGCAATGGATAGCGCATTGGACCTCTAGCTTGAGTTTAGTGTGGCCATTCAAAGGTTGTGGGTTCGAGTCCCATCAGAGTCGAATTTTGATGGTTCCTACTCCCTGACTTCCACCTGCGTGTTTTGAGGACTCCAGGACCTATCTAATAAAGTTCATAAAGAAAATCATAAATCACACCCAACTTTGCTGCGACACAGCCATAAACCTGGTGTCTGGGTGACTAAGAGGAATCCTTTCTCATACCATGGTGTCTTGTGAGCAGCCTGGCACACCTGTTGGCACAAAGGACACAGATTTGGAGTCCCTTAGTTAACTTCACCATCTATGATCTCTGGTCCCTGCAGTAAATCAGTTAACCTATAAACCTATGCCCTTATTTGTCATGCCACCTGCAGAGTCATAGGCAAGTGGCCAGATTCTTGGCCCTGTTGGGACTCTTGGCCTCTGAAAAATTGGTTTCCTGTTAATTAACCATGTCGGGCATCCACAATTGCCACTTGGAATAGATCCCTCGGAGGCTGAGGCAGGAGAATTGGTTGAACCTGGGAGGTGGAGGTTGCAGTAAGCCGAGATTGTGCCACGCACTCCAGCTTGGGTGACACAGCAAGTCTCCGTCTGAAAAAAAAAAAAGACATTCCGGCACTGGCGTGGTGGCTCAAGCTTGTAATCCCAGCACTTTGAGAGGCTGAGGCAGGAGGATCGTTTCAGCCAGGAGTTCAAGAGCAGCCTGGGCAACATAGTGAGACCCTGCCTCTACAGAAAAAAAAAAAAAAAAATTAGCCAGGTAGCTCTTGCTTGTACTCCCAGCTACTCAGGAAGCTGAGGTGGGAGGATTGCTTGAGCTCTGGAACTTGGGGCTGCAGCGAGCTCTGATTGCACCACTGCACTTCACCCTGGGCAACAAAGACTGTGTCTCAATAAATAAAAATAAGCTGGGCACAGTGGCTCATGCCTGTAATCCCAGTACTTTGGGAGGCTGAGGTGGGCAGATCACATGAGGTCAGGAGTTCAAGACCAGCTGGCCAACATGGCGAAACCCTGTCTCTATTAAAAATACAAAAATTAGCCGGGTGTGGTGGTGCACGTCTGTAGTCCCTGCTACTCGGGGACTGAGGCAAGAGAATCACTGAGAGGCAGAAGTTGCAGTGAGCCGAGACTGCGCCACTGCACTCCAGCCTGAGCAACAGAGCAGCGAGAGCCTGTCTCTAAAAAGATAAAATAAAAAAATAAGGATGAAATTTTGGTCTGATAAGGATTGGGACCTATTTCTTCTGGAATATAGGGTGCATCCTTTTGGGGACTTGGGTAAATTCCAGCACCACATTCTTCATGGGTATCACCATCAGGAGGCAGAATGTGCAGTGGGATGGGCATGGGCATGGAGTTCAACTTCTCAGCTGAAAGGTCAAGATTCATTTTCTTCTTATATATAAAAATTGGGACATACTAATTAATAATACCTCACAGGGTCAGTGTGGAGATTTGTGGGGAGTATTTGGGTTTTTTTTTTTTTTCCTTTGAGACGGAGTCTTGCTCTGTCACCCAGGCTGGAGTGCAGTGGCACAATCTCCGCTCACTGCAAGCTCCACCTCCCAGGTTCACGCCATTCGCCTGCCCCAGCCTCCCAAGTAGCTGGGACTACAGGCGCCCGCCACCACACCCGGCTAAGTTTTTTGCATTTTTTTTAGTAGAGACAGGGTTTCACCGTGTTAGCCAGGATGGTCTTGATCTTCTGACCTCGTGATAGGCCTGCCTCGGCCTCCCAAAGTGCTGGGATTACAGGTGTGAGCCACCGCGCCAGGCCAGGGTTTTGTTTTTGAGACAGGAAGACAGGATCTGGCTCCATCACCCAGGCTGGAGTGTAGTGGTGCGATCATAGCTCACTGCAGCCTCAACCTCTTGGGCTCAATGGATTCTCCCCACCTCAGCCTGGGACTACAGGCACGTACCACCACATCCGGCTTGTGGGGAGCATTTGCAGTAGTGTTTTACATGTTTATAATTGTGGCTTATAGACTCATTAAGCACGAAGTACATACAAGATCAAGATCTAGACAGGAAGATTATCTCTGATTGTTTTCACAGACAGGGCTTGGCAAATAACAGAAGCTCAATAAACATTTTTGTTTGTTGGTTGTTTTTTAGACAGAGTCTCACTCTGTGGCCAGGCTGGAGTGCAGTGGCACGATCTCAGCTCACTGCAACCTCTGCCTCCCGGGTTCAAGCGATTCTCCTGCCTCAGACCCCGAGTAGCTGGGACTATAGGCTTGCTCCACCAAGCCCACGCCCAGCTAATTTTTGTATTTTTAGTAGAGACAGGATTTCACTGTGTTGGCCAGGATGGTCTCGAGCTCTTCTTTTTTTGAGACGGAGTCTCGCTCTGTCGCCCAGGCTCGAGTGCAGTAGCTCGATCTTGGCTCACTGCAAGCTCTGCCTCCTGGGTTCACACCATTCTCCTGCCTCAGCCTCCCTAGCAGCTGGGACTACAGGCGCCCGCCACCACGTCTGGCTAATTTTTTGTATTTTTAGTAGAGACGGGGTTTCACTGTGTTAGCCAGGATGGTCTCAATCTCCTGACCTCGTGATTCGCCCTCCTTGGTCTCCCAAAGTGTTGGGATTACAGGCATGAGCCACTGCACCTGGCCAACATTTCTTGAACGAATGAAAGGGAGAATGAATTGGACGCTCTGACCTTATCCACACCAGGATCTGTGAGTATAAACATGAGTACTTCCACGTCAACTACTGAGGTCATATACAAGTGGGCAGGTGAGAGTTAGCAGGAGGGTGCTGGTGACCAGCCACCTGCTCTCCTTCAGTCAGGCTTGTCACACTGGAGAAACCAAAGCAGTACCACTGGACACTGGGTCAGGCTTGAGGGGGAGAAGCAAGAGGGAGAGCAACAGAGAGAACAGGACAGCCTGCCTTTCAGTTGCTTACAGTCTAGCTGGCCACACAGAGGGCAGGTGGGAGTGAGATGGAATAGGTTGTCCCTCCCTCAGTGCTCACTGTGCTGGTGTCACACTCATCACGGTACTGTCATTAAAATTTTTTAATTTTTTGAGACAGGGTCTTATTTGTATCATCCAATCACAGCTCACTGCAGCCTTGACCTCCTGGGCTCCGGTGTTCCTGCTACCTCAGTCTCCTGGGTAGCTAGGGCTACAGGTATGTACCACCACATCAGGCTAATTTTTTGCATTTTTAGTAGAGACAACGTTTCATCATGTTGTTGAGGCTAGTCTGGAACTTTTGAGTTCAAGTGATCTGCCTCCCTAGGCCTCCCAAAGTGCTGGAACTCCAGGCATGAGTCACCACCTCCAGCTCTACCAATAAAATAATTTCAGGCCGGGCGCGGTGGCTCAAGCCTGTAATCCCAGCACTTTGGGAGGCCGAGACGGGCGGATCACGAGGTCAGGAGATCGAGACCATCCTGGCTAACACTGTGAAACCCCCGTCTCTACTAAAAAATACAAAAAACTAGCCGGGCGAGGTGGCGGGCGCCTGTAGTCTCAGCTACTCAGAGGCTGAGGCAGGAGAATGGCGTAAACCCGGGAGGCGGAGCTTGCAGTGAGCTGAGATCTGGCCACTGCACTCCAGCCTGGGCGACAGAGCAAGACTCCGTCTCAAAAAAAAAATAATAATTTCAGAGTGGTGAGTGCTCTAAAGAAAATAAAGGTAGGGTGCAGTGGCTCACATCTGGAATCCCAGCACATTGAGAGGTCAAGGCAAGAAGATGGCTTGAGGCCAGGAGTTCCAGACCGGCCCAGCCAGCATACCAAGACCCTGTCTCTACAAAAAAAAAAAAAAATGAAAACAAACAAAAAAACACAGCTGGGTCCGGTGGCTCACACCTGTAATCCCAGCACTTTGGAAGGCTGAGTGAGGCGGGGGGATCACGAGGTCAGGAGTTTGAGACCAGCCTGACCAACATGGTGAAACCACATTTTTATTAACAATTCAAAAAAAAAAAAAAAATTAGCCGGGCGAGGTGGCAGGCACCTGTAATCCCAGCTACTCGGGAGTCTGAGGCAGGAGAATTGCCTGAACCCAGGAGGCGGAGGTTGCAGTGAGCTGAGATCGTGCTATTGCACTCCAGCCTGGGCGACAGAGTGAGACTCTATCCCCCAAAAGAAAGAAAAAAAAAAAACACTTGGCTGGACATGGTGGCTCATGCATGTAATCCTAGTACTTTGGGATGCCAAGGTGGGCAGATCACCTGAGGTCAGGATTTCGAGACCAGCCTGGCCAACACGGTGAAAACCCATCTCTACTAAAAATAAAAATTAGCTGGGTGTGGTGGCGTGCCCTTGTAATCCCAGCTACTCGGGAGGCTGAGGCAGGAGAATCACTTGAACCTGGGAAACGGAGGTTGCAGTGAGCCGAGATCACGCCATTGCACTCCAGCCTGGGTGACAGAGCAAGACTCCATCTCAAAAAAAAAAAAAAAAAAGAAATTTAGCTAGGCATGGTGGCACGCATCCATAGGCCCAGCTACTAGGTAGGCTAAAAGAGAAGGATCCTGGAGCCCAGGAGGTTGAAGTTGTACAGTGAGCCGTGATCATGGCACTGCACTCCAGCCTGGGTGACAGAATGAGGCTCCATCTCAAAAAACAAATAAGTAAATAATAAACAGATGATAGCATGGAGAGAGGGGGAGGAGAACTAGGGACTGCTTTAGATGGGTGAGAAGCCCAGGAAGGCATCTCTGAGGTGACATGTGAGCAGAGATGTGAATGGCAAGGAGCTCACCATGTAACAACCTGGGGATGGTGCTGTTCCAAAAGGCAGGAAGAAGCCTGGTGTATTCAGGGAGCAGGATGAAGGCAAGCATGGTTTACTGAGATGGGAGACTGGAACTTTCTAAGCAGAAGTTAGTAGGGCCTCACCAATGATTACCTATAGCCGGTTTGATTTTTCTCCAATCATGAGCTGGTAACACAAATGCCACCACCCTATGCTCAGACCAGACTCCATTCCCAGCTAAGCCTGAAGCTTTTTTTTTTTTTGAGACGGAGTCTGGCTCTGTCGCCCAGGCTGGAGTGCAGTGGCCGGATCTCAGCTCACTGCAAGCTCCGCCTCCCGGGTTTAGGCCATTCTCCTGCCTCAGCCTCCAGAGTAGCTGGGACTACAGGCGCCTGCCACCTCGCCTGGCTAGCTTTTTGTATTTTTTAGTAGAGACGCGGTTTCACCGTGTTAGCCAGGATGGTTTCCATCTCCTGACCTTGTGATCTGCCCGTCTCGGCCTCCCAAAGTGCTGGGATTACAGGCTTGAGCCACCGCGCCCGGCAAGCCTGAAGCTTTGTGTCCATCTCACGAGTGCTATAAAGGCCCAGGGTTGTTCAGGCACTGCTTGCCCAGAGCAGGTGAGCTACCCAGCTGGGCAGTGAAGGCCATCTGTCTGACCTCCACTGCCACCCTGGCACTGTTGACTTTGGTGAGCTGCAGTGGGGGTGTCTAGGACCCTGGGAAACTGCAGAAACAGCTGGCAGGTCTGCAGAGACTGGTGAGGTATGGGGACTCACTAGCATGGCCTCCTTTTCCCAGAGATTCGAGAAGCTCAGAACAAGGTTTGCCTCCTGAAAAGTCCGTGGTTCTGAGGTGGGCCTCCAGCCTCTCCTGCCCTTCCTCTGCTATTGGGATCCCTGAACCAGACGTGGTACGCACAGGGAAGGCTGGGCCCCTGGTATGGCAGTGCTGAGCAGGTCTTCGGACGACCGGTGGTTCCAACCCCAGCTCTACTCCTACTGCCTCATTAGTAAAACACAAGTAAAATACCACCTCCCTCCTTGGGTGGTGACCTTGAGGTGTCAATGCGATAATGCATCTCAAGTGCATGGTACTGTCTGACATATAGCACAGTTAGAAACTGATCATAGATAGGGAAACTGAGGCACTGGTAAATGTATCAGGGGGGCTGTGACCTTGTTTTAGTTACTCCAAGCAATTCTCTGCCTGCCTCTGGGCCATCAATCACCTATTCAAGCAATGAGGAATTGGCCTGAAAAATGCTAAAGCCTCTTCCATCTTGGGGCTTGTCTGGTTCTAAATCCCAAGCTAGGGCCACCCACTATTCTAATACCTTTCATCCAGCCGGTCCTTGTTCCTTGGCTCTTACCCAAGGAAAATGCCTTTTTGCCACTCCAAAATGAACTGCAGCCTTTTGTGCTTATGAACACAGTAAGAAAAACAGCTCCTGATTGGCTGGAAACAGTGGTTCACATCTGTATTATTTGGAAGGCCAAGGGCGGGAGAATCACTTGAGCCCAGGAGTTCAAGCAGCCTGTGCAACATAGAGACCTCAGTTCTACAAAAAATTAAAATTAGTTGGGCAGCCAGGCATGGTGGCTCACGCCTGTAATCCCAGCACTTCGGGAGGCCGAGGTGGCTGGATCACAAGGTCAGGTGTTCAAGACCAGCCTGGCCAACATGGTGAAACCTCATCTCTACCAAAAAACACAAAAATTAGCTGAGCAGGATGGCATGCGCCTATAGTCACAGCTCCTGGGAAGGCTGAGATGGGAGAATTGCTTGAACCTGGGACACACAGGTTGCAGTGAGCTGAGATCATGCCACTGCACTCCAGCCTGGGCAAAAAGAGTGAGACCCTGTCTCAAAAATAAATAAATAAAAAATTAGTTGGGCATAGTGGTGTCTACCTGTGGCCTCAGCTGCTGGGGAGGCTGAGATGAGGACTGCTTGGGCCCAGGAATTGAGGATGCGGTGAGCCATGATTATGCCACGCACTCCAGCCTACATGACAGGGCAAGAACTTCTCTCAAAAAAAACAAAAACAAAAACAAAAACAAAACCCAAAAAACCCCACCTCCTGCTCCTTGGGTCCTTTCTCTGAAGTCCATCTTCTGAATGTCCTCTCAGAAACCCCCACAATAGTCCTAGCAGGTGAGCACCTTAGGATTCCACTTTTCTTGAGATGAAATGGGGACTCAGAGAGGGGAAGGGACTTGCCCTAAGTCCTCTGCTGGAAAACAGGGAGGAGTTGGCCGGGCGCGGTGGCTCATGCCTGTAATCCCAGCACTTTGGGAGGCCAAGACCATCCCGGCCAACATGGTGAAACCCCGTCTCTAAAAATACACAAATTAGCTGGGTATGGTGGCATGCGCTTGTAGTCCCAGCTATTCCGGAAGCTGAGGCAGGAGAATCATTTGAACCTGGGAGGCGGAGGTTGCAGTGAGCGAGATCTCACCATTGCACTCCAGCCTGGTGACAGAGCAAGACTCCATCTCAAAAAAAAAAAAAAAAAACAGGGAGGAGCAGGGAATTTGAATCCATGTCCACCCAACTTTGGCCAGAGGAGAGGGGACAAGCAGCTAAAGCCTAGGCTGGGAGGGGAACTTCTGCGCTATTGCTTGGAAGTCGCAAGAGTGCCAAAGTTAGGGGCATCCCTGGGGGAAAGGACAAGCAGACATTTGACCTGATGGGAGCCTTTATTCACACATTCACCTCCCCCTCCGCTTCTCTCTTCTCAGGCTTTTGGAATTGGGTGTAGCACTCGCTCCTGTGAGGACACCCAGCCTGGCCCCCAGCAAACCTGGCTGGTTGGAAGGAGTCACAACAGGAGTGCTATGACATCCCAGCATGAGCCCAGACCACTGATACTGTTCACGCATGGTTCTCCTTGGACAGCTGCTGGTCCCCCTGGGAGTGCCACTGTACTGCTTGCTCCCTGCAGGGTTCGTCCTCAAGGCCACTCAGCAGTGGCTATGACAAATTATGATAAATGTTGTCCAAGGGTCAGTGTTCAAAGAAGAGGAACAAAGGTAGTCAAGGGAGCCCTCTGCCCCCAAGGGAAGCAGTAGATGGGGGAGGTAGGCCAGGCCCTGCTGGCTCAGGAACTCAGGCCAAGCCCTGGATATGCACGGGTGGTGCTGTAATCCCCAGCTCCTCCCGTAGAGCCCTCAGGGACTGCTCCCAGCGCCGCTCATAGTACAGGTTGAGGACACATGGGGCTGTGCGCCCATTCTGAACGGCCCATGGGATCAACTCCGAGACCAGCACCTGCAGGCTCCTGTGGGGCAGCAGAGGAAAAAGAAAACATCAAGTCCCGGGGGGCCAGGCACTCGACTGCTCAGCACTTGTGCATTTTCTCAGTTCATCCTCACAAAGACCTTGGAAGGAGGTAGTTACTATCCCTGCTTTTCAGATGAGGCAACAGAGCTCAGTGAGGTGGAATCTCAAACCCAAAGCCACACATCTTGAACATGTTGAAGCTCAGGTTTAAATCATGGCTCCCTCACTCCAGAATCTAACACCAACTTGCCTTCCCACTGATGCTCGTCATTCTGACCATGCACTTAGGCCTGGCCCAAGAGACCCCAGAGTCCTGTGAAACGTATAGGCTTTATTTGCTCACCTGAAGATCCTTGCCCCAGGCCAGTTTCACATCTCTGCTCCATTCTTTCTACCCTTACTTCCTGGAGAACTGGAAGGGGCTGTGCAGGCGCCTGTGTGCTCTTCCTACTTCTAGGAACCCTGGTCCCTCTGAGTTTTGTCCTGACACCACCCTCAACCCCGACCCAGCCGCCACTTGAAAACTTACTGAGCACTGAGTTGGATCGGTCCAAAGAGAGCACCCAGGATGCACATGGGCAGGCCAGTCTGGACAGCCTCAAACCATTTCACCACGATCTCCCCTGGGGGTGAGGGATGGGTTGGGAAGTGAACAAGCTATCTGAAGGAAAGGCCAGTGGTGTTCACAGCGAGGCAAAGAGAGGCAACTGTTCCTCCCTAATCTCTACCAGGGTCAGCTGTGCCCAGTCCTGGCCTGTGCTGGGCCCTGGGGCACTTGGCTTGGAGTACGGGAGAGGGCCCAAGAGTGAACAGAAGGGAATAAGGGATGGAAAGGAAGCCTGGGGTCAAGACGCAGAGGATCCCATGACCCCATAAGCCAGGCTAAACACTCCAGGATGGCTCCTGCAGGCCTCAGGGAGCTACTGAGGTTTCAGAGCAGGGAGGCAGCTAAAGCCCAAAAAACACCAGGAGTCTTGAAGATGGGCTGCTGCTACATTAGTGCAGGAGCCCTGAGGGACAGTGGGAGGGAGAAGGGGGACATGTGGCAAAGATGCTACTAAGATGTTCAGGTAAAACAGAAATTGAGGCACCAAGCCAGGTGATGCAGAGGGTGGTGGAGATAGGCAAGCCCTGCCCTGGCCCTGAAGCCACCCCAGGGAGACAGGCTGTCAGGGTTGGGGGCACTCACCCAGGATGCTGGTGGGCATCCCCAGCAAGGTGTGAAGCATGTCGTGCACCTCCCGGTATCGCTGAATCACATACGCTAGCTCCTCATCATCCACGAAGCGGGTGGGTGCTCGGGTGTCTGGGGAGACTCTCTGACAACCATAAGCCCCCCCTAGAACCCTTCCTGATGGTTCTCAGGGCCCGATTTGCCAGTCTGTCTCTGACACTGTCACAACTCTCACCAAACTCATACCCTACTAGAAAACTCAGGCGACTAGCTGGGGGCCGAGGCTCATGCCTGTAAATTCCAGCACTTTGGGAGGCTAAGGTGGGCACATCACCTGACGTCAGGAGTTCAAGACCAACCTGACCAATACAGTGAAACTCTGTCTCTACGAAAAAATACAAAAATTAGCTGGGTGTGGTGGTGTACACCTATAGTCCCAGCTACTTGGGAGGCTACGACAGGAAAGTCACTTGAACCTAGGAGGTGGAGGTTGTAGTGAGCCAAGATTGCACCACTGCACACTCCAGGCTGGGTGACAGAGACTCTGTCTCAAAAAAAAAAAAAAAAAATTAGTCGGGTGTGGTGGTGTGTGCCTATAGTCCCAGCTACCCAGGAGGCTGGGACAGGAAAATTGTTTGAGCCCAGGAGTTTGAGGTTACAGGGAGCTATGACTATACCACTGCACTCAAGCAAGACATTGTCTCTAAAAATAAAAAATGAAGCCCCAAAAACCCTGATCCTAGCACAAGCTGCTCCCAGCTTGGGGTGCTCTCTCCCACTACACCTATCTTCACTGTGATAATTCCTACTTATCCTTCATGACCTGGGTTAAGTGTCCCCTGTGCCCCATCCCTTTCCCCGACCACAGAGAGGCCGCCCCTAACCTACAGACCAAGTGGGTTCATGTTATGGTCTCTGGAAGCATCATTCACCTCTTAGTGGCATTCAGAATAATTGTACCTTGATGTTTAGTGCATGTGAGTATTAATGTCTCCTAGACTTGCACTGTCCAGGATGGCAGCCACTTGCCACATGTGGCCAAGAAAGGTGTCCAAGTGAGATGTGCTGAATATATAAAATACACACAAGACTTCAAATACTGAGTATGAAAAAAATGTACAAATCTCAATAATTTAAAACTATTGATTACTTGTTGAAATAATACTTTGGATATATCAGGCTAAACAAGATGCACATTTAAAATCAATTCTAGCCAGGCACGGTGGCTCATGGTTATAATCCCAGCATTTTGGGAGGCCAAGGCGTGCAGATCACCTGAGGAGTTCAAGGCCAGCCTGACCAATATGGTGAAACCCCATCTCTACTAAAAATACAAAAATTAGCCAGGTATAGGGGCGGGCACCTGTAATCCCAGCCACTTGGGAGGCTGAGACAGGAAAATTGCTTGATCCCAGAAGGCGGAGGTTGCAGTGAGCTGAGATGGCTCCAGTGCACTCCAGCCTGGGCAACAGAGTGAGACTCCATCTCAAAAAAACAAACAAACAAAAAATTAATTCCACCTTAATTTTAATAGCAAAATTTAATTTTAGTAGCAAAAAAATTAATTTATTTTTGCTATTAAAGTAGCTGGCAGAAAATTAAACATTACCTACAAGCTCACATTTATTTATTTAGTCTTGCTCTGTCGCCCAGGCTGGAGTGCAGTGGCGCGATCTCAGCTCACTGCAAGCTCCGTTTCCCAGGTTCACGCTATTCTCCTGCCTCAGCCTCCCAAGTAGCTGGGACTACAGGCGCCTGCCACCACGCCCGGCTAATTTTTTGTATTTTTTAGTAGAGACGGGGTTTCACCATGTTAGCCAGGGTGGTCTCGATCTCCTGACCTTGTGATCCACCCACCTCGGCCTCCCAAAGTGCTGGGATTACAAGCGTGAGCCACTGCGCCCGGCCTATTTTTTTGTTTTCTGAGACAGAGTCTCGCTCTGTTGCCCAGGTTGGAGTGCTGTGGTGCAATCTCAGCTCACTGCAACCTCCTCCTCCTCCTCTCGGATTCAAGCAATTCTTCTGCCTCAGCCTCCTGAGTAGCTGGGATTACAGGCACGTGCCACCACGCCCAGCTAATTTTTTCTTTTTTTCTTTTTTTTTTTTTTTTTAGTAGAGATGGGGTTTCACCATGTTTGTCAGGCTGGTCTCAAACTCCTGACCTTGTGATCCACCTGCCTCGGCCTCCTGAAACACTGGGATTACAGGCGTGCCCCACCACACCCAGCCACTCACATTTTATTCTTATTGACAGTATCAAAACAGCCTGTCTGCTACACACGGGCAGGACTGGCTCTGTTTTGCTTATTCTTTTACCTCCAGTAGCCTGATCCAGGGCCTGGATGAATGAACATCTCTTGAACATATGAGTAAAAGGCCAGTCCTGGGCACTTTTCTGACCCCAGAACTCTCCTCCTCTTACCTGCCCACTGCCTCTGAGTACTCAGTAGCACCCATACAGAATGGGAATAGCCTGGTCTTCCTGTTCCCAAAGAATGGCTTTAGCCTGTTGTGTGAAGCTGAAGGTGATCATAGAGTATCCACCAGGTGCCGGCACCTAGGGTGTCCTTTACAGATATTATCGTATTTCATCCTTGCAATCTTGGAGATAAATACTGTTATTACTGCAGATATAGAAAAGAAAACAAGGGCCGGCCATGGTGGCTCATGTCTGTAATCCCAACACTTTGGGAGGCGAAGGCCAGCAGATCACTTGAGGTCAGGAGTTCGAGACCAGCCTGGCCAATATGGCGAACTCCCGCCTATGTTAAAAATACAAAAATCGGCCGGGCGCGGTGGCTCAAGCCTGTAATCCCAGCACTTTGGGAGGCTGAGACGGGCTGATCACGAGGTCAGGAGATCGAGACCATCCTGGCTAACACGGTGAAACCCCGTCTCTACTAAAAAATACAAAAATCTAGCCGGGCGAGGTGGCGGGCGCCTGTAGTCCCAGCTACTCGGGAGGCTGAGGCAGGAGAATGGCGTAAACCCGGGAGGCGGAGCTTGCAGTGAGGTGAGATCCAGCCACTGCACTCCAGCCCGGGCGACAGAGCGAGACTCCATCTCAAAAAAATAAAAAATAAAATAATACAAAAATCAGCCAGGTGTGGTGGCACACGCCTGTAGTCCCAGCTACTCGGGAGGCTGAAGCAGAAGAATTGCCAGGAGGTGGAGGTTGCAGTGAGCCAAGATTGTGCCACAGCCCTTCAGCCTGGGTGACAGAGTCTCAAAAAAAAAAGGAAAAAAAAAGGAAAACAAGGCTCAGAGAGATAAAGTAATTTGCCCAAGATCACACAGCTAGTAAAGTGGCTGAGTCAGCATTTGAAACAAAGCCTGTTGGATTCCAAAGCCAGTGGCCTTAACATCCATTACTAAAGCCAGTAAGTGCCCTGGAAGATGTATGTGAGAGGTCCTCTTACTTCTGATGAGGAATCTGAGACTCAGCAAGGTCAAAGGATTTATCCAGGCTTGTAAAGCTGGGAAGTGAGCCAGGATTCTCATTCATGCTCCTCCTAATTCTCAAGCCCATACCTATAGTCTTGATACTACAAGATTACTATACCGCTCACCAAAGTCAGCCTCAGGGAGGGGAGGGTAGCCTCACCTTGAACCTTTATCTAAATCTCTGCGGGGACAAAGGTACTCCTTCACATTCCATGAGCTGCTGATTTCCTTGCTCTACAAGTGTCACAATCACTAGCGCCGTCACAAGTGGGGCTGTGGCTGAGCAAGGTGTCCTGGCAGTCCCATCCCTGCTACCCCCTCCCCTCCACAGCAACAGGGCTAAAGATGGGGAAATTCAGAAGACTTCCCTCCCTGTGTGGCACTTGAGGCAGGTCACCCTGGTGAGTTTCCCACTGATGAGATGACTTGCATCCTGGTGAAATCTGAGAGATGGTTTAAAATAGGGCAGGTGATCGCCCTGTCAAGGTAGCTGTGCAGGAGACTGAGGAACAGAACATCATCTCAGGGACAATAACCATTTAGAGCAGTGGTTCTCAACTGCCCCCTAGGGGACACCTGTAATCTCTGGAGACATCTGTGGTTGTCACAACTTGCCAGGGAGGGGGTGCTCCTGGCACCCAGTGGGTAGAAGCTACCATCAAACATCCTATCAGGCTCAGGACCGCCCCCACAACAAAGAGTGATCCAGCCCAAACATTAACACTGCCCAGGCTGAGAAACTGTTCTAGGACAACCTTTGGAGACCCCTCACCTCCTCCAGCCCGGCTGGCTCTGGCAGCCAGGCTGGATAGCCATTTGGCAGGGGTGCCTTGATGGGACGTGTCTGTGTTGCAGGAGGGAGGGAAGATGGGACAGGGACAGGGAAGATGGGCCATCAGGATTCTAAGGTCCTTTACAAATCAGGTCACTTTACTACCCTGCTCAAAACCTTCCACAATTTACCTACTGCTCCTATTACAAAATACAGACTCCTTCTTCTGGTGGCCTGCAGGTCCCAGCTGGGGCTTCCCTTCCAGCCCACTCACTGTCTCCCTGCCACTCACTCCTCTGTGGCCACACTGGTCAACCTTCCTTTTCCTAAACACATGGGGCCTCTGCCCTTGCCACTGCCTCTACTCAGAATGCTCTTCCTCAGCTCTCCACACAGTTGGCTCCTCCCTACCTTCCAAGCCTCCTCAGAGGAGCCGGCTCTGACCACCCCGTCACAAGTGGCTGTACCCTTCCCAACACCAAAGTTGTCTTCTATCATGCTAACTTGTTCTCTTCATAACTGCTAGAACATAAGTTCCACGAAGGCAGGCTTTTTGCTGGTTTTGTCCACTGTATCCCAACTGCTGACAGTAGTGCTGGTATACTTTTTTAAATTTTTGAGACAGGGTCTTGCTCTGTTGTCCAAGCTGGAGTGCAGTTGCGTGATTACGACTCACCGCCCTCAACCTCCTGGGCTCAACCTGTCCTCCTACCTTAAACTCCCTCCCAGGTAGCTGGGACTATATGGGTATACATCACCATGCCCGGCTAATTTTTACATTTTTTGCAGAGACAGGGTTTCAACATGTTGCCCAGGCTGGTCTCAAACTCCTGGGCTCAAGTGATCCACCCACGTCAGCCCCCCAAAGTATTATGATTACAGGCATGAGCCAACATGCAAGGACCAGTGCCAGAATATATTCTAATTACTTGAAACATTTTACCTGTATTTTTGTATGAATTTTTTTGTTTTGTTTGGTTGGAGACAGAGTCTCACACTGTCACCCAGGCTGGAGTGCAGTGGCACGATCTCAGCTCACTGCAACCTATGCCTCCCAGGCTCAATCAATTCTCCTGCCTCAGCCTCCCAAGTAGCTGGGATTACAGGTGCACACCACCTCACCCGGCTAATTTTTGTTATTTTTAGTAGAGAAAGGGTTCCACCATATTGGTCAGGCTGGTCTCAAACTTCTGACCTCAGGTGATCCTCCCGCCTCAGCCTCCCAAAGTGCTGGGATTACAGGAGTGAGCCACTGTGCCCTCCCTGAAAACTTTTTAAAACTATTTTATTGTCTACTTCTCCAAGTAGAATGGAAATGAGGGCAGGGAACTTGGCTGTCTAGTTCACCATTATATCCCCAGTACACAAAACAATGGATGGGCTGGGCACGGTGGCTCACACCTGTAGTCCCAGCACTTTGGGAGGCTGAGGCAGGTGATCACTTGAGGTCAGGAGTTTAAGACCAGCCTGGTTAATATGGTAGAACCCCATCTCTATTAAAAATACAAAAATTAGCCGGGCGTTGTGGTGTGCACCTGTAGTCTCAGCTACATGGGACTCGAGGCAGGAGAATCACGAATCACTTGAACCCAGGAAGCGGAGGTGCAGTGAGCCAAGATCGCACCACTGCACTCCAGCCTGGGTGGCAGAGTGGGACCCTGTCTCAAAAAAAAAAAGGGATGGCACATGGCAGAGGCTCAGTGAGCTTGCCAATAGTCAGGATGCCCCCTTCCCCCTTCTCCTTGTCCTCCCTGCCTGGGGCTGGAGAGTGTCACACCTGTCATACCGTAGGGAAAGCAATGTCCCTAGAATAAGGGGACACAGTACAGCAGTGAAGAGCATGACCTGGGGTTGATTACTGTCTCCATTAATACCGGTTATGTGAAATTAGCAAGTTGCTTCACTGCTCTGAGCCTCTGTTTCCTCATCTACTAAAAGAGGATAATAACAGAACATACTTGACAGGGTTGTGGGGGGGGGGTTCACAATATCACAGATGAGGCTGGCATCAGGCATGCAGTGGGAGGTTAATGAACACTGGCCAGTATTACCATTTGGAGGCATGTTCCCACCCATTTGTCTATCCTATAGAAAATGACAAAGGCTTGGCATGAGCCTGAAAAGCACTCCTGCCGATGGTGGCAGCTCAGGGCTCCTCTTTCCTCAGGGTGTCATGCCTGTGCTATTCCTCTGTCCTGTTTGGTGACTGCCAGGTACATGGAAGCTGAAAACTCACATTCACATCCAGGAAACGGAGATACTCGCGACCCAGGGAGCCTTCTGGCAGGCTTTGGAGCTTGCCCAGGTCGAGGGTGGATGTCGAAATCCGGGGACGCTCCCTGAAAGGCAAGACTTGGGCATTGGGAGGGTGTGGGCAAACGTAGGTGAACGATCCAACTACAGTGAGCTGAGGGGCAGGAGAATGTACAGAGGAGTAATGTGGCCACCACAAGCCTTAATGGAGCACCTACAACTGGCCAGGCCAGTGTCAGAGACTTAGGATACTACCCCAAACCAAGGACATGGGCAGGGGCACAATCTCGGCAGGAAGACAGTCCTCAAATGTGACCAGAGTACTTGCAAAAGGTACTGCAAGGAAAGGGTAAAGCCAGCATGTTATGGTGACTTAATGAAGGCACAGAGCCCTGTGGCTGAAACTGGGCCAAGGCTATCACATTGCACAACTCTGAGGTCATCACAGTGTATACACATGTATGTAAATGACACCCCTGGAACTGGGCAGTGCCCAGCCTGTGCAACCATATGTGGCCAGGGTATCAAGAGCTCCCTAGCAGAACAGAACAAATACAATCTGATTCTAGAGACGTCAGAATACCTAGAGATTGCCCCCAGACCCCCAGGCAGAGCTGGGACCTACTGCAGGATCTGGGCACCCTCTGGATCCCTCCTCATCTGGTCCCTGAGGACCTTCAGGGTGCGGTGTCCTGTGGTCTCCCCTAGAACTGCGACCATGTCTGAAAGGACAGAAACAGGTACAAATGGGGGATGTCATCTTAGGTAAGTTACCTGACCTGCTCTGAGCCTTTGTTTCCTAAAGGAAAAATTAGGGATAATATCTAGCTTTTTGTTATAAGGATTCAGGTTAAACACTTAGCAAATTACCCAGTGCACAACAAGGGATCAGTATACCTATCTATAGTTCTTAATCTACTGGGGCGGGACAGCTCTGGTTGGCACAACGTTCTAAAGATTTTATAAATCACTTTTCACAATACAATATAATGTCTCCATTGATTGGTAGAGGCTTAGGCATCAGAGATGCTGGGCTACAGCCCAGGTGTGTTCACTATCTAGGTGACCTAGTGCAAACTGCTTCACATTTCTGTTTTGTTTTTTTCAGACAGGGTCTTGCTTTGTTGCTCAGGCTGAAGTGAAGTGGTGTGATCATAGCTCACTGCTAGGACTACAGGCGTGCAGCTAGTTTTTAAAATTTTCTGTAGAGATGAGGTCTTGCTATGTTGCCCAGGCTGGTCTTGAACTCTGGCCTCAAGTGATCCTCCCACCTTGGATTCCCAAATTGCTGAGATTACAGGTGTGAGCCTGGGCTCATGCCTGGCCCACCTTGGATTCCCAAATTGCTGAGATTACAGGTGTAAGCCACCACACCTGGCCCGCTTCACATTTTTCAGCCTCAGTGTCCTAATTTGTGAAGTGCAGATAACACCTTTCTTAGCTGGTTAATGTGAGAAACCATGAAAATCATGCATATATAACACTTAGTAGCCAAATGTAGTGGCTGACACCTGTAATCTCAACACTGGGGTGCTGAGGCAGGAGGATCACTCGAGGCCAAGAGTTTCAGATCAGCCTAGGCAACATGGCAAGATGCTGTCTCTACAAAAAAAATTCTAAAATTCTCTGGCCTTGGCCAGGTGTGGTGGCTTATGCCTGTAATACCGCACTTTGGGAGGCTGAGGCGGGAGGATCACCTGAGGTCAGGAGTTTGAGACCAGCCTAGGCAACACGGCGAAATCCCGTCTGCACTAAAAATACAAAAATTAGCCAGGTGGCACAGGCCTGTAATCCCAGTACTCGGGAGGCTGAGGCACGATAATCGCTTGAACCTGGGAGGTGGAAGTTGCATAGAGCTGAGATTGCGCCACTGCACTCCAGCGTGGGCCACAGAGCAATACCGTGTCTCAAAACAAACAAAAAAACTAGTGGCGACATGGAGATACAGTGTTTTTTTTTTGTTTAAGACAGGGTCTCCCTCTGTCGCCCAGGCTGGAGTGCAATGACGCAAATCACAGCTCACTACAGTCTCGAACTCCCCTGCTCAAATGATCCTCCCATCTCAGCCTGGGAATAGAGCCACATGCAACCAGGCCCAATTAATTCTTGTATTTTTTTTGTAGAGATGGGGATTCGCCGTGTTGCCCAGGTTGGTCTCAAACTCCTCAGTTCAAGCCATCTGCCCGCTTCGGCCCCCGCGATTGGGATTATAGGTGTGAGCCACTATAATAGGGCCTGGCCTATTGTTTTTGTTAGTAGAAATAACAGTACTTCCTAGAACTCAAAAATCCTAGGAGACATGAGAAAAACACGGTAGAAACCTAGGATGTTCTAGTCACACATCCAGCAAACATTAATTGAGCATTTACTATGTGCCAGGCACTACCCAGAAGGCTGCAGATACAGTGGAAGGAGGCCGACACGGTCCTTGACCTCGGAGTTGATTTTTTAGTAGGACGTTATAAACTGGTACTTATGAGTCATCTACTTAGTCTAGATGTTCTTAATATGGCTGCATGACAGATTCTCCCAAGTAGTTTAAAAAGACAGACGTTCGGATTCCACGCCCATTTCTCCCTCCATTGCAGATTCAGATTCAGTGCGTTTAGGTGGGATCCAAGAATCTGCATTTTCATAAACGTTCCGAGTGGTTACCAGCCGCAGCCAGGTTTGGGTACCCCGACCTAGGCTATGGTCCTGTTACCCACAGGAAACCGCTCCCAGCCGCCCCGACGGGGGCGAGCGCGGGCGGCCTTACCGTGGCGGTAGGGGTCATAGAGCGCCATCGCCGCGGAGCCGGCGGCCAGCAGCGCTTTCTGCAGCGGGGAGGTGGGGATGTGGTGCGAGTACAGCGGGCCGGCGCCGTCGCTCCTGGCCCGGAGAGGCATTTCTGCAAGGCAAGAAAAAGGCCGAGGTCAGAGGAGCCGGGCGCCCTCAGGTTCCTTCCCGCCCGCGCCCGGAACCCGGCTCCACTTGCCTGGCTCAAGCCGCGGGAGGCCGGGAAGCCCGCGGAGCCCGCGGAGCCGGCGCAGGACAGGGCGCAGCAGAGTCGCCATGGCACTGAGCGTCCGCGGAGGATGGGCGGGCACGGAGAACGCCGCGAGTCTCTTAGGCGACGGAGCGTCGGAGGGGTCAAACACAACTGAAAAACCGATTCTGATGGCATTGCCAAGGCCTTTCCAGGGGAAACATCGCTGCACGGGCAGAAAGCATGTAGGCCAAGTAGGCGAAGGAAACGCACGCGAACTGTCTACCGTCTACGTCCACCGATCCAAGACTCTCGCCATTTCACCTCGCCCCAGAAAGTGTCTGCAAAGGAGACGCAACCACGGTCACTCTGAGGCTCAGCACCGGGCCCTATTTACTTCTCCACAGCCGGTTTTCCCCGAAGACTATAAAATGCGAACCTCTTCCGGCTGTGGAACGTGGCGGCGCCCACGGTAAGGACCACATTTGGGGGCGGGGCCTTGCGGCACTTCCGTGCTGTGATCTTTAAGTATGCGGTCTGCTGGCTTGTCGCGACTGCATGGGCTTTTCGCGGTCTATAAGCCCCCGGGGCTAAAATGGAAGCACCTGCGGGATACAGTGGAGCTACAGCTTCTGAAGGGTCAGTGCCTCGAACCAGACCCACGTTCCCGCTCTCGTTCTCTTGAAAGTCCATCTCCGCTCTGGTCCTTCCCGCAAAACAAAATCACCTGACCTATTCGCCTGGTCAGAGCGCTTTCCCAAACGTCTGTTCTCTGTGCTTTCTTACTCCTCACTTTCCTCTGTTTTCCGAGGGGGAAAATGACTCAGTATTGTTCCTTGTCACACCGTTACTACCTTGTAGAGTCTATTTTAATCCGCCTGTTTCTTAACTACTGCTCTTCTGCCCTCTGCACCATGAGCTTCTGCTTTGTCTTCTACATCATACTTTCCTGTTGTCCAGGTGTTTGAACAGAACAAGATATTCCTGGCCAGGCGTCGTCGTGCTCACCTGTAATCCCAACTACTCTGAAGGCTGAGGCAGGAGGATCGCTTGAGCCCAAGAGTTTGACATTACAGTGAGCTATGATGGTGCCACTGTACTCTGGCCTGGGCGACAGAACGAGACCCTGTCTCTTAAAAAATATTTTATATGTACATATATTTGTATGTGTGTATATATTATCTCTGTGTGTTCAGGTCTCAATGCCGGGAAGCCTCCCGCCCCTAAACAGCGTGTTCGCTTCTTGCTGGGCCCCATGGAAGGCAGCGAAGAGAAGGAGCTGACCCTCACAGCCACCAGTGTACCCTCTCTCGTCAACCATCCACTGGGTAAGGCAGATTTAAGCAGGATGCTGGGTGTCACTTCCCAGGAAATCCCTGAGCAGAGTCAGTGTCCCGGTGCTCAGACTCATGTGCCAGGCCCTTGAAGGTCCACAGAGGAGTGAGGTATTAGACCAGGAATTGGCAGACTTTCTTGGAAAGGGCCAGATACTGAATGTTTTCGTTTTCAGGCCATGTGGTTTCTGTTGCAGCTGCTCAACTCTGCCAATGTAGTACAAAACAGCTATAGACAGTATCTAGAGGAGTGAGCCTAGCTGTATTCCGGTAGAACTTTATGAACATTCATATTTGAATTTCAGGTAATTGTCACGTGTCACGAAGTACAGTTGCCTCTGAGTCCATGAGTCCACATCCCATGATCCAGCTTCAGATCAGTAATATTTGGGAGAAAAAAGAAACACAAAGTTCCAAAAAGCAAAACGTGAATTTGCTGTGTACCTAGTATGGTGTTGAATCCACTTAAAGTGATGCATAGGCATCATATTAGGTATTATAAGTAATCTAGCCGGGCGCGGTGACTCATGCCTGTAATCCCAGCACTTTGGGAGGCCGAGGCAGGTGGATCGCAAGGTCAAGAGATAGGGACCGGGCCGGGCGCGGTGGCTCAAGCCTGTAATCCCAGCACTTTGGGAGGCCGAGACGGGCGGATCACGAGGTCAGGAGATCGAGACCCTCCTGGCTAACACGGTGAAACCCCGTCTCTACTAAAAATACAAAAAATTAGCCGGGCGAGGTGGTGGGCGCCTGTGGTCCCAGCCACTCGGGAGGCTGAGGCAGGAGAATGGCGTGAACCCAGGAGGCAGAGGTTGCGGTGAGCTGAGATCCGGCCACTGCACTCTAGCCTGGGCGACAGAGCAAGACTCCGTCTCAAAAAAAAAAAAAAAAA
>NC_045447.1:10147449-10153786 GCF_002776525.5 Piliocolobus tephrosceles
GAGATAGGGACCATCCTGGCCAACATGATGAAACCCCGTCTCTACTAAAAATACAAAAATTAGCCGGGCGTGGTGGCTCACGCCTGTAATCCCAGCACTTTGGGAGGCCGAGGCGGGTGAATCACAAGGTCAGGAGATCGAGACCATCCTGGCTAACATGGTGAAACCCTGTCTCTACTAAAAATACAAAAAATTAGCCGAGCGAGGCAGCAGGCGCCTGTAGTCCCAGCTACTTGGGAGACTGAGGCAGGAGAATGGCGTGAACCCGGGAGGCGGAGCTTGCAGTGAGCCGAGATCACGCCACTGCACTCCAGCCTGGGCAACTGAGTGAGACTCCGTCTCAAAAAAAGAAAAAATACAAAAATTAGCCAGGCGTGGTGGTGGGCGCATGTAGTGCCAGCTACTCAGGAGGCTGAGGCAGGAGAATCACTTGAACCTGGGAGGCGGAGGTTGCAGTGAGCCAAGATTGCACCACTGCAATCCAGCCTGGCAACAGAGCGAGACTCCATCTCAAAAAAAAAAAAAAAAAGGTAATCTACAGATGATTTAAAATATATGGGAGGGCCAGGCCCGGTGGCTCATGCTTATAATCCCAGCACTTTGGGAAGCTGAGGTGGTGGATTATTTGAGCCTAGGAGTTTAAGATCAGCCTGGGCAACATGTGGAAACCCTGCTTCTACAAAACAATACAAAAATTAGCCAGGCATGGGTGGTGTGTGCATGTAATCCCAGCTACTCGAGAGCTGAGGCAGGAGAATCGCTTGAACCCGAGAGGCGGAGGTTGTAGTGAGCTGAAATTGCACCACTGTACTCCAGCCTGAGTGACAGAGTGAGACTCTGTCTCAAAAAAAAAAAAAAAAAAAAAAGGGGGTGGCCAGGTGTGGTGACTCACTCCCTATAATCCCTGCACTTTGGGAGGCCAAGGCAGGCGGATCACTTGAGGTCAGGAGTTTAAGACCTGCCTGGCCAACATGGCAAAGCCCTGTCTCTACTAAAAATTAGCTGGGCATGGTAGCACGCACCTGTAATCCCAGCTACTCAGGAGGCTGAGATACGAGGAGTCACTTGAACCTGAGAGGCGGTGGTTGTGGCGAGCCAAGATCGTGCCACTGCACTCCAGCCTGGGCGAAAGAGTGAGACTGCCTCAAAAAAAAAAAAAAAAAAGTATATGGGACGACATGCTTAGGTTATATGCAAATACTATGCCATTTTATATCAGGGACTTGAACATCTACAAATTTTGGTATCTGCAAGGGATCCTGGAACTAATCCCCCTGGATACCGAGGGACAAGTGTAGTGTTCTATTTATTTAGAGACAGGGTCTCACTCTGTCACCCAGGCTGGAGTGCAGTGGTGAGATCGCAGCTCACTGAAACCTCTGCCTCCTGAGTTCAAGCAGTTCTTCCCACCTAGGCCTCCCGAGTAGCTGGGACTACAGGCACAGGCCACTATGCCTGGCTAATTTTTGTATTTTTTGTAGAGATGGGTTTTTCTCATGTTGCCCCTGCTAGTATTGAACTCCCGGGCTCAAGTGATCTGCCTGCCTTGGTGTCCCAAAGTACTGGGATGATTATAAGCGTGAGCCCCTGCAACTGGTCTCTTGATTTATTTTGAACCATTAAAAAATGGAAACGCCATTCTTAACTCGTAGGCCACAAAAAACAAACAAGCTAGGTGGGGTGGTTCCTTCCTATAATCCCAGCACTTTGGGAGGCTGAGGCGGGTGGATCACTTGAGGTCAGGAGTTCAAGACCAGCCTGGCCAACATGGTGAAACCCCATCTCTACTAAAAATACAAAAATTAGCCGGGTGTGGAGGCAGGTACCTGTAATCCTAGCTACTCGGGAGGCTGAGGCATGAGAATTGCGTGAATCCGGGAGGTGGAGGTTGCAGTAAGTTGAGATCACGCCACTGTACTCCAGCCTGGGCGACAAAGTGAGACTCCGTCTCAAAACAAAACAAAACAAAACAAAAACAAAAACCAAAAAACAGTCTTCAGGATTTGACTTGTGGACTGTAGTTTGCTGACCCTTTTTCTATTCTGGGACTCCAGGTGAGAACTGAGACCCTAGGTAGAAGTCCTAAAGTGGGGGTTTTGGGTTTCTGGGAAAGAACGATTTTTTTTTTTTTTTTTTTTTTTTTGGAGATGGGGTCTCTCTCTGTCACCCAGGCTGGAGTACAGTGGCGCAATCTCGGCTCACTGCAAGCTCCACCTCCCAGGTTCACGCCATTCTCCTGCCTCAGCCTCCCGAGTAGCTAGGATTACAGGCACCTGCCTCCACACCAGGCTAATTTTTTTACTTTTAGTAGAGACAGGGTTTCACCGTGTTAGCCAGGCTGGTCTCGAACTCTGGACCTCAGGTGATCCACCCACCCTGGCCTCGCAGAGTGCTGGGATTACAGGTGTGAGCCACCGTGCCCAGCCAAAAGAGTGATTTTTTTTTTGAGACGGAATCTTGCTCTGTTGCCCAGGGTGGCGCTATCTCAGCTCACTGCAAGCTCCGCCTCCTGGGTTCACGCCTTTCTCCTGCCTCAGCCTCCCAAGTAGCTGGGACTACAGGCGCCCACCACCACGCCTGGCTAAGTTTTTGTGTTTTTAGTAGAGATGGGGTTTCACTGTGTTAGCCAGGATGGTCTCGATCTCTTGACCCCGTGATCCGCCCGTCTCGGCCTCCCAGAGTGCTGGGATTACAGGCGTGAGACACTGCCCCTGGCCCGGAGTGATTTTTTTAGTGAACAAAGTTGCCCAACAATGGAACTGGTTCTGGTAATGTGCCCCCGTCACTATATGTGATTAAGGCATGTGTCAGGGAATCTAGAGGTTTCACTAGAAACCTCTAAAACCCCTTGGACTTGTGATATTCATTGACTCTATTATATGGTAACAATAAGAAGTATAATGTATTGAGTCGTCACTCTGTACTAGGCATTGTTTTAAGCTTCCCCCAAGTACAATCCTCATTGATACCACCACAGTCCTGTGAGATGGGTCCTATTTTCATTTCACAAGAGAGAAAACTGAGGCTCAGTGTTGACATTTAGTAACATGGTCTGGATCCTTCCCCTAGATTCCTCTTAATCTATAGAAGTGTAAACACTTCTGGCTCATTCCTGCATTTATTCTTTCAATAGTTCTTTCCTGAGCAGCCAGTGAGTTGACGCACCCAGGTTCTGCCTTAAGGAGCTCACAGCCTCCATTTTCCTCCAGGGACTCTTCTTCAGTAGAGCTGGGCAGGGAAGCCCACAGTCTGGACCTTCAGTGTTACGCCAGTCTTCTTAGAGCCTCTCACTGGCAGACTGATGATAGGCGGAGTAAAAGGCATCTTGGGCTGCCCTTTGGATCCCAGGGCACTGAGAATACAGTTCAGGGTCCCAGATTCCATGACAGGGAAGCCTGAGAGTCTAGCCTGATGCTAATTTGGGCTCCATGAGGCTCCATTCTGAGAATGAGGTCAACATGCAGCCCAAAGCCATCCTGGGGTGGCATTTAGTTGAGAAAATGGACCTTGTTTGTTTCTTTCCAGTATGTGGACCAGCATTCACCCATCTTAAGGTTGGCATGGGACATCGGCTGGATACCCAGGCTTCTGGAGTACTTGGTAGGTGATGTGAGAAGCCTGGGGATACAGTGTTAAGGCTTGAGAAAAGATCCCAGAGCTACCAGGAGCCCAGTCCACTTCTTACCTGGCACCCACGTCCCACCACTCCTCTCTTGCCCTGATTCCTGCCCCAAGGCTGATCAGCTGGGGAGTGGATAGGTGGACAGAGGTAATCATAGGTTAATATCACAGTCACCTACTTTTATTCAGTGATTCTCACACATGATGTAGTTCGAGGCCCTTTATGCACATTTATTTACCACAACAACTTTATTAGGTAGATACTGTATGATTTTATGGAAGAACAAAGTAGGAGTTAGGTGATTTGTTCTGTGTTCCGTGGCCAGTGAATACCCCTGGTCTGGAGAGGGAAAACCATCATTGCATCATGGGGCAGCCAGGCGCGTGACTCTGGGCCCAATGGCCAGGGCCTGCATGTGGCTGGGGCTGGACACACAAAGCCCTAGTCATGAGCCATCTGTGTCCCCAGGGTCAGGTGGTGCCTACATCCTCCAGCCGCGACAGTCACAGTCCCCTTGTCTTGCTTCCTGAGACACAGGCAGGCAGACATCATCTCACGCCCCCTCTCCCTGTTCTGTCTCCCCACGAGTGAATGCAGGGTCATTCTCTCCCTCAGCCAGAGGGAGAAACAGACCGGGAGAAAGGCAGGAAGTGACCACAGTGGCCACTGTTTATTGGGCTCTTCCTCTGTGCTGACTGCACAGCACCCACAGGAATCAGTATTTTTTTTTTTCCCCAAGACAGAGTGTTGCTCTGTCTCCCAGCTGGAGTGCAATGGCGCGATCTCGGCTCACTGGAAACTCTGCCTCCTGGGTTCAAGCAGTTCTCCTGCCTCAGCCTCTCGAGTAGGTGGAATTACAGGTGCCTGCCACCACACCTGGCTATTTTTTTTTTTTTTTTTTTTGAGACTGAGTCTCACTCTTGTTGCCCAAGCTGGAGTGCAGTGGCATGATCTTGGCACCACACCTGGCTAATTTTGTATTTTTAGTAGAGATGGGGTTTCTCCATGTTGGCCAGGCTGGTCTTGAACTCCTGACCTCAGGTGATCCGCCTGCCTCAGCCTCCCAAAGTTCTGGGATTATAGGCGTGAGCCACTGCGCCTGGCCTTCAGACAGTATTTTTACCCCCATTTTGCTGATGGGGAACTTGATGCTCAAAGAGGCTACAGGTTATGCTTTGAGCTGCCCCTGATTTGAGTGCAGGTTTGTGTGACTAGGCCAGGGATCTCTTCCTTTGAGGTGTCAGAGTCCCCTGGGGAGCTTGGCAAGGATCCTAGGCCCCCTCCAATCATGAGTCAGATTCAGTGCATATGGGTAAGGCCTAGCAATCTGCATGTGATGCATACCCAGAGGGGCGCATTTGCCCCCTATAGAAGATCTTCTTGCCTTCCTGCTGCCTTTGGCAGCATCAGAAAAGGGAGTATTCTGATGGTGGGGGTAGGGGTGGGGATATTTAGGGGAATGGGAAGGGGGTCCCAGGTGTGAGATGAGGCTGGCTGCTTTTCAGTGCTCGGCGTGGGACATGGATGCAGGCTCCTCACCGATATGTACGATGCTCATCTCACCAAGGTACGGGGGTCTGGGGACAGCCTGCTTCTCCCTTGGTCCTTTCCTGGGGGTCACCAGCAGGATTCTGAAGCTTAGAGGATTCTGTGGGGGAGCACCCAAGCCATCAGCAAGCATTTTTTTAATGATCGTATGCTGCGCAGGGGCTGTAATGATAATAATAATTACTGGCGTTAGTGTATGCCGACCACTCTGTGCTGAGCACTGTATGTGGATTCCCTTAGGGAAGCCTCACAGCCTCCCTGTAAATGGAATCTGTTGTTAGCCCCATTTCACAGATGAGAGAACTGAGGCTCAGAGAGGAGATGTCACTTACCCAGGTCATGTAGTTGTTAGGGCTCTAAGAGCTGGCATTTGAACCTAGGTCTCTCCAATATCAGAGCTTGATCATGATGCCATTCCATATTCTGTCCCAAGACTGAGAGGTAGATGTCAGCATCCTGCCCACAAGGGGCTTACCATCCAGAGGTGGGGTTGGGGCTCTGGAGCTTGATACCACAAAGTATGTGCGTAGGTGCCACGTTATGGGGCCCACGTTTTTAGTGGTTAAGAGCACAAATTCTGGAGCCAAATGACTTCAGTTTGAACCCCAGCTTCTACCACTCTGACAGCTTTGTGTCCTTGGGTGGATTACCTAATTAATATCTGTGTTTCTCGGTTTCCTCATCTGTAAAATGGAAATGAGGGCCAGGTGTGGTGGCTCATACGCGTAATCCCAGTACTTTGGGAGGCTGAGGCAGGATGATTGCTTGAGCCCAGGAATTTGAGGCCAGTCTGAGCAACATAGCAAGACTCCATCTCTATTTAAAAAATTGTTTTAGGCCAGATGCAGTGTCTCAAGCCTGTAATCCCAGCACTTTGGGAGGCTGAGATGGCCAGATCACGAGGTCAGGAGATCAAGACCATCCTGGCTAACACGGTGAAACCCCGTCTCTACTAAAAAATACAAATAACGGCCGGGCGTGGTGGCTCAAGCCTGTAATCCCAGCACTTTGGGAGGCTGAGACGGGCAGATCACGAGGTCAGGAGATCGAGACCATCCTGGCTAACATGGTGAAACCCCGTCTCTACTAAAAAATACAAAAAACTAGCCGGACGAGGTGGCGGGCGCCTGTAGTCCCAGCTACTCGGGAGGCTGAGGCAGGAGAATG
>NC_045447.1:10154186-10184893 GCF_002776525.5 Piliocolobus tephrosceles
CTCCCAAAGTGCTGGGATTACAGGCTTGAGCCACCGCGCCCGGCCAAATTGTTTTAAATTATAAAATTTTTTTAAATTGACCAGGCGTGGTGGCTCACGCCTGTAATCCCATCCCTTTGGGAGGCCGAGGCGGACGGATCACGAGGTCAGGAGATAGAGACCATCCTGGCTAAAACGGTGAAACCCCGTCTCTACTAAAAATACCAAAAAATGCCGGGCGTGGTGGCGGGCGCCTGTAGTCCCAGCTACTCAGAAGGCTGAGGCAGGAGAATGGCGTGAACCCAGGAGGCGGAGCTTGCAGTGAGCCGAAATCACGCCACTGCACTCCAGCCTGGGCGACAGAGCGAGACTCCACCTCAAAAAAAAAAAAATTTTTTTTAAAACTGTGGCCGGGCTCAGTGGCTGCTGCCATTTTGGGAGGCTGAGGTGGGTGGATCACTTGAGGCCAGGAGTTCAAGACCAGCCTGGACAACATGGTGAAAACCTGTCTCTACTAAAAATACAAAAAAATTAGTCTGGTGGTGTGTGCCTATCCTCCCAGCTACTCAACGATCCACCTGCCTCTGTCTCCCAAAGTACTGGGATTATAGGTGTGAGCCACTGTACCCAGCCAATCATTCCTTATCTGTGGCAAATGGGGTTAGCTGCAGATTCAGAGGAGGGGGAGTTTTTTTTTTTTTTTTTTTTTTTTCTTTTGGAGACGGAGTCTGGCTCTGTCGCCCAGGCTGGAGTGCAGTGGCCGGATCTCAGCTCACTGCAAGCTCCGCCTCCCGGGTTTACGCCATTCTCCTGCCTCAGCCTCCGGAGTAGCTGGGACTACAGGCGCCCGCCACCTCGCCCGGCTAGTTTTTTGTATTTTTTAGTAGAGACGGGGTTTCACCGTGTTAGCCAGGATGGTCTTGATCTCCTGACCTCGTGATCCACCCATCTCAGCCTCCCAAAGTGCTGGGATTACAGGCTTGAGCCACCGCGCCCGGCGAGGAGGGGGAGTTTTTACAAGCCGGGATGAGGAAGGGCCTGATCTGGGCCATGAAATCTTATTCTATTTAGAGGCATGGAGAGAAGCTGACAGGGCATGCTAGAAGGGACTCGGAGTGATAAATTGCCAAGTTAGGTTGGAGAGGAGAGACATGGAGGCCTGGGGTGGCCACACGGTGGCTGTCAGCGGTCAGCACCTTTGGAGGCTGCCAGTGCTGGTTGTCATGGAAACCAGCCAGCAATCTTGTAGGAAGCCTCCTGACTAGGAGCCAGGTACCATGTCCCGCTGGCTGAATCGGGGCAGTAGCACTGTGAGACTGGCCCTGTTACTGTCCCCAGGTGACGGGAGAGCTTGAATACAAAGAGAGCAAGAGCTGCTGAAGGCCACATGACAGAGCTGGTGCCCTTCCTCATGGGGCCGTGGAGCAACTGGGTGGGGCCTGGGCGCATGAGTTCCCTGAGGGAGAACTGGGGACTCCCCACCCCCAGCCTCTGGGGCAGGGGCTACTACGGCTTAGAGTGGGGTCACTGACGGATCTTTTCCTCCCTGTCCTTGAAGGATTACACAGTGCGTGGCCTCCTTGGCAAAGCTACAGATGACTTCTGTGAGGATGGGAGGCTGGTAGAGAAGACAACCTATGGTGAGAACCGGAAGTGGCTGCTGCTGCCTCCCTCCGTGTTTGCTTTCCCTGAATCCTCTCCCTGCCCTAGGCCACACAGGCCCCTTCTCAGTTCCACTCCACACACCAGGCTTGGGCTGAGGCTTTGGCCATGGGATCTGGCCTCCAGGAGCACCCTCTACTCCCCTGCTTGCCTGGCTGAAATGTAACGTCACTTCCAAAGACCCTAGTTTCTCTCCATCCATATTGTCAGTCTTTTACCTTTTCCTTTTCCTTTTTTTTTTTTTTTTTTTTTTTTTGAGACAAAGTCTCGCTCTGTCACCCAGGCTGGAGTTCAGTGGCACAGTCTTGGCTCGCTGCAAGCTCTGCCTTCCAGGTTCACACCATTCTCCTGCCTCAGCCTCCTGAGTAGCTGGGACTACAGGTGCCCGCCACCATGCCTGGCTTTTTTTTTTTATTTTTTTGTATTTTTAGTAGAGACAGGGTTTCACTATGTTAGCCAGGATGGTCTCAATCGCCTGACTTCGTGATCCACCCGCCTCGGCCTCCCAAAGTGCTAGGATTACAGGCGTGAGCCACGGCACCCGGTCTTTCCTTTTCTTTTCTTTTCTTTTTTTCTTTTCTTCTCTTTTTCTTTTTCTTTTTTTTTCTTTTTCTTTTTCTTTTTCTTTTTCTTTTTCTCTTTCTGTTTCTGTTTCTGTTTCTTTTAGACGATGTCTTGCTCTGTCACCCAGGCTGGAGTGCAGTGGCGTGATCTCGGCTCACTGCAATCCACCTCCCAGGTTCAAGCAATTCTCCTGCCTCAGCCTTCGGAGTAGCTGAGATTACAGGCGCACACCACCACGTCCAGCTAATTTTTTGTATTTTTAGTGGAAATGGGGTTTCACCCTGTTGGACAGTCTGGTCTGGAACTCCTGACCTCACTCAGGTAGTCTGCCCGCCTTGGCCTCCCAGAGTGCTGGGATTACAGGTGTGAGTCACCGTGCCCGGCTACTGTTCTAAATTTTAAAAAGAGGCCGGGCACAGTGGCTCCCGACTGTAATCCCAGCACTTTGGGAGGCCAAAGTGGGTGGATTACAAGGTCAGGAGTTTGAGACCAGCCTGGCCGATATGGTAAAACCCTGTCTCTAGTAAAAATGCAAAAATTAGCTGGGCGTGGTGGCAGGCCCCTGTAGTCACAGCTACTCAGGAGGCTGAGGCAGGAGAATTGCTTGAACCTAGGAGGGGGAGGTTGCAGTGAGCCGAGATCGCACCACTGCACTCCATGGAGCCTGGCAACAGAGCGAGACTCTGTCTCAAAAATAATAATAATAGGAGAAGCCTTCGGGTCGGCTAGGTACTGAGGACGCCGGGCTCTACAGAGTGAAGGTTTAAATCCAAGGTCATGGCAAAACATCTGAAGTTCATCGCCAGGACTGTGATGGTACAGGAAGGGAACGTGGAAAGTGCATACAGGATCCTAAACAGAATCCTCACTATGGATGGGCTCATTGAGGACATTAAACGTCGGCGGTATTATGAGAAGCCATGCTGCCGGCGACAGAGGGAAAGCTATGAAAGGTGCCGGCGGATCTACAACATGGAAATGGCTCGCAAGATCAACTTCTTGATGCGAAAGAATCGGGCAGATCCGTGGCAGGGCTGCTGAGGCCTGTGGATGGGACACCCAGTGCGAAACCCTCATCCAGTTTTGTCTCCATCTCTTTTCTTTGTACAATCCCATTTCCTAAACTCAAATCACATGTCTGCAAGAAGGCCTCCAAATATAGAAACAATCCCATTAAAAAAAAAAATAATAATAATAATAATAATAGCCGGGCGCGGTGGCTCAAGCCTGTAATCCCAGCACTTTGGGAGGCCGAGACGGGTGGATCACGAGGTCAGGAGATCGAGATCATCCTGGCTAACACGGTGAAACCCCGTCTCTACTAAAAATACAATAAAAACTAGCCGGGTGAGTTGGCGGGCACCTGTAGTCCCAGCTACTCGGGAGGCTGAGGCAGGAGAATGGCGTAAACTCGGGAGGCGGAGCTTGCAGTGAGCTGAGATCCGGCCACTGCACTCCAGCCCAGGCAAAAGAGCGAGACTCTGCCTCACAAAAAATAATAATAATAATAATAATAATAATAATAATAAATAATACAAAAAATTAGCTGGGCATGGTGGTGAGTGCTTGTAGTCCTACCTACTTGGGAGGCTGAGGCAGGAGAATCAGTTGAACCCAGGAGGTGAAGGTTGCAGTTTGCCGAGATCTCACCATTGCACCCCAGCCTGGGCAACAGAGCGAGATTCCATCTCAAAAAAAAAAAAGGCCAGGTTCGGCGGCTCACGCCTGTAATCCCAGCACTTTGGGAGGCCAAGGCAGGCGGATTGCCTGATGTCAGGAGTTTGAGACCAGCCTAGCCAACATGGTGAAGCCCCATCTCTACTAAAAATACAAAAACTAGCTGGGTGTGGTGGCGTGTACCTGTAATCCCAGCTGCTCAGGAGGCTGAGGCAGGAGAATTGCTTTAATCGAGGAGGCGGAGCTTGCAGTGAGCTGAGATTGTGCCATCGCACTCCAGCTTGGGCAACAGAACAAGACTCTGTCTCAAAAAAAGAAAAGGCTGGGTACAGTGGCTCACACCTGTAATCCCAGCACTTTGGAATGCCGAGGCAGGCAGATCACAAGGTCAGGAGATTGAGACCATCTGGCCAACATGGTGAAACCCCGTCTCTACTAAAAATATTTAAAAAAAAAAAAAAAAAATAGCTGGGCATGGTGGCGTGTACCTGTAGTCCCAGCTACTCGGGAGGCTGAGGCAGGAGAATTGCTTGAACCCGGGAGGCAGAGGTTGCAGTGAGCCGAGATTGCACCACTGCACTCCAGCCTGGGTGAGAGAGCGAGACTCCGTAACCAAAACAAAACAGAAAAAGAACTTTTGAACACAAGGAAATGATGGATACTGGGATGTACTTGAGGTAGGGCAGGGTAGACAGAGGGAAAGAAGCAGAAAAGGTAACTATTGGGTACTGGGCTTAATACCTGGGTGATGAAATAATCTATATAACAAACCTCCATGACACATGTTTACCTATGTAGCAAACCTTCACGTACCCCTGAACCTAAAATAAAAGTTAAAAAGCGACCCGGCATGGTGGCTCACACCTGTAATCCCAGCACTTTAGGAGGCCAAGGCGGGCGGATCACGAGGTCAGGAGATTGAGACCATACTGGCTAACACGGTGAAATCCCGTCTCTACTAAAAATACAAAATATCAGCCGGGCGTGGTGGCAGGCGCCTGTAGTCCCAGCTACTCGGGAGGCTGAGACAGGAGAATGGCGTGAACCCGGGAGGCGGAGCTTGCAGTGAGCCAAGATCGCACCATTGCACTGCAGCCTGGGTGACAGAGTGAGACTCCGTCTCAACAACAAAAAAAAAAAAGTTAAAAAGAGATAATGCCCTTACAATGCTGAGTCACGTGTATCTTTCTGAGAAGAAGGTCCAGAGCTTTCATGAGAATCTCGAAGGACTCCCAACCACCCCACAAGGGGGATCCCTCCAAAATGTCCTGTCTGCATGTTCCAGGGATGGGGCTGGCTTGAGGGGAAGGAGTTTGCTGTGACCAATCCTCAGCAGGTACCTGTGCACTGACAACCACCTGCCTTTTCCAGATCACGTGACAAGAGAGAAGCTGGACCGCATTCTGGCCATGATCCAAGGCTCCCATCAGAAGGCCCTGGTGATGTGAGTGGGGCCCTCAGTGAGGTAGTGGGAGAGCAGTCAGTGCCCTTGGCTCCCATAGGCTCCCCCAAACCTGGGGCAGATTCCTTGGATCTTGTTTTTAGAGTCCAGAACCAGACGGGAGCTACTTGTTTCTTTCTTGGCATTAAGAAATGGTTCTGTGTGCCAGGTCTTGGGTTAGCCAATGGGAGGCCAAGAAGAGCAAGAGAACCCAGCTGTCCTGCTGAGATAATATGATTTAATGGCAAGGAAACCATCATCGGAGCACAGAGCCCAAGGGCAAGAGCAGCCAAGGAGTTAAGAACTTGGGCTCTGGAGCCAGCTTGCCTGGGTTTCCTGACTCTGCCAGGCATCTGGTGATGAAGGAGGGCAGGAAGGGTGGCTGGAGGGGCCACGGTGGCAGGGCACACAAAGCAAATGAGGAACTTACAGAGAGGCGCCTTTCATGCGGGGGAAAGGGTAGGTGGTCTACCCAGCTGCAGCCCCCTCCTGATCTGCAGGTACTCCAACCTCGACCTGAAGACCCAGGAAGCCTATGAGATGGCTGTGAGAGGCCTGATCCGGCCCATGAACAAGTCCCCGATGCTCATAACCGGCATCCGATGCCTCCACTTTGCACCTCCGGAATTCCTCTTAGGTAGGTTGGCCAAGGAAGTTGGAGCAGTGAGATGGGGCCCCTGGGTTTTGGAGTCACTCAGGAATGCTCTTGCAGAGGTCACTGTTGTCTGGCTCAGCTGAGGCCAGCACATGCTGGCTCTGATCTCTGCAGGCCAAGGCATCAGGCGCCGACTTCCTTCCCAGCCCTGGCCTGGACTTGGCTGATGACAGAGCTAACAGAACAAAAGCTCTCCTGTCTCTTGCCAAGTCACCCTTGGAAGCCAGACCTTACCAAGCAAAGGTTATATTTAGTGGTTCATTTCCAAAGCTGCCCATGTTTGAAGCTGTGAGAGCTCCATCAGACACAACTCTTACCTCCCCAGTCCCACCCAGCTCAGGCCCCTCTTGTCTGTGTTCCTTTTGTCTCTCCTGCCCCTGCGGAGAGGGCATAACATGTTGGTCATGTTAATGCCTGCTCCTCTGCTTGAGCACTGAATTCTCTGTTATTAAGCACTTTCTATAAATGATCTTTTTTACTCCTCATAACTGCCATTTTACAGATAAGGAAACCAAGTCTTAGTAAAAGGCAGGTTGTAACCTGGGCAACATGGCAAGACCCTGTCTCTACAAAAAATAAAAAATTAGCCAGTTGTGATGGCTCAGAACTGTAGTCCTAGCTACTCCGGAGGCTGAGGCAGGAGGATCATGTGAGCCTAGGAGGTCGAGGCTGCAGTGATCTGTGATCACACCATTGCACTCCAGCTTGGGTGATGGAATGAGACCCCGTTGCCAAAAAAAGGCAGATTCCGACTTAGCAGGTCCCAGTGGGGCCTGAGGTTCTGCAAGTCTAACATTTCAGGCGGCACCCACAGGGCAGGTCCAGTGATTAGCACAATCTGGAGAGCTAAGGGGTCTTGCTAAGGTTGTTACAAACCTAGGAGGTATCCAAGGGGTGTGGGTTCACAACCACACGCTAGAGGCTGTGCTCTCACTATCACGTCCATCATTGTGTGTCCCTGGCAGAGGTGCAGTGCATGCATGAGACTCAGAAAGAGCTGCGAAAGTTGGTTCATGAAATCGGCCTGGAGCTAAAGACCACCGCTGTCTGCGCCCAAGTGCGGCGCACGCGCGACGGCTTCTTCACGCTCGACAGTGCCCTCCTGAGGACCCAGTGGGACCTGCGCAATATCCAGGATGCTATCCAGGCTGCTGCCCCCCAGGTAGCTGCAGAGCTGGAGAAGAGCTTGGGCCCGCAACTGGACACCAAGCAGCTCCCCAGTCCGGGATGGTCCTGGGAATCCCAGGGCCCAAGCTCTACCTTGGGACTGGAGAGGGGTGCGGGGCACTGAATGCCCAGGCAGCTGCTGGGGCAGTGAATGGATAAATAGAAGAGCTGCTATGAGCTTGACCTGATAGCTGTGCAGAAAGTGAGAACAGGAGCACCTTTTCTACGTGTGACACGAAACTCAAGCTGTAACAGAAAGATCAATGGACTTGACCCAACTGAAAAGGAAAAACTTCTGTATGGAGGAAAAGACAGTAAACAAATGACAGACTGATAGAAAGTATTGGCAGGCCAGGCGTGGTGGCGGGCACTTGTAATCCCAGCTACTCCCAAGGCAGAGGCAGGAGAATTGCTTGAGCCCAGGAGTTTAAGGTTGTAGTGCGCTAGACGGTGCCTGTGAATAGCCACTGCACTCTAGTCTACGGAACATATGAGATCCCCCAAATCTCAAAAAAAAAAAAAATTCCCAATAAACTATGTGCCCATTAAAATTAAAAAATTTTTAAAAATTGTGTTTGCAGTGTCATTAACCAAGGACATATCCACAATATACAGAGAGCCCTTAGAAAGCAAGAAAACAGGCCGGGCGTGGTGGCTCACACCTGTAATCCCAGCACTTTGGGAGGCCGAGGTGGGCGGATCACGAGGTCAGGAGATCGAGACCATCCTAGCTAACACGGTGAAACCCTGTCTACTAAAAATACAAAAAATTAGCCAGGCGTGGTGGCAGGCGCCTGTGGTCCCAGCTACTCGGGAAGCTGAGGCAGGAAAATAGCGTGAACCTGGAAGGTGGGGCTTGCAGTGAGCCAAGATCAAGCCACTGCACTCCAGCCCGGGCAACAAAGCAAGACTCCATCTCAAAAAAAAAAAAGCAAGAAAACAATGACAAAATTAGGCAGATGATATGAAGCGTACAATCAGAAGAAATCCAAATGGCTAGTAAACCAGAAATGACTCGCAACCTCTTTAATACTGGAAGATATAGATGAAAATGAGATGATTTTTGTTGTTTTTCTGTTGTTTTGAGATGGAGTCACACGTCACACTCTTGTCGTCCAGGCTGGAATGCAGTGGCACAATCTCGGCTCATTGTAGCCTCTGCCTCCCAGGTTCAAGTGATTCTCCTGCCTCAGCCTCCCAAGTAGCTGGGATTACAGGCGCCCGCCACCACACCTGGCTAATTTTTTGTATCTGTAGTAGAGATGGGGTTTCACCATGTTGGCCTGACTTGGCCTCCTAAAGTGCTGGGATTACAGGCAAGAGCCACTGTGACCGGCCGGAACCTCAGTCTTTTTTCTTAAAGGTCTTCAGTTTATTGGATGAGCACCACCCACAATTGTCGTGGATAATCATTGTGACTCAAAGTCTACCAATTGACTGACTGAAATGTTAATCGTTTTTTTGTTTTTGAGACAGAGTCACCCAGGCTGGAGTGCAGTGGTGCGATCTCAGCTCACTGCAAGCTCCACCTCCTGGGCTTATGCCATTCTCCTGCCTCAGCCTCCCAAGGAGCTGGGACTACAGGGACCCACCACCATGCTCAGCTAATTTTTTTGTATTTTTAGTAGAGACGGGGTTGCACCATGTTAGCCAGGATGGTGTGGATCTCCTGACCTCGTGATCTGCCCGGCTCATCCTCCCAAAGTACTGGGACTACAGGCGTGAGCCACCACACCTGGCCTGTTTTGTTTTGTTTAAGATGGAGTCTCACTCAGTCATCCAGGTTGGAGTGCAGTGGCTCAATCTCAGCTCACTGCAACCTCTGCCTCCCAGGTTCAAGAGATTCCCCTGCCTCAGCATCTCGAGTAGTTGGGATTACAGGTGTGTACCACCATGCCTGGCTAATTTTTGTATTTTTAGTAGAGACAGGGTTTCACCATGTTGGCCAGGCTGGTCTGGAACTCCTGACCTCAGGTGATCCGCCCATCTCAGCCTCCCAAAGCGCTGGGATTACGAGCACGAGCCACCACACCTTGCCTGTTTTTGTTTTTTAGACAGGGTCTTGCTCTGTCACCCAGGCTGGAGTGCAGTGATGCAAACATGACTCACTACAGCTTCATTCTCTTAGACTCAACCATCTTCCCACCTCAGCCTCCAGAATAGCTGGGACTACAGGCGTGCACACGGTGTCTGGCTTATTTTATTTTATTTTTTATATTTTATTTTATTTTACTTTATTTTTAAAATTAAATTAAATTAAATTAAATTTTATTTTATTTTTGAGACAGGGCCTTGCACTGTCGCCCAGGCTGGAGTGCAGTGGTGCGATTTTGACTCATTGCAGCCTCGACCTCCTGGGTCAAGCGATTCTTCCTGCCTCAGTCTCTGGAGTTGCTGGGATTACAGGTGTGCACCACCAAGCCTGGCTAAGTTTTGTATTTTTAGTAGAGACAGGGTTTCGCCATGTTGGCCAGGCTGGTCTTGAACTCCTGACCTCAGTTGATCTGCCCACCTCGGCCTTCCAAAGTACTGGGATTACAGGCATGAGCCACCATGCCTGGCCTGTTTTTGTTTTTCTTTGACAGTATTGCTCTGTCACCCAGGCTGGAGTGCAGTGGTGCAAACATGACTCTGCAGCTTCATCCTGTCAGGCTCAACTATCTTCCCACCTCAGCCTCCAGAATAGCTGGGACTACAGGCGTGCACCACGATGCCTGGCTAAAATTTTTTTTCCAGCTAATTTTATTATTACTATTTTTTGAGATGGAGTCTTGCTTTGTCACCCAGGCTTTAGTGCAATGGCATGATCTTGGCTCACTGCAACCTTTGCCTCCCAGAGTTAAGTGATTCTCCTGCCTCAGCCTACCGAGTAGCTGGGATTATAGGTGTTCACCACTATGCCCAGCTAATTTTTGTATTTTTAGTAGAGGTGGGATTTCACCATGTTGGACAGGCTGATCTCAAACTCCTGACCTTAGGTGGTCTGCCTGCTTCAGCCTCCCAAAGTGCTGGGATTCCAGGCATGAGCCACCGCACCTGGCCCACCTGAGATCAGGAGTTCGAGACCAGCCTGGCCAACATAGTGAAACCCTGTCCCTACTAAAAATACAAAAATTAGCCAGCTATGGTGGCGCACTCCTGTAATCCCAGCTACTTGGGAGGCTGAGGCACAAGAATTGCTGGAGTCCAGGAGGTGGAGGTTGCCATCAACTGAGATTGTGCCCTTGCACTACAGTCTGGGTGAGAGAGTGAGACTCTGTCTTAGAAAAGAAAAAAGGCTGGGCACGGTGGCTCACACCTGTAATCCCAGCACTTTGGGAGGTCAGGGTGGGTGGATCACGAGGTCAGGAGTTCAAAACCAGCCTGACCAACATGGTGAAACCCATCTCTACTAAAAATACAAAATTAGCTGGGCGTGGTGGCAGGTGCCTGTAGTCCCAGCTTCCTGGGAGACTGATGCAGGAGAATAGCTGGAACCTGGGAGGCGGAGCTTGCAGTGAGTGGAGATTGCACCACTTCTCTCCAGCCTGGGTGACAGAGTGAGACTTCGTTTCAAAAAACAAAAAAGAAAAAACAGAACAAAATCAAGCAATATTTAGATAAGCAGAATCCAACAAAATGGTGAGGAAAGCTGGGTGGGAGTGGAGGGTATCAGCAAAACTTAGTTCTTTGAAAAACTTAGGTAACTTGAACCTAGGACCAAATGGGCTGTTACACCACCCCATTTAGAGTCCTTATTGGCATAGAGATGATAAAAGTGGACTCTGGGATGGTCTATCATGATCTCAGGATAGCAGGATAGGGGAACTCTGAGTCGTGGTCAAAATATTTGGTCAATGTACAGCCTCAGACAGCTGGGAACACCACCCCAAATCACCTGGATAAGAAGATGTTTTCCTTATCCCATGTCTTTAACTCTGAGAAGGGTGGAGTTGAACAATCAATGATTGTTAAAAATGTACCAAATGTGTAAGCGTCATGAGGTGTTTAAGCTGAGTTTTAAAATTAAAATTTTGCTGGGCGTGGCAGCTCATGCCTATAATCCCAGCATTTTGGGATCCTCACATAGGAGGACTGCTTGAGCCCAGAAGTTTGAGACCAGCCTGGGCAACACAAGGAGACCCTGTCTCTAAAAAAAAAAAAAATAGCCAGGCATGTTGGTGTGTGCCTGTAGTCCCAGCTACTAGGGAGGCTGAGAAGGGAGGATCACTTGAACCTAGCAAGTCAAGGCAGCAGTAAATGGAGATCTGTACTCCAGCCTGGGCAACAGAGCGAGACCCTATATCAGAAAAAAAGAAAAAGTCACCCAGCAGGCTGAGCGCGGTGGCTCATGCCTGTAATCCCAGCGCTTTGGGAGGCCAAAGCGGGTGGATCACTTGAGGTCAGGAGTTCAAGACCAGCCTGGCCAACATGGTGAAACCTTGTCTCTACCAAAAATACAAACATTAACGGGCATGGTGACGCTTGTGTATAGTCCCAGCTACTCTGGAGACAGAGGTGGGAGAACCATTTGAACCCAGGAGGTGGAGGTTGCAGTGAGCCGAAATCAAACCACTGTACTCTAGCTTGGGTGACAGAGCAAGACCCTGTCTCAAAACAGACAAACAAACAAACAAAAACCCCACCAGCAACCTTGCTGACAAATCCATAGGCCCCCACGTCTGCCAGTTGCCTGCCTGGATGAACTGGGCACCTGGGGGAGGGGCGTGGCCCCCAGGCTACTCATCTTGGCCTTCACAGCCGAAGGGCCTGCGCTGAGCCTCAGCTTACTGTGTTTACTGACTGGTAATGTGACCTCTGTGAAGCTGGTCACCTATCTATAGAATGGGGATTAAAACTTAAAACGACACCCACTTGCTCATTCTCTTTCATCCCACCCACGTGTGTTAATCACATGCTCCTGTAAGCCAGCCACTGCTCTGGGTGCTAGGACTTGGTACTCAAGGACAGATGAGGCTCTAGGTCTCACAGAGATTATGACATAAGGGGAGCAGGCAAGAAAATAATGGAGTGATGAGCACAGGGAGGAGATCTGGCTGGTCAGTGAAGCAGAGGCTGGGGACCTGATTTATTTGATATGTAAGTGTGTATGTAAATTTTTTTTTTTTTTTTTTTTTTTTGAGACTGAGTCTGACTTTGTCCCCCAGGCTGGAGTGCAGTGGCGCGATCTTAGCTCACTGCAACCTCTGCCTCCCAGGCTCAAGTGATTCTCCCACCTCAGCCTCCTGAATAGCTGGGACTACAGGTGCACACCATGACACCTGGCTAATTAAGACCCTCAACTCTTAAAAAAAAAAAAGCTAAAATGATAAATTTTACGTTATGCACATTTTATCACACCCATATAAAAACCATAAAAACAAAACAAAAGCTCTTTCTTGACCTCATAACTCTTTACAATTACTGCATTCCTCTGCTTCCTTTAGAGCAAAACTCCTGGAAAGGTTGTCTCTAGTCACCGTCCCCGGTTCCTCTCTTTCAGTGTTCCCCTGAATCCATGCTAATCAGACTTTCCCTTGCCAACACATTCCTGAAATGACTCTTGTCAAGGTCAACAATGACTTCCTCCTTGTTAAATCCAGCAGCTCCTTCTCAGCAGCATCTCACACAGCTGGTCACTGCCTCCTCCCAAAAGACACTGCCTTCAGGAGGCTCCTCCTGGTCTCCCCATCTCCCTCCCTGGTTCCTTCTCAGTCTCCTTTGTGGGGCTCCTCCTCTCCTGAGCTCTCCTCTGGCCCTGGCTCTTCCTCTGCCCACACCCAGTCCCTTGGTGACATCAACTCGATATTGCCATGGTTTTTCTTATTGTTTTGATATAGAGTCTCACTCTGTTGCCCAGCCTTGCTCTGTTGTGCAGTGGTGCCATCTCAGCTCACTGCAACCTCCACCTCCCAGGTTGAAGCGATTCTCATGCCTCAGCCTCCCAAGGAGCTGGGACCACAGGTGCGAGCCACCATGCTTGGCTAATTTTTGTATTTTTTGTAGAGACAGGGTTTTGCCATGTTGCCCAAGCTAGTCTCAAACTCCTAGACTCAAGTGATCTGCTCACCTCAGCCTCCCAAAGTACTGGGATTACATGCATGAGCCACTGCACCTGGCCACCATAGTTTTTTTTTTTTTTTGAGACAGAGTCTCACTCTGTCTCTCAGGCTGGAGTGCAGTGGCACGATCTCCACTCACTGCAAGCTCCGTCGCCTCCCGGGTTCACGCCATTCTCCTGCCTCAGCCTCCCGAGAAGCTGGGACTACAGGTGCCCGTCACTACGCCCGTCTAATATTTTTGTATTTTTAGTAGAGATGGGGTTTCACCGTGTTCACCAGGATGGTCTTGATCTCCTGACCTTGTGATCCGCCCACCTCGGCCTCCCAAAGTACTGGGGTTACAGGCGTGAGCCACCGCGCCTGGCCCACCATGGTTTTTAATAGCATTGATGCATTCACTATACTGATGGGAACTCCATTCCACTGTTACTTTAACATTTCGACTTAGGAGCTGTGTTTGCATCTCAAACTGAACACTTCTGAATCTTAACTCCTCATCTTCCCCCAAGACCGGCTCTTCCCAGGGACTTCCTCACTCCAGCGCATCACAGCTTCACCCTTCTACTTGCTCAGGTCAAAACCCTAGCAAGATTCCCTTTCCTCAGACCCCATATTTATTTGTTTATTTTTTGAGACTGAATGTCACTCTGTCGCCCAGGCTGCAGTGCAGTGGCATGATCTTGGCTCACTGCAGCCTCTGCCTCCCAGATTCTAGTAATTCTCCTGTGTCAGCCTCCCGAGTAGCTGGGACCACAGGTGCATGCTACCATGCCCGGCTCATTTTTGTATTTTTAGTAGAGATGGGGTTTCACCATGTTGGGCCAGGCTGGTCTCGAACTCCTGACCTTGTGAACTGCCCACCTCTGTCTCCCAAAGTGCTGGGAGTATAGGTGTAAACCACTGTACATACCCCCTTTTTTTTTTTTTGAGACAGAATGTCACTCTGTCGCCGAGGCTGGAGTGCAGTGGTGCAATCTCAGCTCACTGTCAAACCTCCACCTCCCAGTTCAAGCAATTCTCCTGGCTCAGCCTCCCAAGTAGGTAGGACTACAAGCACTCACCACCATGCCCAGCTAATTTTTGTATTTTTAGTAGAGACAGGGTTTCACCATGTTGGCCAGGCTGGTCTCGAACTCCTGACCTCAAGTGATCCACCTTGGCCTCCCAAAGTGCTGAGATTACAGGTGTGAGCCACTGCACCTGGCCCATACCCCATTTTATTTTTATTTATTTATTTTTTTATTTTTTGAGACGGAGTCTCACTCTGTCGCCCGGGCTGGAGTGCAGTGGCCGGATCTCAGCTCACTGCAAGCTTCGCCTCCCGGGTTCACGCCATTCTCCTGCCTCAGCCTCCCGAGCAGCTGGGACTATAGGCGCCTGCCACCTCGCCCGGCTAGTTTTTTTTTTTTGTATTTTTTAGTAGAGACGGGGTTTCACCGTGTTAGCCAGGATGGTCTCGATCTCCTGACCTCGTGATCCTCCCGTCTCGGCCTCCCAAAGTGCTGGGATTACAGGCTTGAGCCACCGCGCCCGGCCTATTTTTATTTTTTTGAGACGGAGTCTCACTTTGTCACCTAGGCTGGGCGCCCAATGGCGCGATCTCGGCTCACTGCAACCTCCACTCCTGGGTTCAAGTGATTCTCCCACCTCAATCTCCCGAGTAGCTGGGATTACAGGAGTGAGCCATTGCACCCAGCTATACCCCATTATTAAATCATCAGGCTCTGACTTCAAAATACGAGTGTTTCCAGAATCTGACCACTTCTCACCATTCACCTGCTGCTCTTTGTCCTCCTCCACTCAGTGGACAGAAGTCTCCTCTAAAAGTGCAATTGGGCCATGCGCGGTGGCTCATGCCTGTAATCCCAGCACTTTGGGAGGCTGAGGCGGGCGGATTATCTGAGGTTGGGAGTTTGAGACCAGCCTGACCAACATGGAGAAACCCCATCTCTACTAAAAATACAAAATTAGCTGGGTGTGGTGGTGCACGCCTGTAATCCCAGATAATTAAGAGGCTGAGGCAGGAGAATAGCTTGAACTCAGGAGGCAGGGGTTGCGGTGAGCCAAGATCGCGCCATTGCACTCCAGCCTGGGCAACAAAAGCGAAACTCCATCTCAAAGAAAAAAAAAGGTGCAATTGGATCTTATCACATTTGTGCCCTTCCCATCTCACTTAGAATAGAAACCCAAGGCTGGGTGCCTTTAATCCCAGCACTTCAGGAGGCTGAGGCAGGAGTATTGCTTGAGGACAGAAGTTGGACACCAGCCTGGGCAACAAAGTAAGAACCATGTCTACAAAAAATAAAAAATTAGCCAGGTGTAGTGGCACACACCTGTAGTCCTTAGCTGTTTGGGGGACTGAAGTGTGAGGAAAACTTGACCCCAGAAAGTTGATGCTACAGTGAGCAGTGATCCCACCATTGTACCCCAGCCTGGGCAACAGAGTGAGACCCTGTCATCTCTAAATAAATACATACATAAATAAACAGAAGCCCAATTCCTTAAGCGGCTTGAAGTCCTCATGATCTATACCCCCTACTCCACTCCCTCTTAACTTCTCTGCTCTCCCCATTGATGCCCTTGCTGAGTCCATACAGGCTTCTCTTTTTTTTTTTTGAGACAGAGTCTCACTCCCGTCGCCCAGGCTGGAGTGCAGTGGCACGATCTCACCTCACTGCAACCACTGCCTCCTGGGTTCAAGTGATTCTCATGCCTCAGCCTCCCAAGTAGCTGGGATTACAGGCATGCCACCACGCCCAGCTGATTTTTCTATTTTTAGTAGAGACGGGGTTTCACCATGTTGGCCAGGCTGGTCTCGAACTCCTGACCTTGTGATCTGCACACCTCGGCCTCCCAAAGTGCTGGGATTACAGGCATGAGCCACCGGGCCCAGCCCTAGCTTCTTTTTTCTTTCCTTTTTTTTTTTTTTTTTTTTTTTTGGTTTTTGAGACTTGCTCTGTCACCCAGGCTGGCTTGCAGTGGCATGATCTCAGCTCACTGCAACCTCCACCTCGGGTTCAAGCGATTCTCCTGCCTCAGTCTCCCAAGTAGCTGGGATTACAGACGTCCCACCACCATGCCCAGCTAAATTTTGTATTTTTAGTAGAGATGGGGTTTCACCATGTTGACCAGGCTGGTCTGGAACTCTTGACCTCAGGTGATCTACTTGCCTAGGCCTCCCAAAGTGCTGGGATTACAGGCGTGAGCCACCACGCCCAGCCTCTTTTTTCTTTTGTTAATAGAGATGAGGTCTTGGTATGTTGCCCAGGCTGATATCAAACTCCTAGGCTCAAGCAATCCTCCTGCCTCGGCCTCCTGAGTAGCTGGGATTACAGGCGCACTCCGCTGTGCCAGGCCCATGTTGGCTTCTTCACTGTTCCCGATCACACCTGCCCCAGGACCTTTTCCACTTGCTGTTCCCCGGCCTAGAACACTCTTCTCCCGGGGGCTTCCCCCAGGGAGCCACGGCTCCCTCTCTCACCTCCAACAAGTCTCCACTGCACTGATGTCTCACTTTATTTAAAACTGCCCCAGAGGCCATGCAGTGCCTCACGCCTGTAATCCTAGCTACTTGGGAGGCTGAGGCAGGCAGATCGCTTGAATCCAGGAGGCAGAGGGTGCAGTGAGCCAAGATCATGTCACTACACTCCAACCCAGGTGACAGAAGGAGACTCTGTCTCAAAAAAAAAAAAAAAAAAAAAAGAATGCTCCGCTTCGTAGGCCCTGGACCTAAATTTGAATTCATTCAATATATATTTGGGAGAGGCAGGGAGACTCACATTTGGTGAGCTTCAGGTCCCATCCCTCTTTCCTGATTTATTTTTCTCTCTAGCCCTTATCACCATCTGAACAAAGATTTGTTTTTTATCTGGTTTATTATCCATCTCCTTTCACCCTAAAATGTAAATTCTAGGAGGGCAGAGATGTCTGCTTTGCTCACTTTTGCATCCCTAGAGTTTAGAGCAGTGCCTGAAAAAATACTGTGGAAGGAATGCAAATGCCTGCCTAACTGCAGCTTTCCAGGTCAGCTTTCCCCTCTACTCTCTCCAGCCCACTTCTCTCTCCTAAGTGCCCCCTCTCTACTCATCCCCAGTCCTCCTCAGACCCCACTGCAGCAGCCCTCCCAGGCACCTGGAGTGTCAGATCATTGAAGTCCTACTTTAAGCTATCACAACCTTGCATTCCCCCAGGGCCAGGAATATGCTTGGGACACACGAAGTGTCATCGTACTAATGAGCTGACATTTTATCTACAACTTTACAGTCATTAAGTCAGTCTCCATACAGATGAGCCCTTCAAAAGTGACTACAGCAGGCATGATATGACCTATTTTATGGATGAGGAAACTGAGGCCAGGTAAGGTGAAGCTACTAGCCCAGCCTATGTCTACATAGTCTATCTCCATGACATGGCCTGTTGAGCTTTCTGTTTGGCCATAGTTTAAAAAACAAACAAAAAAACCATCCCTGCCACCATATCATCAATGTCTTGATTTCCTCTGAAACATTCTGTTAGTCCCTGACTAACCCCATCCTCTGAGCACTTTATTTTATTTATTTATTTATTTATTTTGAGACGGAGTCTCGCTCTGCCGCCCAGGCTGGAGTGCTGTGGCTGGATCTCAGCTCACTGGAGGCTCTGCCTCCTGGGTTTACGCCATTCTCCTGCCTCAGCCTCCCGAGTAGCTGGGACTACAGGCGCCCGCCACCTCGGCCGGCTAATTTTTTTTTATTTTTTAGTAGAGACGGGGTTTCACCGTGTTAGCCAGGATGGTCTCGATCTCCTGACCTCGTGATCTGCCCGTCTCGGCCTCCCAAAGTGCTGGGATTACAGGCTTGAGCCACTGCGCCCAGCTATTTTTTTTAATTTAATTTAATTTAATTTAATTTTTTTTTTCCTTGAGATGGAGTTTCGCTCTTGTTGCCCAGGCTGGAGTGCAATGGAGTGATCTCGGTTCACTGCAATCACTGCCTCCAGAGTTCAAGCGATTCTCCTGCCTCAGCCTCCTGAATAGCTGGGATTACAGGCCCACACCACCAGGCCCAGCTAAATTTTGTATTTTTAGTAGAGATGGGGTTTCACCATGTTGGCCAGGCTGGTCTTGAACTCCTGACCTCAAGTGATCCACCCACCTTGGCCTCCCAAAGTGTTGGGATTACAGGTGTGAGCCACCACGCCTGGCCCCTCTGAACACTTTAGCAGGAGCCTGGAAACTTATCCCAGAGATAGGCTGGGTAACAGGTAGGACTAACATTAGTCACACCAAAGGAGCTCCTATCTGGGTAACTCTGGATCCAGATGCTGCTATGGGTGGTGGAGGCTGATTAGGAGACAAGCATCGCAGGTAGGCGGCCAGGGTGTGGTGAGTGGTGGGGGCGGGGGTACTGTCCCAGGGCCTTCCAGCAGTCACGGGGTCTGTAAAGCAGGCTGAGGTCACAGTGACCTCCTGCCTGCACTCCTCTTCCAGCAGTCTCCGCTTCTAACCCTACATGTATTTTCTGACCACCTATGAAATCAGAAGTGAGAAGAGCCCTAAGATGGGAAAACAGATCTTGCTCCTCCCTGGCAAACCAGCTGGGCAAGTTTGCTGGTTCAAGGGTAGAGGGTGGAGGAGCGAGTAAACTCCAGGGAATGAATGGAGCCAGCAAATGCCAGGGTCTGGGAGACAGCTCTAGGGCGAATCCAGATAAAAATCATGCCTGGGTTTGATCTAGCACAGACCACAGCCAGCATTTTAGGATCAGGTGGCTGTGTAGATGTGTTTGAAGATGGGCTGGTTTTGAGGCAGGATTTCAGAAGATGTGATTAGTGGTAGTCAGAAGAATCAATTTCATCAACTATCAAGGTACATGCACAGAACAATGTACCAAGAACACCCAAGGGGCCAGGCACAGTGGCTCACGCTTGTAATCCCAGCACTTCGGGAGGCTGAGGCAAGTGGATCACTTGAGGTCAGGAGTTCGAGATCAGCCTGACTAACATGGTGAAACCCTGTCTCTACTAAAAATACAAAATTAGCTGGGCATGGTGGCACATGCCTGTAATCCCAGCTACTTGGGAGGCTGGGACAGGAGAATCGCTTGAACCTGGGAGGCGAAGGTTGCAGTGAGCTGAGATTGTGCCATTGCACTCCAGCCTGGGCAACAAGAGGGAAACTCTGTATCAAAAAAACGAAACAAAACAAAAAACAAAAAAACACCCAAGGAGTTTATTTAAATATATTTTTGGGCCTGCAAAGTCAGGATTCCTAGAGGTTGGATACCCACATCTTTATTTATTTATTAGAGACAGGGTCTCATTCTGTCACCCAGGCCGGAGTGCAGTGGCGTGATCTCGGCTCACTGTAGCCTCGACCTGGATCCTCCTGCCTCAGCCTCCTAAGTAGCTGGAACCAGAGGGATATGGCACCACACCTGGCTAATTTTTGTATTTTTTGTAGAGATGGGGTTTTGCTATGTAGCCCAAGCTGGTGTTGAACTTCTGGCCTCCGGTGATCCTCCCACCTCAGCCTCCCAAAATGCTGGGATTATAGGCACCCAGCCCCAAATCTTTATTTTAAAAATCCCTCTCAATCCCAGCAGTTTGGGAAGCTGAGGTGAGCGGATTGCTTGAGCCCAGGAGTTCAAGAACCCAGGAGGCGGAGCTTGCAGTGAGCTGAGATCCGGCCACTGCACCCCAGCCTGGGCGACAGAACAAGACTTCGTCTCAAAAAAAAAAAAAAAAAAAAAAAACCAAAATGAGTTGGACCAAAAAAAAATATAAAAATGAGTTGGACAATACAAAAAAGGGGCATGCGCTACACAGGAGGCTGAGGTGGCAAGATGGCTTGAATCTGAGAGGTTGAGGCTGTAGTAAGCCCTGATCACACCACTGCACTCCAGCTTGGATAACGGAGCAAGACCCTGTCTCAGAAAGAAAAAAAAAAAATCCCTCTCAGATAATTGTGATACTCAGAAGTTCGGGAATTAGTACCTGGCCTTTAAAGAGCAAGTGTTTGAAACCCCTTCAACCTGTGAGTCTGCTCCTTAGCTGTGTTTCCTTGGGAAAGTGACTTAACCTCTCTGAGCCTCATTTACCTCATTTGGAGAATGAGGACAACTCTAACTGCCTCTCAGGGTGACCATGAGGAACACATGTGATAGGGAGAGCATTAGGCTCAGGGTCTGGCACAGGGTATGTTCTCCAAGTTAGAGTGTGCTCATTAACTGCCACAATGATTATTCCACCAAGAACTTTTGGGATTGTGGGATGAACATGAGAAGCTGAAGGAGTCAAGGGTCAGGAGGGACTTCACTCCTGTCCAGAGTTGCTGATGTTAGGAATGAGAGGCTCACTGGACAGGAAGCCAAGCAGGCTGCCTACAGGAACCAGGAGGCCGGGCGCGGTGGCTCAAGCCTGTAATCCCAGCACTTTGGGAGGCCGAGACGGGCGGATCAGGAGGTCAGGAGTTCGAACCAACCTGGCTAACACGGTGAAACCCCGTCTCTACTAAAAAATACAAAAAACTAGCCGGGCGAGGTGGCTGGCGCCTGTAGTCCCAGCTACTTGGGAGGCTGAGGCAGGAGAATGGCGTAAACCCGGGAGGCGGAGCTTGCAGTGAGCTGAGATCCGGCCACTGCACTCCAGCCTGGGCGACAGAGCGAGACTCCGTCTCAACAAAAAAAAAAAAAAAAAAAAAAAAGGAACCAGGAAGGAGGGGCCCAGGCCAAGTCCAAGACAGAGGCTGTTCATTTCTGGCCACTGACCTGGCCGCTAGGTCAGGGCCCTGGGCAGATACAACATACAAGAAACATAGCAGGGCTCTGTGGTTAAGACCTGAGGCTTAAGGGCTTGGAGACTGCTGCATTCAAGTTCTGATTCCTGTTTTAGTAATGCATGACCTCAGGTAAGAGGCTCAAGAGGCTCCACTGGGGAGGCAGGCAGCACACTGTGGCTACTTAGTCAGGTTCTGGAGTCAGATAGCTTCGCTGCTTCTCTGCACGCCCCTGAGCCTCAGTTTGCTCCATTTGGAAATGGGGACTCTCAACCACTCTCTGTTGTTGGGGGCAGTCAATGAGATATTGTGGGGCGTGGTAACTCAGCTTCCCATCTGCCCCACAGAATTGCATACGTGCTGGAGATTGTGGCCATCAATCCCTTATCTGGTGAAACCTTTGGCTCAAAACTGGTTTGGGCGTGTGATTGTTACCTTTCACCTCATTCTCAGGCCCATCCACATAACATGGAACCTGGAGCTTTCCTCCCAATTCCTCCAAAAAATCAGGGTTGGGGGCCCCAACATCCCTTAGCCGCAACCACAGAGGGCACTGGGCCCTTGGCCTGGGCTTCCTCCCTTCCCTCTCTCCCCAAGTGGCCCCTCCTTTTTTTGAGACAGGGCCACACTGTATCACCCATGCTAGAGTGCAGTGTGTGATCATGGTTCACTGCAGCCTTGACCTCCTGAGCTCGATCGATCCTCCCTACTTCAACCTCCTGAGTAGCTGGGTACCACCATGCTTGGCTTTTTTCTTTTTTTTTTTTTTTTTGAGATGGAGTCTCGCTCTGTCGCCCAGGCTGGAATTCAGTGGCGCAATCTTGGCTTGCTGCAAACCCCGCCTCCCTGGCTCACACCATTCTCCTGCCTCAGCCTCCCGAATAGCTGGGACTACAGGCACCCACCACCACACCCAGCTAATTTTTTGTACTTTTAGTAGAGATGGGGTTTCACCGTGTTAGCCAGGATGGTCTCAATCTCCTGACCTCGTGATCCGCCTGCCTTGGCCTCCCAAAGTGCTGGGATTACAGGTGTGAGCCACCGTGCCCGGCCCATGCTTGGCTATTTAAATATTTTTTTGTGGAGGCTAGGTCTCACTATGTTGCCAAGGTGGTCTCGAACTCCTGGGCTCAATTGATTGTCCCACTTTGGCCTCCCAAAGTGCTAGGATTATAGGTATGAGCCACCACACCCTGCCCAGCTGATGTAGCCCCTTCTGAGCAAAACTAGAGAGGGGCACTATTTGGTGACACTGCTCTGTGACACATTTCTGTGTCAGGCCACCCAAAAATGACCCCTTCAGTCCCCAGGGACAACAGTGCAGGCTGTACTGTGTTAGTATTTTGAACTCTGTAGGTGCCAGATGATAAATATTTTCGAGTAGGGTTGATACCGGATATGATCAAACAAACCATGTATGTGTACACACCAGGCAGAGTAACCTCTGCCACCTGTTTTCCAGCACATGGGGGCACACCCTGAGGAATCCGCATTTGGTCACTTCAAACTCCTGAGAGGGGTGCTGCCAGAGAACCTCCTCTTCTCTGTGTTCTGAGGATTCAGCCTTCATGAATCTGGCCTGGCAGGCTGGAACCTTTCCAACAAGGCCCTCCCAGGGCTTGCTTCCCAGGGCAGTTGAGCACATCTCTGAGTGGACACTGCCCCCTCGAGGCCGTGCCCACTAAGACACCTGCGCAAGCTGAGCTCACAAGAGAAACAGACCCAGGTGGATGCTTTCCTTCCAAGTGCCCTCCCTGGGTGCCTCAAGATTGAACCAAAATGCAGAGCTGGGTTACAGTTGTGTTTGGGGAAGGCTTTCATCTTGCACCAAGAATCCAAGTGGACATAGCCTGCAAATCGCCATCCCTGATCACCTTTCAACCAGACCAAATCCCTTTGTGTCCTGGACCAATTAAGTTTTCTGCCTCTGGAATACTCTCCCACATTCTTTTTTCTTTTGAGACAGAGTCTCCCTCTGTTGCTTAGGCTGGAGTGCAGTGGTACAATCTTGGCTCACTGCAACCTCTGCCTCCCGGGTTCGAGTGATTCTCTTGCCTCAGCCTCCTGAGAAGCTGGGATTACAGATGTGTGCCACCAGGCCCGGCTAATTTTTATATCTTTAGTAGAGACGGGGTTTTGCCATGTTGCCCAGGCTGGTCTCCAACTCCTGACCTCAGGTGATCCACCTGCCTCAGCCTCCCAAAGTGCTGGGATTACAGGCATGCAGCCGTGTCCCACATTCTTACCAGGCTGCCTCCTACTGGACAGACATGGATGTCTCTTCCCCTGGGAAGTTTCCCAGTGGCCCATATTGGTTGGATGCAGCTCCAATGTGCTTCCATAGCCCTGTGGCCGCGTTTTATCCGTATTGTCATGGCTGCTTGAGTCCCTGACCTCCCGCTGGCAGGCAGGCGAGCACTGTGTGGCAGGGACCCAGATACCGGGGCTCCCCAGCACCTGGCCCTGACAGATTTTTTGTGTAGGAAGAGGCAAGACCAGCCAGCTCTCCACACAGAGAACATGGTGTAAGGTGAGAAAACCTCAAGGAAGGACTCACCTCTCATGGGGCTCCCACCCATTCAGAACCTGGCCGCTTCCCTCTCCTCCTCCTCCTTCTCCACCATAAAACCAGGTGGCCGGCCAGGCATGGTGGCTCATTCCTATAATCCCAGCACTCTGGGAGGCTGAGATGGAAGAATCACTTGAGGTCAGGAGTTTGAGACCAGCCTGGCAACATAGTTAAATCCGGTCTCTACTGAAAATACAAAAATTAGCCAGGCATAGGGGTGGCTGCCTGTAATCGCAGCTACTTGGGAGGCTGTGGCAGGAGAATTGCTTGAACCCAGGAGGTGGAGGTTGCAGTGAGCTAGGGTTGTGCCACTGTACTCCAGCCTGTGGCGCCAGAGTGAGACCTTGTTTTAAAAAACAGACAAATAGGCCGGGCGCGGTGGCTCAAGCCTGTAATCCCAGCACTTTGGGAGGCCGAGATGGGCGGATTACGAGGTCAGGAGATCGAGACCATCCTGGCTAACACGGTGAAACCCCGTCTCTACTGAAAAATACAAAAAACTAGCCGGGCGAGGTGGCGGGCGCCTGTAGTCCCAGCTACTAGGGAGGCTGAGGCAGGAGAATGGCTTGAACCCGGGAGACGGAGTTTGCAGTGAGCCGAAATTGTGCCACTGCACTCCAGCCTGGACGACAGAGCAAGACTCCGTCTCAAAAAAAAAAAAAAGAAAAGAAATGACAAGGAAATCCCAGAAATGAGAAGGAAATGACAAGAAAATCCCAGAAATGAGAATGCCTGCTGCCTGGGGCCACTGTCACTGAGGCTTGTACTTTTTGTGTGTGTGTTTCTTTTTGAGACAGAATCTCTTTCTGTTGCCCAGGCTGCAGTGCAGTGGTGTGATCTCGGCTCACTGCAACCTCGACCTCCCAGGTTCAAGCGATTCTCTGCCTCAGACTCCTTAGTAGCTGGGATTACAGGCGTGTGCCCCTATGCCTGGCTAATTTTTTTGGTATTTTTAGTAGAGATGGGGTTTTGCCATGTTGGCCAGGTTGATCTTGAATTCCTAGCCTCATGTGATCTGCCTGCCTCGGCCTCCCAAAGTGCTGGGATTACAGGCGTGGGCCACCACACCTGGCTGTGTGTTTCATCTAGAAGAGCTGATAGATGGAGACAAGGGTCTGAAGTCTGGACCAGGACCAGAGCACAGGCATAGGACACTTGATGGCAGGGTGTGGGGGTAATGGGTCGCTGTCTAGCGTAACCCTAGGAGCCCCGTCGTGGGCAGTTGCCCACCAGATACTCAAAGCTGCCTTTGGAGGTGGGTCTTTGTGGCTGACTCCCTGTGAAATACCTGTGTGCTCACCCTTATTTCCCAGCCTCCCTCTTGGTTAGTTTGGGCCAAGTGACTAGTTATAGACAAGGAGCTGTGAGCAGAAGTTATGTCTCCCAAATATGGGGGAGTTGGTTTGGAGTTGGTGTGTCTTCATCTCTCTCTTCCCCTGCTGTGGTCACTCTGGTGGCCACATGTTCTGATGGTATAGCTCAAAATAGAGGAGGGCTACCAGACCCTCATTAAACTGAGACAAACATACCTTTATTGTGTTCAGCCACAGAGGTTTTGTGGTGGTTTGCTGAGCTGGTTAATGCTAATTACCCTGGTGAATACAGTGCTATTATCTCCACTTTATTGGGGCCATGTCAATTGCCTATAGTCACACAGCTTGTAAGTGGGCAGAACTGAGACTCAAATCCAGGTCTTACTTGTATGGCTGGTTTTTAGAAACCAAGTCTCACCAAGTTGGCCAGTCTAGTCTCAAACTCTTGACCTCAAGTGAGCTGCCTGCCTCAGCTGCCCAAAGTAATGGGACTACAGGTATGAGCCTGTAGTCTGGTCTAAAATTTATTTATATTATTTATATTATTTATTTATTTATTTATTTTTGAGATGGAGTCTCGCTCTGTCAACCAGGCTGGAGTGCAATAGTGTGATCTCAGCTCACTGTAACCTCTGCCTCCTGGGTTCAAGTGTTTCTCCTGCCTCAGCCTCCAGAGTAGCTGGAACTACAGGCGCGTGCCACCACGCCCAGCTAAATTTTGAATTTTTTGTAGAGATGGAGTTTCATAATGTTGGCCAGAATGTTCTCAATCTCTTGACCTCGTCTCCGACCTCCTTGGCCTCCCAAAGTGCTGGGATTACAGGCATGAGCCACTGCACCCGGCCCACTTTTTTATTTTTTTGAGACGGAGTTTCACTCTCGTTGCCCAGGCTGGAGTCCTGTGGCGCGATCTTGGGACATGTTTTTTTTTTTGTATTTTTAGTACTGACGGGGTTTTGCCATGTTGGACAGGCTGGTCTTGAACTACTGACCTCAGGAGATCCACCCACCTCAGCCTCCCATAGTGCTGGTATTACAGGCATGAGCCACCACACCCAGCAAAATTTATTTTTTATTTTTTTGAGACTGAGTTTTGCTTTAGTTGCCCAGGCTGGAGTGCAATGGCGCAATCTTGGCTCACTGCAACCTCCACCTCCCGGGTTCAAGTGATTCTCCTGCCTCAGCCTTCCAAGTAGCTGGATTACAGGCATGCGCCACCATACCTGGCTAATTTTTTTTTTATTTTTAGTAGAGACGGGGTTTCTCCATTTTGGTCAGGCTGGTCTCGAACTCCTGACCTCAGGTGATCTGCCCTCCTCAGCCTCCCAAAGTGCTGGGATTACAGGTGTGAGCCACCATGTCTGGCCCGGCAAAATTTATTTTTAACAAGAAAAAAAAATTTACCTCTGGGAACCCAGAACATAATTTTTAAACAAAAAGGGGGTCTCTTGGCTGGGGGCAGTGGCTCACGCCTGTAATCCCAGCACTTTGGGAGGCTGGGACAGGTGGATCATGAGGTCAAGAGATTGAGACCATCATGGCCAAGATGGGCATGGTGGCACGCTTCTGTAATCCCAGCTACTCAGGAGGATGAGGCAGGAGAATTGCTTGAACCCGGGAGGCAGAGGTTGCAGTGAGCCGAGATTGTGCCACTGCACTCCAGCCTGGGTGACAGAGCGAGACTCCATCTCGGAAAAAAAAAAAAGAAAAAAGAAAGCGGTGGGGGGGTGGTCTCTCTTCATTGCCTAGGCTGGTCTCGAACTCCTGGCCTCAAGCGAACCCCTGCCTTAGTCTCCCAAAGTGCTGGGATTACAGGCATGAGCCACCACACCTGACCCACTCTAAACTCTTGCCTGCTTCTTCCCAGCCAAGAAATGCAGTATTGCAAAGCACAAGCTTGGGTCTAACCTGGGCTCAAATCCCTGTTCTGCCCCTTACTAGCTGTGTGACCTTGGGCAAGTCACTTTGTCTTCTCTCTGAGCCTCAGCGTCTTCATCTGTAAGATGGGGGTAATTATGCCAATTTCTCACAGGATGATTTTAAGCATCAGAGACAATGGATATAAAGCACTTAGCAAAATGCCTGGCTCATGTAGGCCTATTCTAATCCAAGGCACGCTCTCTTTATCTTAGGTACTATTGGGGGCTATTGGAGAAGAGGGAATCAGTTTATTGATATGTTTATTGACATATGTTTATTGACAAATAAAGTACATGTACCCCTACACAAGTATCACTGTGACATTTCAGGAACCTTGGAGCTGGGAACACCCCTTCCTCCCTGGCCCGCCTCTTCTCTAGGCTCCTCCTGATTTAGCTTGGGCTCTCTAGAAAAGCGCTTCTGGCATTTTCTCGCTGGAAACTCTGTAGGTGTGCTGGTTGGGCTCTCAGCATTTATCATGTCCACACTCTTCTGTCCCTGGGGACTGTGGACAAGGGGCGATGAGCCTGCTCAGTCATTCATGTCCAGCCCAAACTCTGGATACAACTCTTTGGTGGTGACACCTCGGATCACAGCTGAAAGGAAGGAAGGAAGGCTGAATGTGCAGTGGGGAGAGGTGGGAGGGAGTACAGCCAATGCCCCCAGCCAGTGTCACTGCCCTGACCCACCCAGGACCATCTCTGGCTTCAAGCTGGTCCCCACACTTGTGCCTCGCCTCACTGGCCAAGGTAAGCTCTCTGCTGCTCCTTCCAAGGTAAGCTCTCTGCTGCTGTGCCTGGCCACACGCTGGAGCTCCGCCATGTGCCAGCCACTGTATTCAACAATGGACCTACGAGGACTCCTTGAACCGTCACCCCATTTTGCAGAGGAATGAAACAGCTCCCTCCATTCCATTCTCCACAGAGAGCTGCTGGATTCATCTGCTTCAAACGTAAGCTGATTGTATGCCATGCCTGCTGAACATTCCAGACTCCTCGGCATGGCCCAAGTGCTCGAGTTTGCGCCTCTGCAGCCTCTGAGATGTTATTCCTCCTCTGTTCTCCACAAAGGCTGGTCCTTTCTCCTGAGGAACGGTTCTCCTCAGAGGCCTCCCCTGACTACCTGTCTTACCCCCACCGCCCCCCTGTTCATACCTCAATATTCTCCCCATCTCTGCCGTTTGTCACCTTCATAGCACCTAACACATTTTGTAATTAACTGCTGAGTCCACTTACTTCCTGGGCATTCCTCCACCCCCAACAGGAAAACAAACCACATGACAGCAAGAGACCTGAAAGTGTCTGGATCACCAAAGTGTCCCCAGCACTCTGTAGAGTGCTGGGCACAGAGCAGCTGCTCAGTAAATGTTCACTGAATAAACAAAAAGGACGCCAGGTGCGGTGGCTCAGCCTATAATCTCAGCACTTTGGGAGGCCAAGGCAGGTGGATCACTTGGGGTCAGGAGTTCGAGACCAGCCTGGCCAACATGGTAAAACTCCGTGTCTACTAAAAATACAAAAATTAGCCTGGCGTGGTGGCAGATGCCTGTAATCCCAGCTACTCAGGAGGTTGAGGCACTAGAATCGCTTGAACCTGGGAGGCAGAGGTTTCAGGGAGCCAAGATCACACCACTGCACTCCAACCTAGGTGACAGAGTGAGATTAGTCTAACAAAAAAAAAAAAAAAAGGGAGAGCCACCGGCTCCAGGTCATATGACCTGGAAGTGACAGGCCTCATGCTGATTCTCGCTACTAAGAGCTTGTGTTCTTTTTTTTTTTTTTTTGAGATGGAGTCTGGCTGTGTTGCCCAGGCTGAAGTGCAGTGGTGTGATCTCGGCTCACCGTAACCTCCGCTTCCTGGATTCAAACAATTCTCTTGCCTCAGCCTCCGGAGTAGCTGGGATTACAGGTGCATGCCACCATACCTAGCTAATATTTGTATTTTCAGTAGAGACAGGGTTTCACTGTGTTGGTCAGGCTGGTCTCAAACTCCTGACCTTGTCATCCGCCTGCCTCGGCCTCCCAAAGTGCTGGGATTACAAGTGCGAGCCAGCGAGCCCAGCCCTCTTTTTTTTTGAGATGGAGTTTCGCTCCTGTTGCCCAGGCTGGAGTGCAATGGCACGATCTCAGCTCACCACAACCTCTGCCTCTCGGGTTCAAGTGAGTCTCCTGCCTCAGCCTCCCGAGTAGCTGGGATTATGCATGTGCCACCGCACCCGGCTAATTTTATATATTTAGTAGAGACAGTTTCTCCATGTTGGTCAGGCTGGTCTTGAAATCCCGACCTCAGGTGATTCATCCACCTCGGCCTCCCACAGTGCTGGGAGTACAGGTGTGAGCCGCTGTGCCCAGTTAAGCGTGTGTTCTTAACCACTAGGCTACACTCCCCTCACACCTCCATCTTCTTGGGCCCTGATCACCCCCATCTTTTTATCCATCTATAGTTCCCGCCTCCAGGTTTTTCCTCTCCTCCTCTGGGGCCCATTGTCCAGTGAAACACAGAGAAGCCCTCCCTGCCATGGAATCCTGGATGCTGAAGGCATTTCTGCAACAAGTGCCAAAACTCACACAGCAACTGGCAAGACAGCCCAGCTCTGAACACTACCCCTGGCTGCTGGTCACTGGCTGCTGAACATCAGAGTGCCCAGCACTCCAAGCTAGGGGATGGAACTGAAGGGTTTGTAGGGGCCACCTGCACATTTCGTCACCTCCAAGGTAGGCTCTCCTAGCCAGCATGACACGCAGGTGTTGGTGCCTTGGCTAAAGCCCTCTAGATAGCAAGATTTTGTCCAGGGAGGAAGAAAATACTTCTTTAAGTCACAAAGGGTCACCCTTGCACTTGCTGCCTCTTTAGCAAGCCAGCCACTTGAGGCATGGATGGTACCTCGATCACTCTGAGTAGGCCCCAGAAGACTGGGGAGACCCTGAGTCCTCAGTCTGGCAGATGGGCAAGTCCCGCTCAAACCTGGCTGCAGCTCCAAAGCAGGTTCTGTACTTGAGGAACAAACCTAGGTGGCCAGGGAGACCAGAGGCTGGTAAGGAGAGGGGCTGGGGCAGCCCAGGAGTAGGCCAACTGCAGAGGGCGTGAGAGTTGGCAAGTTAGGAGGCCCAGGAGCAAAAGCCAACACTCCTAGGCGAGACGACAACCTATGATGCCTGCTTGTGGCTCTGCAGTCCCAACTACTCACCTAGTTTGCCCATCAGCATCTGCCCCACATCCTTGATGTCATTGTACTCGTGAAGCTGGGTAATGTGGTCCTCTAGTTCATCCACACTGTAGCCTCTGGGATGAGCGATGGAGAGAGGGGGAAAACAGCTCAGTTAAGAAAGCAGATGATGACCCCAGGCTCAGACAGTAATAAGGCATCTGTAAGGGCCTACTTGGTGCTAGGTAGTAGGGATATGGTGACAGCAAGATAGGCCCTGCCCTCATGAAGCTTACAGCAGGGCAGGGCATCTTCCCAGGTCCTCACTCCTGGCAAATGTGCCCTGTCTCCTTAGGGCGGGGTCTCCAGCTACAATGGTACCATGTGACCCTGGCCACAGTTGAGGGACTCGCAGATGGGCACATGATCCAAACAGCTAGGTAGATTCCTTCAAGTGTGACATGCACATTCAAAGGCAGCTTAGTCTCTGCCATGTGGCTGGAGCAAGAGGTGTGGGGAACTCCAGGAGGTGTTCAAGAGCCAGCTTCCTCTACACACTGAAAACTACCTGCAGAGAGAGAATGGAGTCTGTGCAGAGGGAAGTAGAGGCGGAGAACATGGCTCCAGAGACTGAGAGAGCAACAGCTTCCATCCCAGATAGCTTTCCAGGTCCCAGTTCAGGCCCTCCCACAGCCTAAGCATCTCACTACCTGAGAGGCTGCTGAGATGTCCTGAATCCAGAAGCATAATCTGTCCATCCGTCTTTCCTTCTTTCCTTCCTTCCTTCCTTCCTTCCTTCCTTCCTTCCTTCCTTCCTTCCT
>NC_045447.1:10184903-10188363 GCF_002776525.5 Piliocolobus tephrosceles
CCTTCCTTCCTTCCTTCCTTCCTTCCTTCCTTCCTTCCTTCCTTCCTCCCTCCCTCCCTCCCTCCCCTCTCCCTTTCCTCTCTCCCTTCCCTCTCCCTTCTCTCTCCCTTCCCTCTCCTTTCTCTCTCCCTTCCCTTCCCTTCCTTCCTTTTCCTTTCCTTTCTTTTCCTTCCCTTCCTTTCCCTTCCCCTTCTCTCCTTCCCTTCTTTCTTGACCAAGTTGTGCTCTGTAGCCAGGTTGGAGTTCAGTGGCGCGATCTCGGCTCACTGCAATTTCCACCTCCCGGATTCAAGCGATTCTCTTGCCTCAGCCTCCCCAGTAGTGCACAGTCCTATTCTATGCTAAGCCAGTGCGACTGGGTTTTTCAGTTACTGGGCAGTTAGAGAGTTAAAAGTTATCTTTTTTATGAGACAGATTCTCAATCCATCGCCCAGGCTGGAGTGCAGTGGCATGATCTCAGCTGACTGCAACCTCCATCTCCCAGGTTTAAGCGATTCTCCTGCCTCAGCCTCTGGAGTAGCTGGGACTACATGCATGTACCGTGCCCGGCTATTTTTTGTATTTTTAGTAGAGACAGGGTTTTGCCATGTTGGCCAAGCTGGTCTCAAACTCCTGACCTCAAGTGATCTGCCCGCCTCAGCCTCCTAAAGTGCTGGGATTACAGGCGTGAGCCACTATGCCTGGCCCAAAGTTTTTTTTTTTTTTTTTTTTTTTGAGACGGAGTCTCGCTCTGTTGCCCAGGCTGGAGTGCAGTGGCCGGACCCGCCTCCTGGGTTCCTGCCATTCTCCTGCCTCAGCCTCCCGAGTAGCTGGGACTACAGGCGCCCGCCATCTCGCCCGGCTAATTTTTGTATTTTTTAGTAGTGACGGGGTTTTACCGGGTTAGCCAGGATGGTCTCGATCTCCTGATCTCGTGATCCGCCCATCTCGGCCTCCCAAAGTGCTGGGATTACAGGCGTGAGGCACTGCGCCCGGCCTCCAAAGTTATCTTAACTATGATGGGGAACCCAGTGAAACTTACTCAGATATGAACTGGGAGATCTCCTCATCCAGCATGTCCCTCTTCTCCTTCAGTTTCTGAATGTCAAGGTGCAGAGACTCCTCGCTGCTCCCATCAGCCTGGCCAGACTTGGGTGATGGCCTCTGAGAGGCAAAAAAAGTCATCAGCCAGACTGACCAGTTATCCAAAATTCACAGCTTACATGTCCCCCAGTAGTCACTCCCTGCTTGTGCTTGCTAATAGGCACCCTAACCCCCTGAATAAGACTGCATTTCCAAGCCTTCCTTGGAATTCGATGTGGCCCTATGACTAAGTTCCAGCAAGTAGAACTTAATCATCTGGGAATTTTTTTTTGTTTTGTTTTGTTTTGAGATGGAGTCTCGCTATGTCGCCCAGGTTGGTGTGCAGTGGCGTGATCTTGGCTCACTACAAGCTCCGCCTCCCGAGTTCACGCCATTCTCCTGCCTCAGCCTTCCGAGTAGCTGGGACTACAGGCGCCGGCCACCACGCCCGGCTAATTTTTTGTATCTTTTTTTTTTTTCAGTAGAGACGGGGTTTCAGTGTGTTAGCCAGGATGGTCTCGATCTCCTGACCTCCTGATCCGCCCGCATCGGCCTCCCAAAGTGCTGGGATTACAGGCGTGAGCCACCGCGCCCGGCCTGGGAATTTTTTTTGAGTCGGAGTCTCACTCTGTCGCCCAGACTGGAGTGCAGTAACCCGATCTTGGCTCATTGCAACCTCTGCCTCCCAGGTTCAAGTGATTCTCCTGTCTCCGCCTCCTGAGTAGCTGGGACTACAGGTGTGCGCCACCATGCCCAGCTAATTTTTGTATTTTTTAGTAGAGATGGGGGTTTCACCATATTGGCCAGGCTGGTCTTGAACTCCTGACCTCGTGATCTGCCCGCCTCGGTCTCCCAAAGTGCTGGGATTACAGGCGTGAGCCACTGTGCCCAACCTCCCCCCACCTTTTTTTTTTTTTTTTAAATAGGGTCTTGTTCTTGTTCTGTCACCCAGGCTGAATTGCAGTGGCATGATCATAGGTCACTGCAACTCAAACTCCTGGGCTTAGGTGATCCATCCTCTAGCCTCAGTCTCCGACAGCGTTGGGATTACAAGCATGAGCCACTGTTCCCAGCCAGTGACTGGGAATTGTCCTCCCAGGAAGAGGGCATGCCTTTCTCTGGCTGGAATGTGGATGCAGGGCTGGAGCTGAGCAGCTATCTTGGATGATAAGGTACAAGTCATACACTGAAGATGGGGTCGAATCAGATGGAGGCCTGGGTGCCAATGACTGCTTAAATCATTGTTATTTGGGGTTTTCTTCACTCCTAGCCAAACCCAATCCTAACCAATGGGCCCACCCTAGTTCCCAGTCTGACCCCAGAGAACCTGCTCCAGGCCTCCGTCTTGGGCTCTCCTCTCACTTACAATGTCACTGGTGGGTTTTTCTTTTTTTTTTTTTTTGAGACAGAGTCTCACTCTGCCGCCCAGGCTGGAATGCAGTGGCATAATCCCGGCTCATGGCAACCTCTGCCTCCGGGGTTCAAGTAATTCTCCTGCCTCAGCTTCCTGAATAGTTGGGATTACAGGTGCATACCACAATGCCTGGCTAATTTTTGTATTTTTGTATTTTTTTTGAGACGGAGTTTCACTCTTGTTGCCCAGGCTGGAGTGCAATGGCGCAATCTCAGCTCACTGCAACCTCTGCCTCTCAGGTTCAAGTGATTCTCCTGCCTCAGCCTCCTGAGTAGCTGCAATTACAGGCGCCCGCCACCACGCCCATCTACCTTTTTTTTTTTTTTTGTATTTTTAGTAGAGTTGGGGTTTCACCATGTTGGCCAGGCTGGTCTCAAACTTGTGACCTCAGGTGATCCACCCACCTTGGCCTCCCCAAGTGTTGAGATTACAGGTGTGAGCCACTGCTCCCGGCCTAATTTTTGTATTTTTAGTAGAGACAGGGTTTTTGCCATGTTGGTCAGGCTGGTCTCAAACTTCTGACCTCAAGTGATCCGCCCACCTCGGCCTCTCAAGGTGCTGGGATTATAGGCGTGAGCCACCATGCCCTGCTGTCACTGGGTTTATAATCTCATTGGATAAAACCCTTCCTTGGGGCTTTCACCTTTGCCCTTTCTGCCTGTAGAAGCTGTGAAGGCCAGTGCCTAGGACACAGCCAATCTTCAGGAAATGTATGTTGGATGAGCTGTCTACATATGATACAAGAAGGGACTGAGGAGGACGGTCTTCCTGGTTTTAGGTTAGTAGCTTGTAACCAGTCACTCAGAGGAATGAGTGAGTACCCTCTGCCAGGAACTGACAAAGGCTCCAGGAGCGCAGCAATGAATGAGACATCAAGCCCAGCCCACTGCTCTCATAGAAGGCACAGCCTAGCCTCAAAGAGAAAGTGCCCCACAATGAAGTTCTTCCTCCAGATGCTTCCACTTAAAGCTCTACTTATGCATC
>NC_045447.1:10188763-10250943 GCF_002776525.5 Piliocolobus tephrosceles
GCCTTTTTTAAATTTAATTTTTAAGATGGGGTCTGTCTTGCTCTGTCATCCATGCTGGAGTGCAGTAGCACAATCACACCTCACTGTAGCCTCAACCTTCTGGGCTTAAGCAATCCTCCCACCCTAGCCTCCTGAGTAGCTGTTATAACATGCATGTGCCATCACACTCAGCTAATTTTTTTTTTTTTTTTTTGAGGTGGAGTCTTGCTCTGTCGCCCAGGCTGGAGTACAATGGCGCAATCTTGGCTCACTGCAACCTCTGCCTCCCGGGTTCACGCCATTCTTCTGCCTCAGCCTCCCGAGTAGCTGGGATTACAGGCACCCCCACCATGCCTGGCTAGTTTTTTGTATTTTTAGTAGAGACGGGGTTTCACCATGTTGGCCAGGATGGTCTCAATCTCCTGACCTCGTGATCTGCCTGCCTCAGCCTCCCAAAGTGTTGGGATTACAGGCATGAGCCACTGCGCCCAGCCACACTCAGCTAATTTTTTAAAAAAATTTTTATTTTTTGTAGAGATGGGGTCTTGCTGTGTCACCCAGTTTGTTCTCAAACCCTGGGCTTGAGTGATCCTCACACCTTGGCCTCCCAAAGTGTTAGGAATGCAAACATGAGCCACCGCACCTGGCCTCCCGATGTTTTATAGCATTTTTCATCACCTGACAAGTTATACATTTCATTATTTTCATTGTCTTACATTGCTTTACATCACTGAAGTGTAACCTCCATGAGGGAAGGGACTTTTGTTCACTGCTGATTGCACAGTGTCCACAACAGTACATGGCACATAGTAGGCACTCAATATTAATATTTATCAATGAATGAATGAATAAGTAACCAATAAATGAATTATGTCTGAAAAATGCTTTGAAGTTGAAGTCCAGTGTGCTATGGGAGGGTCTAACAGGGCAACTGGACTGACCCAGGAGTGGGGATAAGGCTTTTCCGAGGAAGTTAAATTTTAAAGGATGAGCAGGCTTTAGCTTGGCAGAAGGGTGGAAGAAAGTATTGCAGACAGAGGGGAGAGAACAGTTGGCCTGCCATATCAGTGGGTTTCACATTGAAAATATCTTATGAAAAAAAAGCATGGTTGGCCAGGCACGGTGGCTCACACCTGAATCTCAGCACTTTGGGAGGCCGAGGCAGGCAGCTAACGAGGTCAGTAGTTCGAGACCAGCCTGGCCAACATAGTGAAACCCTGTCTTTAGTAAAAATACAAAAATTAGCCAGGCATGGTGGTGCGCGCCTGTGGTCCCAGCTACTTGAGAGGCTGAGGCAGGAGAATCCCTTGAACCTGGGAGGTGGAGGTTGCAGCAAGTCGAGATCATGCCATTGCACTCCAGCCTGGGTGACAGAGCGAGACTCTGTCTCAAAAAAAAAAAAGCATGGTTGAGTCTGTATTGAACAGGTAGACTTCTTTTTCTGGTCATTACTCCATGGGGGTCCGGGCAGCAATCTCCATGGATACCCAGGGGTGAATGTGTACCCGAATGCCTTAACGCAGGAGACAGCACATGTGTTCGGGGGAATGAAAGTAGTTTCCACGTGTGTGAATGGGTGAGTGAGGGGACAGTGGTGTGAAAAACAATAAATGCAACTGGGCGTGGTGGCTCACGTCTGTAATCCCTGCACTCTGGGAGGCCGAGGCGAGAGGATCACGAGATCAGGAGATCAAGACCATCCTGGCTAACACGGTGAAACCCCATTTCTACTAAAAATACAAAAAATTAGCTGGGCGTGGTGGCACACGGCTGTAGTCCCAGCTACTCGGGAGGCTGAGGCAGGAGAATTGCTTGAACCTGGGAGGCGGGGGTTGCAGTGAGCTGAGATCGCACCACTGCACTCCAGCCTGGGCGACAGAGCGAGACTCCGCCTCAGAAAAAAAAAAAAAATGCAACCATGAGTAGTGCTATTAGAAAGGAGGAGAGGCTGGGCGCGGTGGCTCAAGCCTGTAATCCCAGCACTTTGGGAGGCCAAGACGGGCAGATCACGAGGTCAGGAGATCGAGACCATCCTGGCTAACACAGTGAAACCTCGTCTCTACTAAAAATACAAAAACTAGCCGGGCAAGGTGGCGGGTGCCTGTAGTCCCAGCTACTCCGGAGGCTGAGGCAGGAGAATGGCGTAAATCTGGGAGGCGGAGCTTGCAGTGAGCTGAGATCCGGCCACTGCACTCCAGCCCGGTTGACAGAGCGAGACTGCCTCAAAAAAAAAAAAAAAGAAAGAAAGAAAGAAAGGAGGAGAGGCAGAGCCCACTTCAAGAGATTGGGGTTCCTGTGATGATACAAGGACAGTTGGAGGAATTAGTTTGTGGTCCTGGTTAGGAGGCTGAGTGTGATTTCAGACTTGGCAAGTGGGAAGGCAAAGATTCTGCAGGCAGCTTTGGGTGTCCTAAGAAAGGTCAGGGCTAGAGAGAGACAGGAGAGTTGTGGGCACTGGGATGGGCTGAGGGAGTGGCAGTGAGACCTTGGAGCAGGTGTGTAGAAAGAGAACGGCAAGAGGAGAGCGGAGTCACTTGGAAATGTGTGGGCGAAGGATTACCCAGGTGCCGAGGCAAGAGACTGAAGGCACAAACCGTGTCAGTATAATAAAGAAAACAGGCCGGGCGCGGTGGCTCAAGCCTGTAATCCCAGCACTTTGGGAGGCCGAGACGGGCGGATCACGAGGTCAGGAGATCGAGACCATCCTGGCTAACACGGTGAAACCCCGTCTCTACTAAAAAATACAAAAAACTAGCCAGGCGAGGTGGCGGGCGCCTGTAGTCCCAGCTACTCGGGAGGCTGAGGCAGGAGAATGGCGTAAACCCGGGAGGCGGAGCTTGCAGTGAGCTGAGATCCGGCCACTGCACTCCAGCCTGGGCGACAGAGCGAGACTCCGTCTCAAAAAAAAAAAAAAATAAAGAAAACAGAATAATAGTCATAATACGAATTAGATATAGAGATGATGATGGACAATTATCAATCATTAGTATAAACATTACTAATCATTAGCTTTTAATATTACTCTTTGTTGCATTACTAATATAACCTAAGAATAACCGGCGGGTATAGGGTCAGGTGCTAAAGGGACATTGTGAGAAGTGACCTAGAAGGCAAGAGGTGAGCCCTCTGTCATGCCTGCATAAGGGTTCCTTGGTCAAGCGGTAACGCCAGTGTCTGGGAAGGCACCCGTTACTTAGCAGACCGTGAAAGGGAGTCTCCTTTCCTTGGAGGAGTCAGGGATCACTCTGCTCCAACAGCTTCTTGTGGGAGGCTGGATATTATCCAGGCCTGCCCGCAGTCATCAGGAGGCCTAAACCCCTCCCTGTGGTGCTGTGCTTCAATGGTTATGCTCCTTGTCCACTTTCATGTTCCTCTCGTACTCCTGGTTTCTCTTTGAAGTTCATAGTAGATAGCAGTAGAAGAAATAGTGAAAGTCTTAAAGTCTTTGATCTTTCTTTTAGTGCATAGAAGAAAACGCTGACGTATGCTCCCTTCCCTCTCTGCTTTGGCTACCTAAAAGGGAAGGGTCCTCTGTCCCATGATCACATGACTTGCTTGACCTTATCAATCACTTGGATGACTCACCCTCCTTACCTTGCCCCCTTTGTTTTGTATGCAGTAAATATCAGCGCGCCCAGCCATCTGGGACCACTACCGGTCTCTGCGTCTTGGTGGTAGTGGTCCCCCAGGCCCAGCTGTTTTCTCTTTATCTCTTTGTCTTGTGTCTTTATTTCTTACAATCTCTCATCTCTGCACATGAGGGAGAACACCCACTAAGCTCCGTAGGGCTGGACCCTACAGAAATGCCCACATTTACCTCAGGAGTGGCAGGAAGCAGATAAGCCAGCCAAGCGGGCACAGAAAAAGAGGCAGGAGAGGTCAGCAGGGTGCTGCTGCAAAGAGGCCCTGAGAGGAGCAAGCCCAAGGTACGGGTTAAGAGTTCAGTTCAAGCCCAGGCGAGGTGGCTCATGTCTATAATCCCAGCACTTTGGGAGGCTGAGGCGGGTGGATCACCGAGGTCAGGAGTTTGAGATCAGCCTGGCCAACATGGCAAAACCCTGTCTCTACTAAAAATATAAAAATTAGCCGGGCATGGTGGCGGGCATCTGTAATCCCAGCTACTAGGAGGCTGAGGCAGGAGAATCACTTGAACCCGGGAGGCAGAGGTTCCAGTGAGCCGAGATCGTGCCATTGCATTCCAGCCTGGGTGACAGAGCAAGATTCCGTCTCAAAAACAAAACCAAACCAAACAAAAACAACTCAGTTTCTTAGTTTGAAGACCCCAGCTCTGCCACGTCCTGGCTATATTCATCTCTCTGGAACTCACAGGCCTCACCTCAACATGGGGACAGTAAATTGTCTGTCTCAAAGGTTGCTGGAAGGAACTGGAAAGATGATATATGTAAAGTAAAGTAAGCTGGTGGGGACAATGCTCAATAGAGCCTCCTTTTTTTTTGTTTTTTTTTTTGAGATGGAGTTTCGCTCTGTTGCCCAGGCTGGAGTGCAGCGGGATCTCGGCTCACTGCAACCTCCACCCTGGGTTCAAGCGATTCTCCTGCCTCAGTCTCCAGTAGCTGTGATTACAGGCATGTTACCACCATGCTCAGCTAATTTTTGTATTTTTAGTATAGACGGGGTTTCACCATGTTGGCCAGTCTGGTCAAACTCCTGACCTCAGGTGATCTACTCACCTTGGCCTCCCAAAGTGCTGGGATTACAGGCATGAGCCATCGTGCCTGGTCAAGCCTTGTTTTTAAAAATGGAAGCTGGGACAGTGGCTCATGCCTGTAATCCCAGCACTTTGGGAGGCCAAGGCAGGCAGGTTGCTTTGAGCTCATCAGTTTGAGACCAGCCTGGGCAACACGGCAAAAATCTGTCTCTACTGAAAATACAAAAAAATTAGCCAGGCGTCATGGCACACAACTATGGTCCCAGCTATTTGGGATGCTGAGGCAGGAGGATGGGTTGGGTCCGGGAGGCAGAGGTTACAGTGAGCCCAGATCGCGCCATTGCACTCCAGCCTGGGCGACAGAGTGAGACCCTGTCTCAAAAAAAAAAAAAAAGAAGGAATGAATTAGCATGAATGAGAAAGGCATGATCTGCAGTGAGTTAACCCATGGTCAAAGACAGTGGACACCAACTCACTTGCAGAGAGAAGCTCAATTAGCCCAATGTTTTTGGCAAACTGTGGCTGCCACTCCGTCATCGTTATCTGAGCTCACTGTGACTTGCCCTTCAGGCCTTACCTCTGACCCTGCCATCTCTGGAGAGCCCTCTTTGCAAGCCCAAGCCTGGGCTCCCCCTCTCAGAACCATGTGCATACTTGTCCTGGAACCATTTTTTTGCCTGTGGCTCTTGGAGGGCAGGGGGCTATCTGGCATACACCTGCATTGCAGCAGTTGCTAAATCAATGAACAAATACCAAGTCTTTCCTGATCTAACGTCTTTTTTTTTTTTTTTTTGAGACATAGTCTAGCTCTGTTGTCCAGGCTGGAGTGCAGCGGTGCAATCTTGGCTTACTGCAACCTCCACCTCCCGGGTTCAAGCAATTCTCCTGCCTCAGCCTCCTGAGTAGCTGGGATTACAGGCCTGCACCACCATGCTCGGCTGACTTTTTTTTGGTATTTTTAGTAGAGACAGGGTTTCACCATGTTGGGCAGGCTGATCTTGAACTCCTGACCTCAAATGATCCGTCCACCTTCGCCTCCCAAAGTGCTGGGATTACAAGAGTGAGCCACTGTGCCTGGCCCTCACGATCTAACTTGAGAGTGGTGGTAGTGGTAGTGGTAGTGGCAACTCCATCTGGGAGATGAGAGGAGGAGGAGGCTGAGTTTTGGGGGTGGCTTGCCAGAGAAGAGGAGAGAGACTATTAGCAACTAAAGGAGTGGCCAGGGTGAACACCAAGCATTTTCCTGATTGAGGAGTTGTGGGTTTGTTTAAAGGCAGGGCTGGGTGAGGGGTGAAACGAGCGAGGAGGAGAGATGGCTGGTGCTGAACTGGAGTGGAAGGCATCTGAGGAGCCAGGAGACAGGATGGGGAGGGAGAGGGTTAGCCTAGGACAGGACAGGATAGCACTTCTTTGAAGACTGGCGGGCCTGAGGAAAGGAAGGGGAGGGATTGAGGAAGGACCTGGAGTTTCTCAGTCGGCTACGAGACGAGATGGAAGAAGGCCAAGCGGGGATTGGCTGCGGTTGGGATGGGGAGGAGGGCCGCGAGCGCACAAGGGAGGGTCGAGGATGGGAAGAGGGGTGTGGGGGAAGAAATACTCACAGGGGAACGGAAGGCCCCGCGGCAACTTCGGGTAAGTCCTGGTTCAATCCTGGAGAGGAATCCGAGGGGAAAGTCTGATTGGACCCACAGTCCGCTGTGAGGACAGGGTTACTGTGGGGATACGGGAGGAGGAGTAGCTGGGAAGTAGGAGCGCCCGGGACTGGATCCATCTGGAAAGGGGACAGATATGCTCCCAGGATCAGGGTAGAGACCCTCTAGGAAGGGGGCGTTCTGAGGCGGGGGTTGTCTGGAGCACTGGATGGGAGTCTTTGGAGGTGATTTCTGGAAAGGGAAAGTCTGGGGCAGGGCTGTAAGAAGTCAGGAAAGAAACTGTGGAGTCCGTTCCTCGCCCACCTCCTGAGCCCTGGGGTCCGAGGCCCCCGGATCAGGGGGTTCAGTGGCGCAAGAGGGTCCAGCGCGGGAGTCGGAGAGCGGCCTCTCAGGTGCGCGGGGCAAGGAACACTGACCCGGAGCTTGATGGGCGAACAGCAAGCTGCGCGCGCACCCAAGGAAAGCCGGCCCCGCCCCTCTCCGAAGTGGGCGGGGACAGCGGTTGCGTGCGCAGCTTTTGTTGTGACGCCACAGGTCCCTCTGGCCACGCCGCTGCCTGGCCACGCCTCCTTTCCGCTTTATCTTTTTCATTGACGAATGGGCTTTGATCTTTGAGGCCACGCCCCTATTCTGCGCTCTAGTGCCGCCCTGGTTACGCCTCCTCTGGCTCGGTCGCACGGCTGCGCGGTGGCTGACTGACTTCCGCAGTGGTTGCCGGGATCGCGCTGATGTGGCCCCAACCCCGCCTCCCTCCCCGCCCCGCGATGTCGGAAGAAACCCGACAGAGCAAATTGGCCGCAGCGAAGAAAAAGGTAAAGTGCACCGGGTCGCGGCCCCCCGGCCCAGCCCCAGCCCCACTCCGATGGCAGGACCACGGCCAGAGTCCCTGCCACTCCTGAGGCACACCGGGCTGGGCTCCCCCCAGCGCCCCTGGGCTCCCCCCACAAAAGTCTTGTCAGCCAGCCCCGCCCCCTCAGCCGCCCAGCCCCCGCCCTCGCCAGTCGCCCCCGGGTGACTTTGGGCTGGTGACTCCCGGGGCTCCCCCCTCCAGACTCGGCCCTCACCTCCTGCCGCCCCGGGGCTCTTTGGGCTGGCATCTCCAAGGACCTAGGACCCCAGCAACTCAGACCCCTGCCCTCGCCAGTGACTTTGGGCCCGTGACTCCCGGGGCTCCCCGCTCCAGACTCGGCCCTCACCTCCTGCCGCTCCAAACCAGACCTCCCTGGGCGATTTGGGCTCGTGTCTCCAAGGACCTGGGTCCTGGCCCTGCGCTCCCCTCCCCCATCGGGGAGCAGCGACTCGGACGTCGCGCTGATGTTCCCCCCCAGGAGTGGAATGTAGTGACGTCACAATCCCCCTCGGGACCGTAATTAGTGCGTGAGACCAGTCTTTGATCTTAGGACCCAGTCCCCTAAGTTCTCATCCGCTTGTGGTTCCTTTGGTCACAGCATAAATGTCCAGCTGGAAGGGGATTGGGGACTATGGGACCTAGGAGGGAGAGATTTCAGGCTGCCTTACACCCTTAACATAGACACTGATAGTGTGAAAAGCCTACACTTCCCCCGTGAGCTGAAAACATTGGCAGTATCTCTGGGTGGCATTGTGAGAACGGGATTGGTTTTGATTTTCCCCCAGGCTTCTACTCTCCAGAGAGACTAACATTTTTTTTCTGACTTCTCCACCTCATATTCGAATTCTGCGTGGTTCTGGGACCAGAGTGCCCTTCAGTGGTCTCTGGAATGAGATCTGCTTATCTCCTGTGGAACAGGTCTTGGGAAACTGAACCTGACAGCTTGAATCTTCCTCATATCATCTCAGCCTGGGGTACTTGAAGTGCCACAGGATAAATATCTTTCTGAAGCATCAGTTTCCCTTTATTCTCTTGAGAAAAAAAAAACATTAATGTACTTAGGGATGACAGTCACATACATTTCTAAGAGTATACCAGACTTTTGTCTGAAATGAGGCTTGGGTTGTCCTCTTTCTGTTGAATTCCCAGGTTCAACAGAAAGGCTGCCTTCTGCCATGAGGATACATTGATGTAAAAGTTTCAGAGGCATCGGTGCATTTCTTACATTAACAAACGTGTGAGGATGTATGACTCTAAACCACACGGTATACAGTTCCTGCCGACTTAATGTTCCAGCCCACATTTTAAGATACATATTTATTTTGAGAGACGGAGTGTCACTGTGTTGCCCAGGCTGGCCTTGAACTCCTGGCCTTAAGTAATCCTCCTGCCTTAGGCTCCCAAGTAGCTGGGATTCCAGGCTTGACTTCTCCACCTCATATTTGAATTCTCCATGGTGGAGTGGAATGTAGTGATGTCGCAATCCCCCTCGGAACCGTAATTAGTGCGTGAAACCAACTTTTGATCTCAGGACCCAGTCCCCTAAGTGTTCTCATCCTGTTTCTGGGATGAGAGGTAGAAAGGTACCTCTGCCTCTGGTTTTGGCCCCTGGCAGCTGCTGATTTGTGGCAAAACCCCAGAGCTCGGAGTCAGAAGACTGAGTTTAAGTTCAATTCTTGCGTTTTTTTAAGCTGTGGTATCAATCCCTCTCAGTCACTAAGTGATTGTGACAAGACCTTGTAGACTTGTTGGTGTCGTTAAATCAGATGGTATATATGAGTATTTTGGAAAAATTGTAGGATGTAACTGTAGGGGCTTGTAGATCTCATGAGTATTACTGCTCTTCTTTTCCACAGTTGAGAGAATATCAGCAGAGGAACAGCCCTGGTGTTCCTACAGGAGCGAAAAAGAAGAAGAAAATAAAAAATGGCAGTAACCCTGAGACAACCACTTCTGGTGGTTGCCACTCACCTGAGGATGTGAGTCTTGGCTGGCCAGGCTCCTGGGGACAGGGGGCCCAAGGGGCAGTGGAGGGTAATTGTTGTGATTGTGGAAGAACTGTTGGGTACTGATTAAGAGTTCTGGGTTTGTATCCTACCTGTCCATCTGCTAGGGATGTGATTTAGGGCAAATTGCTTGAGCTTTTTGGGCCTCTCTTTTCACATCTGTAAAGTATTGTTTTACTTACACTTGTGAAGTTTAAATGAGATTTGTTATTATTGTTGTTTTTATGTTAATCCCTAGTACAGGGCCTGCTGTAAACACCCAGGACACCCAGGAAATGGTAGTTGCTGTTTCATTTTCCTCATCTCCAGTCTCAAGGGGAAGCCAGGCCAATGAGAACAGCCACTGGCCATCAGGCTATCCCTTTAGGAGTCATTGAAAGGGCCCCAGGGTGTGGTGAGGAGAGCCCCAGGCACTAGGATTAGGGGAAGATCTAACTTATGAGTTCTTCTTTGCCACCAGCTTGCTGCATGACCACAGAAAAACCACTTCTTCCCCTGGGTCTCAGTTTCCTCCTCTGTAAGATGACATTGGTTAAGATCAGTGTCTTTCAAACTTGTTTTTTAGCTGGAGCCCCCTTTGTTCAAGTGAACCCTTACTCAGAAGTCTGGATTTTAAAATGGAGGTGGAGGTCTGTAGCTCTACTAGATTCACTGCCCGCATCCTGGGCCTAAGGAGAAGGGTCCAATGAGCATATTAAGAGCTGCATTGGTCAGGTGACTCCACTCTGTGTAACTGCATCCTTCAGGGGACTTTTCCATCTATTTGTTTCTGCCCCCGGCAAGGCAGCAGGTGGCCATTTGGAAGGATGGCACAGGCCGTGGTATTGATCTCCTCCACTCTTCGTCAGCATTTCGTTTCCCTGAACCCACATCTTCCTCCTTCCCTGACTTTCTTGCCTCTCTCTAAGCCACTTCTACCTTTCTCCCCCTGCCCTTGTTTTTCCCTTTTCGCCTCCTGTAGATTCAGGACATTCTGAAGGTGCTGGTGTCCGACCTTAACCGTTCCAATGGGGTAGCGCTCCCCCCATTGGACAAGTGGAAGGTGAGGCAGTGCCGAGACCCCTCTCTGGCTTGCTCTCTCCAGCTGTGCATGCCCCTGAGGCTTCTCTGGTTTGGGGGATACTTTGCCTCTGGCTTATTTTATGTTGCTGCCATTAACCTTCCGCCTGTTTATGTCCGCTTCTTCACTTGCTTGATTGATTGGGTTTTTAATCTTCCCCAAAATCTTTTATCATATTGGAGAAGGTGAGACATACCTTAAAGTTTAACAGTTTAAAGGTAATTTGGGAATAACTTTCAGAGGTGTGTGGGATTTGGGGCTTTTTTTTTTCTTCTTTTTTTTTGGAGACAGAGTCTCACTCTGTTGCCCAGGCTAGAGTGCAGTGGCACAATCTTGGCTCACTGCAACCTCTGCCTCCTGGTTCAAGTGATTCTCCTGCCTCAGCCTCCTGAGTAACTGGGATTACAGTTGCCCACCACCATGTCTGGCTCATTTTTGTATTTTTAGTAGAGATGGGGGTTCACCATGTTGGCCAGGCTGGTCTTGAACTCCTGACCTCAAGTGATCCACCCACCTTGGCCTCCCAGAGTGCTGGGATTACAGGCATGAGCCACTGCACCCAGCCTGGGATTTGGGCTTTTGAATGCCTATTGTGGTTACTCTCAGACTAGAAGAGATGAAAAAAAAGAAAAGAAAAAACCCAACGGACCTTTAGGTTTTGCCCTAAAGGCAAAGATGAGTAAACCACATAGAAGTTAGTGATTTTTTTTTAATTAATTCACTTTGGTTTAAGAGTAGGGAACAAAGGGTTAAGAGAAAATGAGTCCACATTATAGTTGGAAGGATTGAAGCTATTTTTTCAGAGGAACTAACTGTAAAAGATGTGAGGTTAACCAAACAGATGAGTGACCAAGACGTTCTGCCCCAATCTCTCCAAATGGACATTTAGCCATATTCACTGGGCTCTTGACAACAAAGGCACTTTGATAAATAAACAGTGGAGAAAATAGATGAACAAGGTAGGCTGCACACTGAGGGAGGCAGACTCCTTTGAAGGAGGCAAGAGATAATTTTGGACCATTCCAAATGCTCAGCTCAGGGGGAGGTTGGTTCCGAATGGACTCCAGGCTGGAGAAGGTGGCATTTGAGGCTGGCTTGAAGATTAAAGGTGGGTAACATTAATCCATATGGGGAGTGGGGGAGGCCGGGGGAGTGGTGAGGCCATGGCCAGAGTGTGAACTCACAGATCACCTTTCAAGAACACAGGGCCTGCTGGGGGGTAGGGCATGGGGGTACACAGGGCTAGGAGACAACCTCCTCTGGCTGTGATTTGGCGTTTCCTCCATCTCTGATTCACCTGGGGGACTCCTTCCTGCCAAGCCAGAGGAGCAGGACACAAATAGAGCCTGTTGGAGATGGGTATGGAGAGAGGGACTGAGACAGAGCAGCCTTGGCTGCTGTTAGAGTTGTCCATTCGTCACACCTGTTACCCTCCAGTTGATCAGGTCTGTCCAGGTGCTGTGACTCACCTTGCCAGCTCAGAGGAGACACTGAGTGGTATGGTTGGGGAGCACAGGCCTAGAAGCGTCCTGTAGCTGAGTATTTGGCTTTTGCTCTGCCAATGGTCCAGTGGATTAGGGGGTCTGCAGCCTGTTTCCTTATGCTCTGAGATTCTGTGCCAGCCCAGGTCCCTCTATTCTGGAAACAAAGGCCTAGATCCTTATATTTCCTTCATGCTGTTTTGTTTTTGTTTTTGAGAAAGAGTCTTGCTTTTTCCCCTGGAGTGCAGTGGTGTGATCTTGGTTCACTGCAACCTCCTCTTCCTGGGTTCAAGTGATTTTCATGCCTCAGCCTCCCAAGTAGCTGGGATTACAGATGTTGCACCATTGCACCCGGCCGTGTTTTTTTTAATTTTTAATAGAGATGGGGTTTTGCTATGTTGCTCAGGCTGGTCTCGAACTCCTGGCCTCAAGTGATTCACCTGCCTTGGCCTCCCAAAGTGCTGGGATTACATGCGTGAGCCACCATGCCCAGCCCCTTGCTGTTTTTATACCTTCTCTATATCCATAACTGTTTCTAATGTAGGTTTTTTTTTTTTTAATTTCTCATTTTTATTACCATGTAAGTTTTGTACTCCAGGAATGCAGGCCCATGATTGTAGTATCTTGAGTAGAGCTGATAACATTTCCAGAAGTAGGGAATAATGGAGAGAGAAAAAATACCTTAATGGGATGGGACATTTTGAGGAGAGTAGGATTTTTTAAAAACTCCATCTTGGCTACAAGACTTAAAATTATGAAATAACTTGATTGCTCACGAAATAATCATGCTATGTGTGTCAAAAAGTCCTCAAAAAAATGCTTTTTCAGCCAAGCGCAGTAGCTCATGCCTGTAATCCCAGCACTTTGGGAGACTGAGGAGGCTGGATCACCTGAGGTCAGGAGTTCAAGAGCAGCCTGGCCAACATGGTGAAACCCCATGTCTACTAAAAATACAAGAATTAGCTGGGCGTGGTAGCACACACCTATAATCCCAGCTGCTCGGGAGGCTGAAGCAGGAGAATCTCGAACCCAGGAGGCAGAGGTTGCAGTGAGTGGAGATCTGGCCACTACACTCCAGCCTGGGCGACAGAGTGAGACTCCATCTCAAACCAAAAAAAAAAAAAAAAAAATAAAAGAAAAAAAAATTTCCCTTCCTCTGAGCATTCCTGTGTCTAATCCTAGAGATCAGTGGGAACCCAGGATGCCAGGAGGGCCCTAAAGACTTGCAGGGTCCATTGCTAGGAGTGCCAGCCTTCCCTCAAGGCTTATGCCTGGCCAGCAGCTGAACCCCTGCTCTGACCTATTAGATTCAGTTGTAGGCATTGTCAAGGCAACACCAGGTTCCATGGTCACAGTAAACTTGCAAAGATGCAAAGACAGCTTGGCTCATCTTCAGTTCCACCAGCCTCTGCAGCACTTGCTCTAAGGAGGGAAGCAGATTTGGGTTTTCAGACGCCAGGGCTGAAGGGTCCAGAGAGCACGCAGTCCTTTCTCTGGAGAGAGGTGTAGCCACTTCCCCCAGACCCAGCTTCCCTGGAGAGAAATGTAGCCACTTCTCGCAGACCCAGCTTCTGTGGCCAGGCCCTGGCTCCCTGGTGTTTTTCTCTTGTCCAGCTTAGCTGGTCAGCCAGCTTTTTCCGCTGTCTACCCATCTGGCCTGTCAGATATTAGAAGACCTCTAGAACCAGAGACTTGGGTCAAGAGTAAGGCCAGAGCCTGGAGAGAGGCCGGGTGGGGCTCTGGTCAAGCAGGTAGGTCCAGTTGGGGGCGAGGGAGAGGCTCCACGTGACCCCAAGTTCTGAATCCTAGGACTGTCCCCAGGTACGATTCCCAGGAAAGAGGCCCTACAACTTCCAAGTTGCCAGGAGCCATAGGGCAGATGTCTTACCTCTGTTTTCTGGGGTGGTTTCTTGGTTGGGTAGATGTTTTTGGAGGTAAGAGGTTGGGGTGGGGGTGGTGGCCATGGTTTATTCCCTTTTTACCTCCAGATAGTTGGGGAGAGGCTTCTAGTTGGGTAACTTTTTTTTTTTCCCTGGGAAGGTCTGAATCAGAAACACAGCCAATAGGCCAGGTTCAATGGCTCACACCTGTAATCTTAACACTTTGGGAGACCAAGGTAGGAGGATCACTTGAGCCCAGGACTTTGAGACCAGCCTGGGCAAGATGGCGAGACCACATCTCTATAAAAATTAGCTGAGCATGATGGTGTGCATCTGTAATCTCAGCTACTAGGGAGGCTGAGGTGGGAGCATTGCTTGAGCCCAGGAGGTGGAAGCTGCAGTGAGCTATGATTGTGCCACTGCAGGGGAGAAGGGAAGGGAGGACAGGAGTAGAGAGGCAGGCAGATAGCTACGGTGTGCATTGCCCAGACAACTACTTCCTCATCACCATCCTCTGCCCACTAGGGGCCCAGTTAGGGTCACTCTGCAGCACAGACTGGCCTTCTGGAAGAACAGTGCCTTTCTCCTCCCTGACTTTGGCACACCTTCCTCCCGCCTGCTGCTGTCTTTTGCTGAGCTCCAGAGACAGCGAGGTCCTCGTGTTCATGAAGGAGGCCGTGCAGCCCCTGCTTTGAGCTTTGGCCATCTGAAATGCTGCCTAGCAGCCCAAGGCCTGGGCAACCATATCCACACCCCTGAGTGGCTCCTAGCATGTGTGACTGTCACTCTGACTGCAGCAACACCTATCCTACCTGTTCCACACCCTTGTGTTCATGGCACTGAGGTACCTTCTGTCCCACATGGCCCCATAACCCCCTGCTCTGTTCTGTGACAGACACCCAAGGACAATGCTGATTCTCTACAACCGTCTGATGACACCGTGTTACCTGGCGGTGTCTCTTCCCCTGGTGCCAGTCTCACTAGCATGGCGGCATCTCAGGTTCGTGCCTCCTCCCCCTCTGCCCGCTCCCCTCCTGTACCTACTATGGATTATCTTCTCCTTTCACAGGTAGCTTGTTTCCTAAGGCCAAGGGCTCTTCCTGGGGAATGGGCTGGGGGAAGGCTCAGACTAGGCTTTTTCTTGAGGTCTGGGGATATGGAAGATTGTTGGAATGAGTTTGGGAGCTTGACTCACCCTGTCCTGGGTGATTCTTAACAGACATTGAATGACCATCTCATACGTTTCTTCCCACACAGAATCATGATGCTGACAATGTCCCTAATCTCATGGATGAAACCAAGTGAGTGTCTCCTGTTGGGGTGGCAGTCTCTAGGCCGAGAGTCAGGGAGGCCACTGCCCATGACCTTCTTTCCCATTGAGCCACCTGCACCCCTGACCCCTGTGTCTCCATCCCTAGGACTTTCTCATCAACCGAGAGCCTGCGACAACTCTCCCAACAGCTCAATGGTCTTGTTTGTGAGGTACCTCAGGAATGGAGGCCCAGAGTGGGGTGTGGGGGGAAGGGAACTATGATAGAAAGAAACTTGAGGCAGGGATTCACAAGAGAAGGAAGATCCTGGGACCAGCCAATGTGCTGGGTAATGTTGAGGAAGTCGGCTCTTCCCTGAGCTTTCTCCCTTGAAGTTGTGCACATGAAGGAGTTGGACCCTGTGACTGGTTGCATCATTTTATCCTGCTGCAGAAGCACTGGATGAGAGGTGCTCGGGAAGGAAGGATGGTGGGGAAATATGAACCATGAGAGAAGTTGGCACAAAGGGGTTACGGGACAAAGGGTCCAAGTTAGAAGAGAAAATGTTGCCAATTGCTGGGGAAGAAAGGAAGTCAGAGGGCTTAGACACTGAGGGGACAGAACATCTCCATGTGCACTCTCATCTCTTATAGTCTACGACATGTGTCAATGGGGAGGGCCCTGCATCATCTGCTAACCTGAAGGATCTGGAGGTAAGAGGCCCTGGGCTGTGGCCCAGTGACCCTGGAGGCCAGCCCTCCAACCTCCTCCCACAGCGGGGGCTGGGTGCCCCTCTGCCAGCTGAGACAGCCCACACACCCCCCAACCCTAATGATTGCTCTCTCTACCTCTCCCCCCAATCCTCCTCCAACTCCTCCTCTCTGCATGCGCCTCAGAGCCGGTACCAACAGCTAGCAGTAGCCCTGGACTCCAGCTATGTAACAAACAAACAACTCAATATCACGATAGAGAAATTGGTAAGAGTCCAGTGGGGTCCCCTGATTCCACGCTGCTAATCCTGGGCTCCAGTTTCCCCTTGGGACCCTGAAGAAAGGGGCAGGGGGCCCCTGGTGCCAAGGGCGAATGGGGAGCTGGGGGGCCCAGGCCTCAGCTGGAGGGACCCCAGAGCACGGAGCATGCAGCATGGCTCTTCTGTTGCTGCCCTCTTTGCCTACTCTCTCTTCTCTAGACACCCCTGCTTGAGTCCTTGTCACACATGCCCTGGGATTGTTGCCTCTTGGGGAAGCACTAGCCTGACTAGTTGTCAGGAGCCCCGTATTTCCACCCTGACTCAGTCCTTAATTTGCTCTTGGATTCGGGACAAGCCACCTCTCCTTCTTGGGCTTACATTTCCTGAGGAGGTAGAGTTAGAGAGTATCAAAGGTCTCTTAGCTCTGAGAGTCGAAGATTTAAAGGCCCACTAGAATGTAAACCTCAGGGCCAAGGGCTCCTGTCTGTCTTTTTCTGTCTGATATCCCTGCTATTAAGAACTGTACCTGGCCTATATGTGCTCAGCAAATGTTTGTTGAATGAATACACCTTTCTAAACCACAAACTGGCAGAGGGTGGGCTTTTCTCACACTCCATCTCTAGAGGTTTATGTTACTGTCCTTTCAAGAGAATCCAGATTCAGACTTTCAGTTCTGTGGCTATGGGCAAAAACCAACAAAGACACAAATCTCCTTTCCTTGGGAGCCTGAGGAGAGTTTAGCAGTTCGTGTTCCCATTGGGTCTGAGAACTTTGCCTTTAAAATCCATTCCTGGCCCCTGCCTACCCCTTCCTGGTCTGGGGAATAGGGTTGAGGGGGCCACCCTCAGTCACCTTCCTTTGACTCTTCCCCACAGAAACAACAGAACCAAGAAATTACGGATCAGTTGGAAGAAGTAACGTGATTTCTTTGTTTGCTCACAACATGACAGCTGGGTTTGGGGGGCACTCAAATGTAGAGGCCTCAGTCTCGTCTCACCCGCTCCCAGCCTGGGGAAGAAGGCTCACCCCCCAAGATTCCACCCCATCCCCACAGGGTCCCTGATAACCTGGTCCCACGGGTGGGCCTGTCCTGGGGCATTGATGGCATTCTGGGGGCATGTCCCTTGCTGTGCCATCTCTGCCTCCCCCTAGTAAGAGCTCTGTCTTCCTCTTCCTGTAGGAAAAGAAAGAATGCCACCAAAAGCAGGGAGCCCTAAGGGAGCAGTTACAGGTGAGTGGAGGGGGTGAAGTTCCGCCCTGTCCTCTGGAGAATGTCTCTTTCCTTCTTTTTCAGCACTTGCTTGGGTTTCCTCCCAAAGGTTCACATTCAGACCATAGGGATCCTCGTATCAGAGAAAGCTGAGTTGCAGACAGCCCTGGCGCACACTCAGCATGCTGCCAGGCAGAAAGAAGGTGGGAATCTGGGCACCCCGTCATCCTTCAACCTGGCACTTTGACAGGCCTTTAGGGTGAGTCCTCTGGACCCCATCTCAACCTCTCTCATTCCAGGAGAGTCCGAAGATCTGGCCAGTCGCCTGCAGTATTCCCGGAGGCGTGTGGGAGAGTTGGAGCGGGCTCTGTCTGCTGTCTCCACGCAGCAGAAGAAAGCAGACAGGGTGAGTCCAACTGCCTGCCCCGAACCCTGGCAGCCTGGCTTCCCAGATGGAGGAGTGAGCCTAAAGGTCTCTTCTGCAGGGTTGAGTGTCCTGCCCAGGAGGCAGCATGGGCCATTTGTCACTGCTTTTGTGTGTGGTTGTTAGAGGCATCCTGGGGCTGAGTCAGCTGCTGTGGGTGGGTTGGGGGGCACTGTGGGGAGTGAACACTGGATGCAGAGCTTGGAGGCCAAGTGCCCGCCCTGCCCTTACCTGGCTGTGGCCTTGGCCAAGTCCTAGGGTGGGGAATGTGGTATTTGTTCTGTGAAGGTACAGAAGAGTATCTTTGGTATGTTACCATTTGTGTAGAGAGAGGGAACGTGTGTGTGTGTGTGTCTGTGTGTCCATATGTCTGTACATATGTACTATGACAATATACATAAAATATGTCTGCAAGGATTCGTAAAAAACTCAGGAGAGAGGAGCAGCATGGCTGGAAGATACTTCCCTTCTGTACCTTCAGAGTTTTGGGCTATGTGAATGTATGATCCTTTCAAAAATTGAACAAAAGATTAATTTCCCTCTTCCTATCTGTGCCCCCACCCCCAGGGAACAAATGAACTTAGAGAGTCAGATATACCTGGGTATTCAAATCCTAGCTCTGTCTAAGTGATCTTAGGCAAGCACTTAACCTCTAATACTACATATTTTTCATCTACAAAATAATATTGCAGTGAGCTGTCTCATGTGGTGGTTATGAGGATTAAATGGGATTATTAGCATGGTGCCTGGTGAAACACTCAATAAAGGTTCAAACAGTGGTAGTAATAATGATAATAATAGCAATATTATCTGATCTTTCTGGGCCTCTGTTAGCCAGCTGTAAATTCAATCTTGGCCAGGTGTGGTGGCTTATACCTGTAATCCCAGCACTTTGGGAGGCCGAGGCGGGCAGGTCAACTGAGGTCAGGAGTTTCAGACCAGCCTGACCAACATGGCAAAAGCCTATCTCTACCAAAAATACAAAAAATTAGCCAGGTGTGGTGGCAGGTGCCCGTAATCCCAGCTACTTGGGAGGCTGAGGTAGGAGAATTGCTTGAACCCGGGGGCGGAAGTTGCAGTGAGCCGAGATCACACCACTGCCCTCCAGCCTGGGTGACAGAGGGAGACTCCGTTTCTAAATAAATAAATAAATAAATAAAAATACAAAAATTAGCCAGGTGTGGTGGCGCATGCCTGTAATCCCAGGTACTCAGGAGCCTAAGGTAGGAGAATCACATGAACCCGGGAGGCAGAGGTTGCAGTGAGCCAAGATGGCACCATTGCACTCCAGCATGGGTGACAGAGGGAGACTCCATCTCAAATAAATACATATATACATACATATATAAATTCGCTCTCTTTTCCTGTCCCTTCCACTCTTACCAAGCTCTGTATTTTTTCTGTTTTTTTTTTTTGAGACAGAGTCTCGCTCTGTCACCCAGGCTGGAGTGCAGTGGCCGGATCTCAGCTCACTGCAAGCTCTGCCTCCCAGGTTTAGGCCATTCTCCTGCATCAGACTCCCAAGTAGCTGGGACTACAGGCGCCTGCCACCACACCTGGCTAGTTTTTGGTATTTTTTTGGTAGAGACGGGGTTTCGCTGTGTTAGCCAGGATGGTCTCGCTCTCATGACCTTGTGATCCGCCCGTCTCAGCCTCCCAAAGTGCTGGAATTACAGGCGTGAGCCACCGCGCCCTGCCTTTTTTTTTTTTTTTTTTGAGACGGAGTCTCACTCTGTCACCCAGGCTGGAGTGCAGTGGCGCCATCTCGGCTCACTGCAAGCTCTGTCTCCCGGGTTCACGCCATTCTCCTGCCTTAGCCTCCCAAGTAGCTGGGACTACAGGCACCCGCCACCACGCCCGGCTAACTTTTTGTATTTTTTTTTTTTTTTAGTAGAGATGGATTTTCACCGTGTTAGCCAGGATGGTCTCGATCTTCTGACCTCGTGATCCACCCGCCTTGGCCTCCCAAAGTGCTGGAATTACAGGTGTGAGCCACCGCGCCCGGCCACCCTTACCAAGTTCTTTTAAAAAGAAATGAGACCAGCTGGGCACGGTGGCTCACACCTGTAATTCCAGCAATTTAGGAGGCTGAGGCAGGTGGATCACTTGAGGTCAGGAATTCAAGACCAGCCTGGCCAACATGGTGCAATGCCATCTATACTAAAAATACAAAAATTAGACTGGGCATGGTAGCTCACACCTGTAATCCCAGTACTTTGGGAGGTTGAGATGGGTGGATTATAAGGTCAGGAGATTGAGACCATCCTGGCTAACATGGTGAAACCCCGTCTCTACTAAAAATACAAAAAAATTAGCCAGGTATGGTGGCAGACAGCTGTAGTCCCAGCTACTTAGGAGGCTGAGGCAGGAGAATGGTGTGAACCCGGGAGGTGGACCTTGCAGTGAGCAGAGATGGCACCACTGCACTCCAGCCTGGGTGACAGAGTGAGACTCGTCTCGGAAAAACAAAAACAAAAAAAATTAGCCAGACATGGTGGCGTGTGCCTGTAGTCCCAACTACTCAGGAGGCTGAGTCACTTGGACCTGGGAGGCGGAGGTTGTGAGCTGAGATCTCACCACTGCACTTCAGCCTGGGTGACAGAGGGAGACTCTGTCTCAGAAACGACGACGACAACAAAATGAGACCGCGGGCTTGGAAATGCCTTGAAAACGTGTCAAGTGTGATTAAGAGTGAAGAAGTGTTACTGTGGAGTGGTTACTGTAGCTATTGTTACTGGTCTGGTCGGCCAGCTGCTCCTCTGCCTGCTATATCCTGACTTAACCTTTCTGTGTTTACAGTACAACAAGGAGTTAACCAAAGAGAGAGATGCCCTCAGGCTGGAGTTATACAAGAACACGTAGGATGGGGGATGGTGGGATGGGAGGTCTGGGGGCCCTTAGCATGGGTGGTGTGCTGGGAGGTGGGGGGCACAGGTAAGCATGGTGAGGTGGTCATACAGGTTTGCATGTGTGCCCAGCAAAGCTCTAGTGCCAGCTGCGCCACTGACTCATGGTGTAGCCTTGGGTAACTCATGTCTTATCTCTGGCCTGTACATGTGACTTTTGATTCCTGGGGTTCCTTCCAGTGCCACAGTTCTGTGGTTGTGGGGCGAGGGTAGAGGGTGGATCACCAAAGCAGTCCTTTCTGTTCTTTGTTCATTCCTTTCTCTATTGCCTCTGGCCATAGCCAAAACAATGAAGACCTGAAGCAAGAGAAATCAGAATTGGAAGAGAAGCTTCGGGTCCTAGTGACTGAGAAGGCTGGCATGCAACTTAACTTGGAAGAACTGCAAAAGAAGTTAGAGATGACAGAACTCCTGCTTCAACAGGCAAGAGGCTGCAGCCCCATGGGTGGTGGGAGCCCCATCCAGCTGGGGCCATGGTCTAGGGATCATGCAGGGCATGGGGAGGCTCTAGCCAAGAGCTGAAAATTTGGGTCCTTGTTCCAGTCCTGGCATAAAATCCTCTAGAAAGTGCTAAAAATCTACAAACTGGGGACTGGGGAATCAGAATCTTAGGGTTAGGGCTTAAAATAATTTTTGTTTTGTTTTGTTTTAAAGCATCATGGGTGAAAATCATTATTTTAGAGATTACATTTATATGGCTAGGTCATGAGTCTGTTTATTTCCTTCTGAGGTTCAAGCCAACACTTTCACTATTCCATGGTTAATAGTAGAGAGTAGAGATCTTTTGTGTTTTTTTTTGAGACGAAGTCTTGCTCTATCACCCAGGCTGGAGTACAGTGGCGTGATCTCAGCTTACTGCAACCTCTACCTTCCAGGTTCAAGCCACCCTCCTGCCTCAGCCTCTCAAGTAGCTGGGACTACAGACGACACCACCATGCCTGGCTAATTTTTGTATTTGTAGATACGGGGCTTTGCCATGTTGCTGAGGTTGGTCTTGAACTCCTGAGCTCAAGCAATCCACCCACCTCAGCCTCCTAAAGTGTTGAGATTATAGGTATCAGCCACCATGCCTGGCCTGAGATCTTTTTAAAATTATTTTTTATTTCTAAAGCAAAGAAACGTGACAGCAGAGCTGTACTGACTGAGCTGCACGTTGAGCCTAGCCCTAGCGCTAGCCCTTTTAAGGGGCACTGTTGGGAACGGCCTGGGCTCCCCAGATCTAAACTTCTCACTCTCCACCATCCAGTTTTCAAGCCGATGTGAAGCCCCTGACGCTAACCAGCAGTTACAGCAGGCCATGGAGGAGCGGGCACAGCTGGAAGCACACCTGGGGCAGGTGAGGGATGTAGGCAGGGATGTAGAAGGAAGATGGCCCCAGGTGGCCAGGAGTAGGTGACAACCAGTGACAGTTCTTCCTAATTTCTGTGGCCATTCTTGCAGGTAATGGAGTCGGTTAGACAACTACAAATGGAGAGAGATAAATATGCAGAGAATCTCAAAGGAGAGAGCGCCATGTGGCGGCAGAGGATGCAGCAGATGTCAGAGCAGGTGAGACCTGACCCTTCAGCTCCCCCGCAACCTTAGATGGGTCACTTGATCTTTCTGGGCATCTGTGAAATGGGAGGAGCACAGCCAGAGGTGCTCATGGGTCTGGCCTTTGTGGAGGTGGGGGCAGAGAGGGAGATGGTAGCCTGTCCAGTCACCAGCCCCTCTCCAGGGCCCTTTCCCGCTGTGCTTTGGGCAGGTGCACACATTGAGAGAGGAGAAGGAATGTAGCATGAGTCGGGTACAGGAGCTGGAGACGAGCTTGGCTGAACTGAGGAACCAGATGGGTAAGCTGGGGCTGGGGTAACCTGGGAGCAGGACTGGGGTCAGAGGGCTGTGGGGGTGGTTTAGAATGCCCCACGGAGTTGGGTGGATGGAAGGGCTTTGAGGCAGAGGGAAAGAGGTCTGTGCCAGGAGATAGCAAGTCTCATCATCTCCACAAGCCTCAGTGCCCCATCAGCAAAGAGGGAGGAGTGCCCGTTGTCGGCCACCCACAGTTGTCACTATTGGAGTGGCTTGGAAGATTGGCTAACATCCGGGTGCAAGGAATCATTAGCAGGGAGGCCACGTTTGGGGAGCCTGAGAGGAGCTATGGACCAAGAGGAGGGTTTTCTTTGAGAATCTAGAGACCCTTATTGTCTGCTTCCTTTCTCAGCTGAACCCCCGCCCCCAGAGCCCCCAGCAGGGCCCTCCGAGGTGGAGCAGCAGCTACAAGCGGAGGCTGAACACCTACGGAAGGAGCTGGAGAGTCTGGCAGGACAGCTCCAAGCCCAGGTGCAAGACAATGAGGGCTTGAGTCGCCTGAACCGGGAGCAGGAGGAGAGGCTGCTGGAGCTGGAGCGGGCGGCCGAGCTCTGGGGGGAGCAGGCGGAGGCGCGCAGGCAAATCCTGGAGACCATGCAGAATGACCGCACCACCATCAGCCGCGCACTCTCCCAGAACCGGGAGCTCAAGGAGCAGCTGGCTGAGCTGCAGAGCGGATTCGTAAAGCTGGTGCGCAGCCCCACCTGGAGAACCTACCCTCCCCACTAGTCCTCCGGGCCTTTGTTTTCCCACCTGTAAAGTGGGGCAGTGTAGCCCTCACGTGAAATGGTACTTCTGGAGGCACCTGTGAGCCAGAGCCCTGCTCCGATGGCTGTAGGGGAGAGGGGATGATTTTTCTAACCTGTCTCCACCCTTCCCGGTGCCATGGGAGGCAAACACCAAGGCAGCAAGTTCTGGGGTCTCCAGCTGCAGTGGGTGGCCGCTGATGGCTTCTCTCTGTCCAGACTAATGAGAACATGGAGATCACCAGCGCACTGCAGTCGGAGCAGCACGTCAAGAGGGAGCTGGGAAAGAAGCTGGGTGAGCTGCAGGAGAAGCTGAGCGAGCTGAAGGAAACGGTAACCCCACCCCATCCAAGAAGTGCTGGGAGGCGGGCACCAGCCTCTGGGGAGGGGTGGTGTGAGGCCAGAGGCAGCTCCAGCCTGGGGAACAGGTGACCCCAGCGCCCTCCGGGGCAGTCCTGTGACTGTTTCTTGCTCCCTGCCATCTGACTTTTAGAGGTGGATAGCCCTGGGTTCGTCTCAGATCTGGACATCATTGTCCCAACTAGAGGCATGGATTTCCCCCAATCATAGGGAAAGAGACAGTGGTATAAGAGGCTCCTTAGGTTCAAACAGGATTCTGGCCTCTGCTCCACTGGTCACCATTCAGCTGCTCTGCATCTCTAAGCCTCAGTTTCTTTAACTTAAAAAGGAAGTTAGCATCTTCCTTGCAGAGGTGTGGAGGATTAAATGAGATAATACACGGAAAGCATTAGGCATGTAGCACACTTAGCAGATGGTGGTTGGCTCCCTCTGCATTTCCACCAGTCTGTGGCATACAGTTTAAGTGGTGGGAAGCAGGGTGTGAGATGTGAGGCTGGGAAAGAAGGCAGGAGGCTCTAGGCAAGGGAGGCAGTCACTTAGGCCTGGAGCAAGGGGCCAGAGGTCTGGGCAGGCAACAGAGCCTCACAGAGCCCTCGCTACCCTATTTATGGGCCCCAAATCTGAAAGCAGGCCACCACCTGCCCTCACGCCCAGGGTCTTCCTACAGGTGGAGCTGAAGAGCCAAGAGGCTCAGAGTCTACAGCAGCAGCGAGACCAGTACCTGGGACACCTGCAGCAGTATGTGGCTGCCTATCAGCAGCAGGTGGCTACCTATCAGCAGCTAACCTCTGAGAAGGAGGTGCTGCACAACCAGTTACTGCTGCAGACCCAGCTCGTGGACCAGCTGCAGCAGCAGGAAGCTCAGGGCAAAGCGGTGGCCGAGATGGCCCGCCAAGAGTTGCAGGAAGCCCAGGTGAGGGAGTTGCTGAGGGCAGAGCCCCAAGGGGGACGACCTGGCAACCTCCATGCCTTCTCACTCTCTTTCCTGGCCCCTTAGGAGCGCCTGGAAGCTGTCACCCAGCAGAACCAGCAGCTACGGTCCCAACTGAGCCTCATGGCTCATCCTGGGGAAGGTACAGGAACCTGCTCACAGGAAGAGGAGAGAGCCCCAGGAGGAAGGGGGGACTGTTAGCAGTGTAGAATTGAGTTGGAAGAGACCTTTAGAACAGGTGGTCATCATGCCAGTCGAGTGTCCACACTAAGTTCGGCATCATTATGGTGACTTTCTGGGAGCAGGGGACTACCGGGTTGCCTAAGGATGGGTGAACTGGCCCAGGTCAGAAATGAAGCAGGTCAGAACTCTCATGCTGATCGGTAGTGGGACTGCACCTGGGCAGCATAGCGAGCCCTTGGCTCTTAAAAAAGAATAAAATAAAACGCTGCTCATTCCCTTCTGGGGAGGGGCTGGCCCAGGGTCACACAGTGAGGGTGGGGGCAGAGGTGGGCACACTGTACCCTTGTTGGGTTGTCTGATGACCCCTCTGGCCACCCCCATAGGAGATGGACTGGACAGGGAGGAGGAGGAGGAGGAGGAGGTGGAGGCGGCACCTCGGCCCATGCCAAGCATCCCGGAGGACCTGGAGAGCCGGGAAGCCATGGTGAGGCTGACTCCCCCTCCCCGGCCTTTGCTGCCTCCCTCTGTGGTCCCTCCCAGACCCCCTTCTGCTCTTGGTTTCCTGGCCTTCTGATTTCTTCAGACTCACCTCTTTCCTGGGAGCCAGTGGTCAGACACCATTTCACCTGGGACCAACAAGTGCAGCCTCTGAGGCGCCAAGGGAAGGGCTGCTCTCTACCTCCCTGCCTGTTCGTCCTATATATCCTCCTACAAGAAGGCACCTCTCTTGCCTGCAGGTGGCATTTTTCAACTCAGCTGTAGCCAGTGCCGAGGAGGAGCAGGCAAGGCTACGTGGGCAGCTGAAGGAGCAAAGGGTGCGCTGCCGGCGCCTGGCTCACCTGCTGGCCTCGGCCCAGAAGGAGCCTGAAGTGGCAGCCCCAGCCCCAGGGACTGGGGGCGATTCTGTGTGTGGGGAAACCCACCGGGCCCTGCAGGGGGCCATGGAGAAGCTGCAGGTGAATGAGTCTCTCCTGGCATGGGTCAAGAAGGGTGGGGGCGGGGCAGGTCGCGGCCAAGATGCGACTCCATTGTTTTGGTTCCAGAGCCGCTTTATGGAGCTCATGCAGGAGAAGGCGGACCTGAAGGAGAGGGTAGAGGAACTGGAACATCGCTGTATCCAGCTGTCTGGAGAGACAGACACCATTGGTGAGTGGGAGGCCAGGGCACAGCAGGAGGAGCTGCACAGTGGTCGGAGGGAACCCAGTATCTGAGCCGTGTCCTTTCGCAGGAGAGTACATCGCACTGTACCAGAGTCAGAGGGCAGTGCTGAAGGAGCGGCACCGGGAGAAGGAGGAGTACATCAGCAGGCTGGCCCAAGACAAGGAGGAGATGAAGGTAGGGCGTGGAACATCTCTGTGGGGGTGGAGGTGGGCACGGGCATGGGCATGGCAGCTTAGCACCCCTCCCTCCAGGTGAAGCTGCTGGAGCTGCAGGAGCTGGTCTTACGGCTTGTGGGCGACCGCAGCGAGTGGCATGGCAGATTCCTGGCAGCTGCCCAGAACCCTGCCAATGAGCCCGCTCCAGGGACCCCAGCCCCCCAGGAGCTTGGGGCTGCCGACCAGCAGGGTGGTGAGTAGAGCCCTCGGGAGGGGTGGGCAGGCAGGAGCAAGGGAGGGCTTGTGTGGCGCTCAGAGCCCTGCCTCTCTCTCTCCAAAGATCTTTGCGAGGTGAGCCTCACCGGCAGTGCGGAGCCCGCCCAAGGAGAGGCCAGGGAGGGTTCTCCCCGTGACAATCCCACTGCACAGCAGATCATGCAGCTGCTTCGTGAGATGCAGAACCCCCGGGAGCGCCCAGGCTTGGGCAGCAACCCCTGCATTCCTTTTTTTTATCGGGCTGACGAGAACGATGAGGTGAAGATCACTGTCATCTAAAAGCCGGCCACTGTCAGCGAAGCCTGAAGAAGGGGGGCTGGAGACCCTGCCCCCACTATGTCCCTACCACCCCCTCTCAGTCACCCCTTTACCCTTCCAGTAGCAAGCATAGACCCCTGTCTAACGGGGGTAGACAGGTGCAGATGAGGTGAAGATCACTGTCATCTAAAAGCTGGCCACTAAACTTAAAAAAAAATTAAAGTTATGGGATTAAAAGAAGTTATGGGACAAAGAAGGTTATGGGTAAGTTATGGTACAGAAGTTATGAAAAAAGGCTGGGTGTAGTGGCTCACACCTGTAATCCCAGCACTTTGGGAGTTCAGGAGGTCAGGAGTTCAAGACCAGCCTGGTCAACATGGTGAAACCGTGTCTCTACTAAAAATACAAAAATTAGCCAGGCATGGTGACGTGTGCCTGTAATCCCAGCTACTCAGGAGGCTGAGGCAGGAAAATCACTTGAACCCGGGAGGCGGAGGTTGCAGTGAGCTGAGATAGTGCCATTGCACTCCAGCTAGGGCAACAGAGTGAGACTCTGTCTCAAAAAAAAAAAGAGATTAAAAAAAAAAGTCAGGATAAAAATTTTAAAAAGCAGGCCACTGTCAGCAAAGCCTGGAGAAGTGGGGCTGGAGGCTCTGCCCCCATCATGTCCCTGCCACCCCTTCCCAGTCACCCCTTTACTCTTACAGTAGCAAATAAGACCCCTGTCTAATGGGGGGAGACAAATGTGTAGACCCTTTGCCACCTTGGCCAGGGCTGATTCCTTAAATTTCTGGATGATTATGATTGTTATTTAATAGCCAGAGGCTCATAGAATTGACTTGTTTGGAGGAGGCCTCATGGCCTCCTTACTCTCACCAAAGCAATTTTTCCCTCAGGGGGGCTCCCATCTTCTTACACAGAGAGGCAGCTGAGGCAGGACAGTGGGGTTAACTGTAGACCAGGTGAGGGCACGGGCTGCTGGGGTGGCCCCGCTTCCCCAGTGTACATATTGTATCTGTGTAACATTTTGTATATTCCAGGGGTAGGGCAGCCCCCTGTATCATACCTAGCAGAGGTTGGAGCTGGCACATGGGGAGGAGGTTCTAATAATTATTTGGGGCTGGGAAACTTATTTATTGATAGCATAGGACAGAGGAAGGAGGCGGGGATGGGGTCGTGGCGCCCTGGTGATGCGACTCCTGTTTATTTTGCTTTTTATTTCGGAATAAATGGATTTAGCCATACTGCTCCGCCTGGCGTGTTCCTGTTTCTCTCACTGGGTTCTGGAGTTTGTGCCACTGAACGGGGAGCCCCAGAGTGTCTGAGCCTGCGCAGCTGGGCTGTTGGGACCTTCCAGGCCTGTTACCTGTATGATGCCTGGTGACATCTAGGGGATTACACAGGGACTACCATGGTACCTATGGGGACAGTTCGGCCCCGATGGCCAACAGGCTCAGAAGCCTGATCTAGCGGTGGCCGGGAAGGCAGGGTGCCAGCACCCAAGGTGTCTTCCGTTCTGTCCTCCTGCCTCCCTCGCCTGCCTGAGCCTGGTGGCCTGTTCTGTCTGTCCCTCCAGAATGCCCGCCACCCCGCAGGCTCCCTCCAGGCTGAGTTAATGGCCCTGCCCCCTAGTGGCCAGAGCCGGCTTCGCAGGATGAGAGCCAACTAAGCTCCAGGGACTTACCAGGAAAAGCGTCCCTTGGAAAGGATGTGGCCTTTTCACCGCCCCCAACAGCACCCTAGTAATGGCTTAGCCCTTCCCCTCCCCTGAGCTCCAGAGAGAACACAACCAGCAGAGGAGACATTCCCCGTCATCCAGAAATAGGTTTTATTCTCAGCCGAGGGACAGCAGGACTGGTAGAGACTGTCAGGCCACACGGCTGCCTGCACAGCACCCCCATGCTTGGTAGGGGGCGGGAGGTATGGCGGGGGCTGGCTGCCCACAGGCTGGGCATGACAGGGAGGCTCACTGGAGGTGGCACACTTCGGAGGGGGATGTCAGGGGACAGCGTTCTCTTGTAGTTGGGCCACAAGACTCCACAAGGACAGCACAGTGACTGATTCCCAGCGCTAGAGGCGAGGCGGTCGGCCATGTGTAGGTGTGTATATATATGAGTATTTATAGATATTTATAGAACAAGGCAAGGGCATACCACAGAAGGGGCACAAGTTTTCACCAATGGTCACGCCTGGAGGTGTCAGCTCACCACTACAACAGACTAAGTCACAGATGAAGGGGGCTGGCTTTGGGGCTAGGGAAGCCACTGTCAAGTCACAGAACAGCCGTCCAGGCAGGCTTGGAAAGGGAGGTCTCCGAGAAGAGGAGGGATCTGTTTAGAGGTCGAAGGGGGGCCTGGGGCTCTCAGGACGGGATGGACTTGCCTGACCCGATCGGCTGGCAGTTGGAGAGAAAGCAAAGAGAAAACGGGAGAGAAAAGCGAGGAGAGAGCTGGTAAGGCAAGTGCAGCACACGGGCCGGGGCAGGCCACACCGGCGGTGTGGTGGGAGGGCCGGGGAGGGGAGGGCACAGGTGTGGGTGTGGCAAGGTTCCTGGAAAAGAGGGGCTGGAAGGAAAAGGGGAGGAAGATGGAGGGAGGAGCTGTAGCTTCACCGGTATCGCCTGGGGGCTGTGGCGGCCCTCCCCACCCCACACACGCTGGCCTCTCACACAGCACCCAGGCAGGGCACCCACAGTTCAAGCTGATGCTCGGCCCCCTTGGGCTTCCCTCTTCTCTGGTCACCCTGTCTTCCAACCCTCCGGCCCAGGGCCACCCCTTGCCTTGGGGAGCCCCACGCAACAGCCACCAGGCCTGATAGAGAAAGAACACTGCTTGAACCAGGAGGGTGAAACTAAAAGGGATGGCTGGAGGGAGCGCCAGAGGCCCTTCTCGGTGGTCAGAAAACCCAGGACCCTATGAAATGACCCTGGGGGAGGCAGGGAGGGCAGGCAGCTGGATGCCAGTGGCCATAGACTTATAAGTCTAAGAGGGGAGCCTCGGCTGGTCGGGGGGCTGCAGGTCGCGTAGGTGAGGCTGGGCCCTTCCTGCTGGGAAAAGCAGAAGAGTGAGAGTCAGTGGCGGGAGAACGGGGGCGGGCTCACTGGGTGGAGCTCAGCAGGACCAGCAGGCACGGTCGTCCCCTTGGCTGAATGGCACAAGTGACCCTAGGAGCAACAGGCCAAGGTGCGTGAGCCCGCTGGCTGGCTACGGTGCTTCAACTGGGGCCAGGGACACTGCCTTCAGTCACACGCTAGCAGCTATGACGGTACCTGGGAGGGAGGGGAGGGGGCTGTGTGTCCCTGCCTGGCCTGTGAGGTGTGCTGTGGGATGACCGTGTGTATGGGACTCTCAAGCTTTTACTCTAGATCACCACTGGATTGCCGGCAGATAGAGGAGGTGGTCCCCTGACTATCACCCCTGCTCTGCAGTGGAGTTGGCCCTCAGCGCTGCCAGGCTGGGAGCTGGATGCCTTACCCCAGGAGCATGACTCTGACTGCACACCAGGCACGGTGTGCCCAGGATGACATTCCTAGGCCTCTGGCCGCCTCACAGTCCAGCCCCACACACAATCCCCTCCAAGTTCCCAGCCTTTACACAATCAACCACGAGCTTTCTGCCCTCTCTGACGGCTCCAGAGAGCACCCATGTCTGCCAGCTTGGGCACGGAGCCTGTTCCAAGAGTCCCCAGGCTCAGCCATGGAGGCCTTGGACAGTGGCACTGAGTCCCGAGGCTCGCTGGGAAGGGAGGTGAGAGAGCCAGCGGCACAAGGACAGAAAGAGGAAAGAGCAAGTCTACAGCTGCAGAAGGGAGGGGCGGGGAGCCTGGCTCTGAGGTCCCAGGTGCGTGCCCCGTGTGGAGCTAGTGCAGCGGGGCAGACACACCGTTCATGCAGCAGGCGGTGAGGCATGTACCTACCATGGCTGACGCTCCTCAGGGGTCACTGATAGTGATTCTGAAAGACAGCACGAAATCAACATGGCAGTTCACACGCACGGGTGGGCAGGCCTGGGGGTGGGGGACACACACACGCACACGCCCGGGCGTGCACACACATGCTGTGAGGCCCCATGGCCCACATGCACACGCTAACACACATGCCCACAAACAACACGCATACGCCTCCTTCCCTGCCACCTCCCGGTGCCCAGCACCCTCACTGGCCGGCGGCGCGTGCAGCACGGATCTGGGGCATGCAGCCACTCAGCACACTGAAGCACACGTGTGGGCAGTCACAACACAGAAGCTCACCCGCACACAGAGGCATTTGCACCAGCTCCCTGCACACTCGTGCCTGGCGTGCTCAGAGGACCACCCGTGCTGCTCATGGAGACAGGGCTTACTCGCTAATGTCCAGCTGTCATTTCTCCACCTAAGAGCCTTCTGTGGTTCCCTACTGCCTACAGCATTGAGCCCCAACAAGTCAAACTCTTCCGACTTTGAAGGTTCTCCATCCTATGCCCCACCCTCCCCACAGAGCTCTTCCTCATTCTCTCTCTGTTCTCTGCTTTGGCCAGTGGCTGTCCTCGATGCAGCCCACACTACACCTCTGCCCACACTGCAGCTCTTTACCCAGATACCCTCCTTGCCACATAAGCTCATCTCAGCCATGCCTCAGACCGCACTGAAGTCAGGTCGCCTTGAACAAGCTCTCCCAGACTGCTCTTTTCCCCAAGGTACGGTCATGATTTGCCAAAAGTTTCATATGTATTAGCAAGACTGGAGTCAGGCTGGCATCAAACCTTACATCACATATCTCACACCGCACCATAGACCTGGGTGTCAAATCTGAACTCACGTTGGCAGTTAGCAAAGTGCTCCTACGGCTGCATCTGCAGTTAACACAGCATCCCTATAGCCATTGTCTCCCTCGATCCCCACAGCCACCCTGGGAGAAAGGCAGAATGTCATCATTTGGTAGAAGGGATGCTGAAGCTCTGGGAGGGAAAGAGACACGTCTAAAGGCCCAGGGTAAAGCAGCATCTCTGGACTCCCACTCCAGTCCTCTTGCCCAATACCATGTTGCTTGCCTCTACCCATCCGCTTTGGTCATCAGAGCATCACAGGGCAAGCCCCAGTCCCTGCCTCATTTTGGTTTATGGGCGCTAGACCCACAACCCTACCCTCCAGCCATGCAGAAACAAAACAGATGCTATTGTCCTGCAGTGTTCTTCCTTAGAGAATGTGGCCAGTGGAAACAGGGCAGACTGGGAATCGGAGTGAACTTCCTTGAAAGAGGGTCATGGGTCAAGAAAGTCAAGCCAAAGGATGCAGTAGAAAGCTTTTCCTTAGAAATCTTTGGGAATGAAGCAGGCTTCAGCCACTCCCATCCCTGCCCCTGCCGCCACCCCTACCACATTGGTTTAGACTGGGTAGGGCCAGAAGCGGGGGGGTGGGGGTGGGGAGGAAAAAGACCATCAGATTGCCCAAGGCCCCAGGCTCCTTCCCCAGCTACTCCTGTCCTAGCCCGGGCCTGGGTGCCATTCTTACACTCTCACACTCGTGTGCACGCCCACACACACATCACACACCTCTCTAGTCACACAGTCACAGCCTGGTCTCTGCTCCTGTGGGCCAGTGGCTGGACACCCCCTGGGATGGCTCAAAGGAGTCAGGACTGGGAAATGGGGACATCAGGGTAGCTGAAGGAAATCCACACACCCAGAGCAGATAGGTAGGTGTTCAGACTCAGACCTAAGGTAGGCTCCGCAGGGGCTGGGAGAGGAATTGGACGGAATGGAGGATGGAGAACAGCAAGAAGAAAGGAGGAGGAATGCAACGTGTGGGCGGCCGCCGAGAGTGAAAATAGAGGGAAGCGCCATGCAAGTGCTGGAAAGAAGGGGGCAGGTGGGACGAGCCCCACAGCCCCCTCCCCAGAAACGACCACCTCCGGGACTCAGCGCTCCCTCGGGGGCAGGCTCCGCCAGCCCTCGGCCACACGTGGCGTGGCTCCGGCACCCAGAGTCCGATTGCCTGGGATGGAAACGGCCGGTTCTGGCGGCCGGGTCCGATGCTCTGGAATCCAGCCCCATTTCCCTCCCGGCCACGCCCGTCTGGCAGCCTCTCCAGCCGCTTTCAGCCCCTACTCACCTGGGGACCCCGGGCGGGGCGCGGTTGGGGCGCGAGGGCACCTGAGGGGGAGGGCCGAAAGGGTCAGGGGAAGCCCCCGGCCTGGAGGGCACGGGGGGCGCCCCCCCCAGGGCGGACCCAGCAGGCGGAGGCCCAGGAGCAGGGCCCCGCGACCCGGGCCGGGCTGGGGGCACGGCGGGGGCTCGGCGCTGCGGCGTGGGGCTGGACGTGGGCGACCTGAAGGCGACAGGGAGCGAGGAACAAGGAGAGGCGAGATGAGCGGCTCCGCCCACACCGAGGCCCCGCCCCAGCCCAGTGCTTGCCACGCCCATGCACGCAAGCCCCTCCCTGCCGCGCCCCGAGGCGGTCGCCGGAGCTTAAGCCCCGCCCCCAGCGGCGCCAACGTCCCAGCTCCACCCCGCCTCGCAGCCAGCTCTCCACGGCAAGCCCCGCCCCACGGCAAGCCCCGCCCTCTCTAAGCTCCGCCCCTCGCTCCAGGTGGGAGCCACCCCGGTGACGCGGGCGCGCCACTGCCCGGTCCCGGCACTCCTCCCGTGGGCCCCGGGCTGGGGGGCTTTGGGGCCGTGGGGGCCGGCCCTGGTACCTGCGTCCGGCCGGTACGCTCTGCACCTGCAGCCAGGAGTCGTCCACGGGCGGGGGCATGGGCGTGCTGACGGTGGTCGTATTGATGTCGCCGATGATGCTGAGCGCCTCCTTCAGCGCGTGGTACATGCGCAGCATCTCGTCGCGCCGCTGTGCCTGCTCCGCCGACTCCTCCATCAGCGTGTTCTGGTCTCCACACGAGTACAGGTTGGCCAGCAGCTCCGAGAAGATGAACTCCTTGGTCTGCGAGTAGGCAAAGAGGGAAGGAGGTGGGGACTTGATGCCTGTGCCGCCCTGGCCGCCCCACCGGGCCCTGCTGGGACTGTGAGCTGGTATGGCTTTTCCGACGCGGCTCCTACACTGCGTAGACTGGAAGATTCGCCTCCCCACCGCGCTTTTCTCGCTCACATGAGGACACTGAGGTCCACGGGAAAAGTCACCTGACCAAGGTCACAGATCCGGGAGGGGACTTAGGACCTATCACGCCACCAGAACACTTGTCTACTCAGTTTTTGTTTTGTTTTTCTTTGTGTGTGTGTGTGTGTTTTTGTTGTTGTTGTTTTGTTTTTGTTTTTTTTTTTTTTTTTTGGAGATAGGGTCTCACTTTGTCCCCAGGCTGGAGTACAGTGGCAAGATTACAACTCACTGTAGCCTCAACCTCCTGGGCTCAAAGTTATGTTCCAATGTCAGCCTCTCCAGTAGCTAGGACTACAGGCACGTGTTACCACCAACCCCAGCTATTCTTTGTATATATATATATATTTTTTTTTGAGAGGCAGTTTTGCTCTTGTTGCCCAGGCTGGAGTGCAATGGCACAATCTTGGCTCACCGCAACCTCCACCTCCCGGGTTCAAGCAATTCTTCTGCCTCCGCCTCCCGAGTAGCTGGGATTACAGGCATGCACCACCGCACCTGGCTAATTTTGTATTTTTAATAGAGGCGGGGTTTCTCCATGTTGGTCAGGCTGGTCTCAAACTTCCAACCTCAGGTGATCTGCCCACCTTGGCCTCCCAAAGTGCTGGGATTACAGGCATGAGCCACCGCGCCCAGCCAACCCCAGCTATTCTTTAAAATTTCTGTGTAGAGATGAGGTCTCACTGTGTTGCCCAAGCTGGTCTTGAACTCCTGGGCTCAAGTGATCCTCCTGCCTTGGCCTCCCAAAGTGCTGGGATTACAGGCACGAGCCACTGTGCCCAGCCCCTCATTATATTTCTTTTTTCTTTTTTTTGAGATGGAATCTCGCTCTGTCGGCCAGGCTGGAGTACAGTGGCAGGATCTCGGCTCACTGCAACCTCCGCCTCCCGGGTTCAAGTGATTCTCCTGTCTCAGCCTCCCAAGTAGCTGTGATTACAGGCTCACGCTACCACACCTAGCTAATTTTTCTATTTTTAGTAGAAACGGAGTTTCACCATGTTGGCCAGGCTGGTCTCGAACTCCTGACCTCAAGTGTTCCGCCTGCCTTGGCCTCCCACAGTGCTGGGATTACAGGTGTGAGTCACCGTGCTCAGCCCCTCATTATATTTCTATCTGACAGCTCTGGTCTGGACCGTGCCTCCCTCCCTGGACCTGGTCCCATAGGTCTGGTTGGCATCTCCCCCAGGCCAACATGGCCACCTGCGTCCCCAGTGCCACAGGACTTCCCTGCCCCCATGCGGCGGAGCACGCACATTGTTAATCATGAGGTGCATGATGGTTTTGGGCATGAGGTCCCGCACGGTCTTGTTGACAATGGCCATGTACGAGTCCACAAGATTCCGGATGGTCTCCACTTGCCGTTCCAGCTGTGGGTCCATGGAATGCATGAAGCTGTCGGAGCCATTCTCCTCGGTCTCACTGGCCTGCCATGGAGAACACAAGGGCATCAGGGTGGCCGGGCCATGCAGCCAGGCTCCAGGCATCGCCAGGATCTCAGCCCCTCCAAAGGTACCCAGAACACTGAGGCACAGAGAGAAGCGACTGGCCTGAACACACACCAGGCTCCCCATCCCTGTGCCTCTCAGAACCCTAGACTCCCCTGATTCAGCCTTGTCTTGGTTCTGACTCTAGTGCCTAGAATTTGCCTCAATTTCCCAATCCAGAAATTATTATTATTATTATTTTGAGAGAGTCTTGCTCTGTCACCCAGGCTGGAGTACAGTGGTGCTGTCTTGGCTCATTGCATCCTCCGCCTCCTGGGTTCAAGCGATTGTCCTGCCTCAGCCTTCTGAGTAGCTGAGATTACAGGTGTGCACCACCATGCCTGGCTAACTTTTGTATTTTTAGTAGAGATGGGGTTTCACCGTGTTGGCCAGGCTGGTCTCAAACTCCTGACCTCATGATCGGCCCACCTCGCGCCTCCCAAAGTGTTGGGTTTACAGGCGCGAGCCACTGCGCCTGGCCCCAATCCAGAAATTAGAAAAGAATATCTCCAGGTCCCTTGCTTGAAAACCTGGCTGGAGTTGGTGCCAGGCTGCAGATGCCTGGCAGGAGGCAAGAGAAGGGCACACTCACTTTCTCTTTGTCCTGGGAGGCCCACACACCAACATTGTCACCGCCGCCACCACCAGGGAGCACAGCCGAAGGAAACATACAGAGGGGAAAAGGGGAGAGATTGAGTGAACCTGGGACACTGCACCCCAACTCTCAGGCCACTCTAGACATCGCCACAGTGAAATAGGGGAGGCAAGAGAAGGCAGTCACAAGAAACCACCATCATAGAAAGGGGAATGTAGAAATGCCATCTGCAACAGAGACAGAGACATGAAACTGCCACTGGAGAAGGATGGGAGGACCAGGAGACTTATCTCTGGTTCCCACCCCCAGAGTGGGTAGCGGGGAGGATTCCTATTATTTCTGAGCCAAATAAGGGCTGGGAAACATGACGTAACTTGGCATCACTGAGGATGGTGCCCCAGGGGCCCAGGATCATGCTTGCCCCTCCTCTCCTTGCCCTGCCACTCACCCCAACACGCTCAGGGTATACGCCAGCCCTCAAGAAGGAGGCCTTCCAGCTGTCCACCTCCTCCTGTGTCTCACAGGCCAGCTCCAGCTGCCGATAATCCTTGTAGACATTCCTGCAAGACAGGGCAGATGGTGAGGGCAGATGGGCAAAGCCCCACCCTCCCTGGGGGTTAAGGGTATGCCCAGGCTTTGGGGTCACCATGCCTGAGGCCAGCTCATTTCCCAGCTGTGTGACCTGGGCAAGTCCCTTCCTCTCTCTCAGCCTCGGTTTCCTCATTGGGAAGATGGGTCAATAAGAATTCCCGCCTCCTCGGGTCACTGAGGATTCAGTGAAGTGAGTGGCAAAATGCTTAGAAGGGGACTGGACCTTTGATAAGGGGACAACCATACTCAGTGAAGTCTCTAGCTTGGGGCCCAGACCCCACCAGCTTCCTCTGTGGCTCTCTGAGGACCCCTCTGATGGCAGCTGGACTGAACCCTCATCTCTGAGTAGCAGAGGGCCCACTAGAGTCAGCCTTGGGTCAGGAAGGAAGAGGCCTGGTACTGCCACCGCCCTATAGGAAAGTGAGCAGGAGAAGAGGACCAGGCCTGACTAGGGCCCTTTGGCTCCAGTGCCTGGCAGAGTATAGTGCATGAAGAGCATGCACTATACCAGTGACAATGGAAGGGAGAAAGGGATAGAAGGAGGGAGGGAAGGGGAGACTGGAAGGGAGGGAGGAAAGGAGGGAGGATGGAAGGAGGAAGGGAGGAAGGAAAAGGAGGGAGGGAAGGAGGAGGGAAGGGAAGGGGAGGGGATGGGAGAGCTTGACATGATGTCTAGCTCAAAACAGGAACTCAGTAAGCATCTGTCAGTGGATTCCTTGCTGTGGGGCCTGGGGCAGGTTCCCCTCCTCCCTGGATCCCTGTACCCAGCTTCTACTCAGTGCGGGTGGTTTTGGGACTGCAGCAGCTACAGCCAGGGGCAGGCAGGCACCTCTGCTCCGTGTTAAAGAGGGCAAAGATGTGCTTGCTCGACATGAAGCCCTTCTCCACGTCCCGCAGCTTGAGGTTGTCCACAGACAGCATGTATTTCTTCTCTTTCTCCTGTGGGTGGAGGTAGGAGCCATGAGTGAGGTTGGCACTGTTCTCTGCCACACCTCACTCCCTAAGAGTCCCCTTGACTGGCCCGGAGCTTCTAAGCATCAGCCCCCTCCCTCTGTGAAGGTGCAGCTAGATAAAATCCTGGCCACAGGACCGTAGGCCTCCTGGGCACCGCCGGCCCCCAGTGGCGTTCCAGCCGGTCCCACCAGCTCTGCATATATGCCGGAGGCCAGGAGGCTGGTGAGGGGTGGGGAGGTGAGAGTGTGGGAGGCTCCCACAATCCCTCCCCAGGCAAGTCCTGGATACAAGCCAGGCCGGCCTCAGGCAGGGACCGCACACTCAGGCCTCTCTCGCCCCCGGCCTGGCCGCCTCTGACTTCATTTCCTGACTGCAGAGACCAGGAAGGGGGGCCACCAGCCCCGGCGGCTTCAAAGGGCTGGCTCAGCCCACTCCCCCAAGCTCCCCATGTGTTAGCAATAAGGCAACCAGCACAAGCCTGGAGATGGTGTGCCTGTGTGTGCAACATGTGTGTAGTTGTGTGTTTGTGCCGACACATGCAAGCTCAAGTACATATTACCTATTGTGTGTGTGCACATGTATATCTGGGGAGGTGCCCAGCATGAACCACGTGTCAGTGTGAGCGTGTCTGCATCTCAATGTGGATGTGTGCACACTTTGTGGATGTGTGTCGCAATTGTGCAAGCCTACATTTGCACAGCCACGCACAAGCTTATACCACACACTTATACTGGGGTGCACATCTTACCTGCACACCGTGGTACAATGGGCTGTGTGTTTGATTTGTCTAAAGCTGTCTAGGAGGAGTTATGTGTATCTGCACGCAGGCGTGTGGGGTGCTAGGCCCATGTGTATGCTTGGTATGGGCACGTGTGTATGTAGGCTGCTGTGTCCCAGGAGAGGGGTTCAGGGATCCGGGGAGGAGATACCCCAGGATGGGGCTCTGGGAGGGGGAGGGGTTTTTGTCACCCATGCCCTACTTGCTCACGGGGGTCGTCTGTGTGGGCCTTGGGGACTCAAAGAGCTTGGGCATGAGCCTTGCCTAGGATCTCAGGTAGGGGGCTGAGTTTAGGGGGACCTTGCTCCCCTGTCCTGGCGTCATCCTGCCCACCCCTCTCTGCCCCCCAACCCCCCCTGGCCCATGCAGCCACATAAAGCCCTCTTTATGCCAGGCGGGTGGCCGGGAGCCCCAGAGGGCAGCTGGGGGAGGAGATGAGGAAGTTGCACACACGGCCAGGGAACATCTGGAACCGTTCGAGAGAGGCCCTGCCGCCACCCGCCCTGCGCTTCGGGGTTGGACACTAGGTAGGAGCGGCCTCCTCCCCCCACCCCTCCCTTCCTGCCGGCCGGCCCCCTCCTCAGGCCCCTCCTTCTCAGCCCCAGCTCCCGCTCACCCCTGCCACGTCAAAGGAGGCAGAAGGGGAGTTGGGAGCAGAGAGGGGATCACGGGCTGGCTGGTCTGGGGCTGGGGGGACACAGGCTGGGGTTGGGGGGTTCTTGGATCTCCAGGGGATGGGGCTGAAGCGCCCACCGGATGGACAGACACTGCTGCCTGGATGGACCAGAGGACACCTCCACTCCGTCTACCCAGTGTTTAGACTATCTGTTCAGGACTCCCAAATTGTACAGTAGTCTGCACATTGGTTAGGCTGGGCTGGGTTAGACCCTCGGCGCCGCCGCCACTGGAGAGCTGGACCGACCCCTGCCTGCCATCCCAGAACCGGAGCCTGGAGCCAGGGCGTTGGGGCACAGGGTGGGCTGGGAGGAGGCACAGAGGGATGAGGGTGCCACCCTGCTGTGGGACTGGTGGGGGGTAGCGGTGATGGGGGAAGGGTGGCCGAGGAAGACTGAGAGGATGGGGGGGGGGTCAATGGGGACTGGGGATGTGGGCAGCTGCCGGTCTGCCCAAAGAGCCTCCCTCACCCCAAAACCTGAGGGCTGGCGGCTGGGTAGAGAAGTACAGACCACTCTCCCACCAGCCTGGACCACCTCCACATCCCCAGTGGTCCTAGTGCAAAAATCCACTCACATTCAACATACATGCACCTTGATACAGCCCCAGAACTCACATACATGAGCACTCCCATACTTTCAATCTCACACCCATGTCCAAACAGACACACACAATTGCATGCACACACACCCATACACACCCTCACTCACGACTGGAACACTCCCCCCATTCTCACATCCCAAAGACATACACAGATTCTCAAACACCCCATACTCACACCCTCCCTCCGGAGCCCCCTCCCCACACACACCTGCATTTACCTCCCAAGTACAGGCACGTGCCCAGAATCACTCTGCAGGTACAAGATTTCACCCCCAGATGCAAATGCAGACCACATATTCCAAACACACCTAGATGCTTATACCCCAGTCACACTCCTGAAAAACACCCACACGCCAGACCCACAAGCCACAGATACACACACAAACACACCCCGCCTCCCAGCACCCACAGCCCACAGCCCGCTCCCACCTCCCCACATACGATTCTCAGAGCTGTTTTCGCACACGACTTAACTCAGATGTACACAAAATCTCCAGAAAGAGCTACAGGCTCAGGCACAAGGACAGGGGACCCCCTCAGTGGCACGCGCCCCTCCCCCACAGTGTCGCCAGGTCTCAGGCCCTCGGCCCCAGGTCACATGGTCTCCCTGGCCCTGTGTAAGGAGCCTCAACACGGGAGACCCCAAACCCATGGGGGCATCTAGGCAGCCTGCAGAGTGACCGGCAGGAAGCCGGCCCCTACCCGCACCCCACGCCACCGCACACTCCATCCCTTCCAGGGGCTCCCATGCTGGGGGAGGCCAGGGTTGGGGTAATGAGGCCCAGATGGCTTGGCGCCCCCGCCAGTGACGACAGAGGGCCCCTCCCAAGGTGGAGAGTTGGGGCCCCTGCCCAGGACAAACTTGGAGGAGACAGGGACCTGGGAGGGGGCTTGGAGGCCAAAATCATAGGCCCCACCCAGAGCCCCGCTCCCCCATTGAGGGTGCTGTAGCCTCCAACAGCCCCTCAGGAAGAAGAGGGTCCCTTCCCCCACTCCTTGGCCAGCTGGAGTTCATTACCACAAGCCCACCCCCAGCCCTCCCCATTCTCTCTGGTCACCTCTGGAATCCAGATGTGAAAGCCAAATAGACTCGTTCTTAAAGGAGACCAGCAACGGGAAGGAGGTGGCAGGGGCTTCTGTGCACCCTAGTGGGCGGGGAGGGTTTCTTTTGTGGCAACTCGGCAGGGCCCCCACACTCCTTGCCCCTCAGCCTGGGGGCACTCTGCGCATTTCCCTTGGACTGCAGGGGTCTAGGGGACTGGGGTGCAGGGGTTAACCGGGTGTCTGGCAGCTGGACTCGTGTGTGTCATGGGCCTGTGGGGGCCACAGAGGAGGCGGCACGCCCTGCAGCGGGAAAACAGGAAGGCCGCTGGGCCGCAGGGTCAGGGAGGGGCACCCAAGGCCCCTGCCCACCCTCCCCGGGGCACTTAGCCCCAGGCTCCTCGGTCCTGCTAAGCCATCTTCTTCCAACCTGGGTGAGAGGGTGCCTCCCCCTGAACCCCCAGGGTCACCTGCCTTGGACCCTTGCATCCCAACTCCACCCGTGGATCCTTTTTTTTTTGAGACGGAGTCTCGCTCTGTTGCCCAGGCTGGAGTGCAGTGGTGCGATCGCGGCTCACTGTAAACTCCGCCTCCCGGGTTCAAGGCATTCTTGTGTCTCAGCCTCCCTAGTAGCTGGGACTACAGGCGCCTGCCAACATGCCAGGCTAATTTTTGTATTTTTAGTAGAGACGGGGTTTCACCATTTTGGCCAGGCTGGTCTCAGACTCCTGACCTTAGGTGATCCACCCGCCTCGGCCTCCCAAAGTGCTGGGATTACAGGTGTGAGCCACCATGCCCAGCCTGCCCACGGATCTTTGATGAGACATTTTAAGACCCTATTCCACCATCCAGCCCACTCTAAGCCCTTAGGAGGGTCTGAGCCTGACTCTGGCCACCAGCCCAGCCCCTTGATGACTACTGGCCCTTGACTCACCTCATCATCCTTGTACCAGGACAGATTCTCAGCGGTCAGCACAAACCAGTACTCCTTGGAGCCCCCTTTCATGATGCCAATATTATTGATAGTCAGCCAGCCCTTGCGGATGACCTGGAGAGTGATGGGGCAGGAGGTCAGCAGACAGGGCCTGAGCCTCCCTGTGGGGGACGGGGTAGGCAGAGAGAGGCATTTGAAACCCCACCCCTCCCCCAGCTCTCAGAGGCCTGGCAGTCAGCAAGGGTGGGGGCCAGACCTGCCTTGGTTTGAACCACAAGTGAACAGAGTGGAAGACAGGAAGGCAGAGATCAGCTCAGGATAAAGAGCCTTTGACAGGCAGACCTGGCCGAGTAAGGGACTGGAGGCCTGGGTAGGGGATGAGCTCCCTGTCACTAGGAATATGCAAGCACAGTTAATGGGGGCGATTGGGCAAGCCAACTGTGAGTCTTGGAAGCTTAAGGTCTTATCTGTTCTGAGATGTGTTTCTGACTTCACACATGCTGCCGCTGCCTCTGCCTAGAAAGCACTTCTTCCTTTTTGCCTGGCAAATTCCCACTCAGCCTTCGGGTATCAGCTCAGAATTCACATTCTCAGGCAGGCCCTTCCTGGCCCCCAGTATAAATCAGGATTCCCATAATAATCTTTGATCACTCCCTGAAGTTGACTTCTGTAACATGATTTCGATTTTTAATTAACTTCTCTGCATGCGTGTGTGTGATTATCTGTCGATGTAGCCTCCCCTGCTAAATGGTGAACTCTTTGGTCACTAATACATCCCAACACCTTGCAGAAGGCCTGGCAGATAGTAAGTGATCAATACATATTTGTAGTATGAATAAATAAAAGCTATGATAGTATGGTTCTAAGGGTCTTTGGCTCCAGGTCCCCAGGGGCAAGGGCTGAGCCACGAAGTGCCCAGAGTAACAAGCTAAGGTCCCTTTTCATGGCAGGAAGCAGCTGTCCCCAGGACTGTCCAGAGCCATGGCCACAGTCCAGGTCCTGTGGATTCTACTTCGGGGGTAGGGTCACTGGCCAGGCGCTGGCCATGGATCAGACCAAGAGGATGAGGGAGCTGCTTCTGCTCCCTCCTGGACCCTGACCTCCCCAGATTCTTCTCTGAGCATCGAGAGAAGACCCAAGGAGGCCTGGGGCTGGCGGCAAAGCCCTCTGGGGCCAGGCTTGCTTCTGGAGCCCTCCTTATGCCTCTCTGGCTTCCCTGAGAACCTGGCTGAGAACCCAAGCTGCACAGCCCAGCAGCAGTTGAGCTGAGGGGAGGCCACCAGCTGCCTCTCTCACCCCTTCCCGATCAGGCGAGGATTCCCACAGGGTCTTGTCACCGTCTCTGGAATTGAGTCCACTGTCCCAGGATGTGACCAGCAGATCTTACCACCTGCTCCCCACCCTAACCTGTAGCCTTTGTCCTCCCCTTCGGCCACACCCAACCCTGAACTCCTCTCTGCTCGTCCTAAGCCCTCTCTGCAGCCCCGCACCAGGGACTTCCTGCTCTCCCAATCCCTACCCTGCATGGAGCTCTCAGGGGCCTTAGCTGGGCTCTACCAGCAGGCCCAGGTCTCCACGTCCTGTCCAGGGGCCAGCACCGTGTAGGCAACAGCTAATGTTGGCCGAATTGAATTATCCTGATACCATGTTCATTCCTCCCTTCATTCTGTTGAGCACCTACTGCGTGCCAGGCACGGGGCTTGAGCTGAGGATTTAATGATAAACGGGACAGACTCAGCCCTCCCCTTGTGGGGTCTGGGAAGGAAATAGACATTAAGCCAATAATCACATAAACACCTAGAGTCTTACAAAGAAACTACGGCCTCTGGAACCTATGGAAAGAAAAGCTGAGGACCCTCGGGCTCATGTGTACAACTGAGCAAGCGCTTCGGACCAGGGATGTTTCCGCAGACATCTAAGGACAGAGAGCAGGAGGCCAGGTGAGCAGTGACTTCTTGACTTCTCTTGACTTCTCATTCGTCTCTTCATTCAAGTCCGGAGGCGATGGTTGTCAGCTTCTTAAAAATGTGTCTCACTCACGTGCATCCATCCATCCAACAGATGTTTAAGGAGCACCTACTCCATGCCAGGCCCGGCCTTCTCACCCACCCAGCCCCACACGGTCTAGTTTTGCCTGAAGTAGGTGCTTGGCTGGTGCACACAGATGGACGGGTGGATGCGGCTGGGCCTGCCTCTGGCCTGAGGGCAGGTGTGAAATGCCAGGGGCTGGTGTGTACAAGCAGCTTCAGCCAAAGGGTGCCCTCCTACCCACTGCAGATTCCCACTGCCAGTGGACCCTCCGCCCCCTCACTACACAAGCCGAGAGCCCCAGTCCTGGTACTCACCAGAATCTCATCCTGCAAAGAGGTAACCATAGCAACCACGAGAGGCATCGGGGAGAGAGGAGAGAGGGTTACTGAGGCAGAGTGGGAGGCTTGTGGCTGGCGGCTGACAGGTCCCTGGCCCCCTTGGGACTCTTCCCCTCAGGGGAGGAGCTCTCAGAGTCTGGCGTCCGTCCGGCACCCTCCATCCCTCGGGCAGGGCTGCTGGGGCCCACTCACCTGGTTCCCTGAAGTCTTCTTCTTGTTCATCTGGTTACTCCTCTGCTGAGCACTAATGGGAGGGAGGGGAGGAGTCTCAGAACTTCTCCTTTCAAGAAGCCCAGCTCTACTGCCCACTGCTTAGTGGGCACAGGACCCAAAGGGTTAACCTAGCAGACCTGGGCTCTACACACACTCACACACTCACACACACACACATACACACACGTTATTACCTTCTCTGCCCAGGGAGCACTCACTTTTTGCTCAGGGAGAGCACTCACTTGGCAAAGCCTATGAAGTCCTCATGGTTGGTGTTCATGTAAGCCAGCTCGATATCGATGAGAAGCATGACCTTCAAGGATAGGTAAGTTGGTGGGCAAGCGGAAAAGACACCACAAAGTTTTAAAACGCAGGGCAAGCTGGGAGAAAAATACTTGCAGCACATGTAGAAGGTTAGTATCCATAATAAATATAGTCCCTACCATCAGTGAAAGACAAAAACTGAGCGTGGTGGCTCACATCTGTAATCCCAGCACTTTGGGAGATAGATGTGGGAGGACTGCTTGAGCCTAGGAGTTCAAGGCCAGCCTGGGCAACATAGGGAGACCTGTCTCTACCAAAAAATACAAAAGTTAGCCAGGCGTAGTGGCATGTGCCTGTAGTCCCAGCTGCTTGGGAGGCTGAGGTGGGAGGATTGATTGAGCCCAGGAAGTTGAGGCTGCAGTGAGCCAAGATTGCACCACTGCACTCAAGCCTAGAAGACAGAGCAAAACCCTGAGAGAAAAGAAAAGAAAAAAGAAAAGAAAATAAGAGAGGAGAGAAGAGGATGAAAGAAAGAAAGAAAATCACAAATCAAAATAGTCAAGAACATGATGAATAATTCACAGAAGAAATGCATACAACCACTAAGGATGTGTAAAAAATCCTTACCCTCATTAATAAAGAAATGTAAGTTTAAAATGAGGCTTTTGCCGGGCGCGGTGGCTCAAGCCTGTAATCCCAGCACTTTGGGAGGCTGAGACGGGCGGATCACGAGGTCAGGAGATCGAGACCATCCTGGCTAACACGGTGAAACCCCGTCTCTACTAAAACATACAAAAAACTAGCCGGGCGAAGTGGCGGGTGCCTGTGGTCCCAGCTACTCGGGAGGCTGAGGCAGGAGAATGGCGTAAACTCGGGAGACAGAGCTTGCAGTGAGCTGAGATCTGGCCACTGCACTCCAGCCTGGGTGACAGAGCGAGACTCCGTCTCAAAAAAAAAAAAGAATAAATAAAAAAAATAAAATGAGGCTTTTAGCCAGGTGCAGTGGCTCACACCTGTAATCCCAGCACTTTGGGAGGCCGAGGTGGGCAGATCACCTGAGGTCGGGAGTTTGAGATAAGCCTGACCAACATGGAGAAATCCCGTCTCTACTAAAAATACAGAATTAGCTGGGCATGGTGGCACATGCCTGTAATCCCAGCTACTTGGGAGGCTGAGGCAGGGGAATCACTTGAACCCAGGAGGCGGAGGTTGCAGTGAGCTGAGATGATGCCACTGCACTCCAGCCTGGGCAACAAGAGCGAAACTTCATCTCAAACAAACAAACAAACAAACAGAGGTTTTTTAAATGATCAGCATGGCACAAGTGTTGGGAAATGAGCTCTCTCATATATTGTTGATGGAAGTGTAAATCAGTATCACCTTCTCGTAGGGCAATTTGGCAATATTTAACAAACATTAAACTGTACAGGGCTGGGTGTGGTGGCTCATGCCCATAATCCCAGCACTTTGGGAGGCTGAGGCAGGAGGATCACTTGAACCTAGGAATTCAAGACCAACCTGGGAAACATGGAGAAACCCTGTCTCTACAAAAAATAGAAAAATTAACCAGGTGTTGTGGTCCACGCCTGTGGTCCCAGCTACTTGGGAAGCTGAGATGGGAGGATCACTTGAGCCCAGGGATGCAGAGGTTGCAGTGAGCCATAATGGCACCACCGCACTCCAGCCTGGGTGTCAGAGTGAGACCCTATTTCAAAAAAACAAACAATGCACATATTCACTTCCAGAATTATATCTCACAGATACACTCAACAAGTAAGCAAAGATACAGGAGCCAGAGTATTCAAAGTAGTACAGTTTGTAATAGAGAAAATTTGGGAGCAAGCCAGTGGCTATCTGAGGGTGAAATAGATTATGATACTCTCTAGACAAGAAAGCACCCTGCAGCTGTTCAAAAGAACAAGGACGGGCCGGGCGTGGTGGCTCACACCTGTAATCCCAGCACTTTGGGAGGCCGAAGCAGGCAGATCTCTTGAGGTCACAAGTTCAAGACCAGCCTGGCCAACATGGTGAAACCCTGTCTCTACAAAAATACAAAAATTAGCCGGGTGTGGTGGCATGCACCTGTGGTCCTAGCTAATTGGGAGGCTGAGGCAGGAGAATGGCTTGAACCTGGGAGGCGGAGGTTGCAGTGAGCCAAGATCAAGCCACTGCACTCCAGCCTGGGCAACTGAGCGAGACTCCATCTCAAAAAAAAAGCAAAAAGAAAAAAAAGAACAAGGATAATGTCCAGGTTCCGGCCTGAAAAGACCCTTGCAAACGATTAAGTGTGAACAGATTTGGAATTGAGTAGTGATAAGAATGACTTTCCAGATGGCACAAAGAATGCCAGGTTCAGACCTAAGCCCCACTGCTTCCTATGAGCTTGGGGTCTGTCCTCAGCCTCAGATTCCACAAATGTAGAGTTTCTGCCTCTTAGAACTGGTGAAGACACAGAAGATGAGATACTCAACAGATGTTAGATATTACAATTATCTTCAGAGGAAAAAGGCAAGGCACACAGCAGGATTGTGGTTTAGGATAAAGATGGAATCTGGATTGTGTGTGTTTTTGTGTGAGTGTACCTGCGTAAGAAAATGCCTGCAAGGTGACACACTAAACTGTTTTGCTTTTTGGGGTATTACTGAGGCAGAGTCTCTCTGTGTTGCCCATGCTGGAATGCAGTGGCATGATCACAGCTCACTGCAGCCTCCGCTTCCCAGGCTCAAGCGATCCTCCCACCTCAGCCTCCCATGTGTGTAGCTAGGAATTCAGGTGCATGCTGCCTCACCTAGCTAGTTTTTAATTTTTTTTGTAGAGACGGGGTCTTGCCATGTTGCCCTGGCTGATCTCAAACTCCTGGACTCATATAATCCTCCCACCTAGGCCTCCCAAAGTGCTGGGATTACAGGTATAAGCCACTGTGTAGAGTCCCAAACTGTTACTAACGGTTATTTTTCAGGAGGAACTGGGGGTGGGGAAGAGTGAATGGAGGGCTATCTCCTTGTAATTTAACCACTTCAATACTGACTGAATCTTTTATTGAGTATTTATGATGTTTGTAATTAAAAAGCAATCAGGATTTAAAAATATGACATCAACAACAAAAACATGAATGAATGGAGATGGCACCATCATGGAGAGATGTGTGAAAACAAGAAATGGGAAATGGGAGCCAGAGGGGCCTACAACAGACAGGTAGGGTCATGGCAGACATGGATCAGGAAGGAGGACTCATGTCTGAGCTCCGTGAGGGCCGCGATGGGCCCTGTTCACCTCTGCTCCATGCAGCTCAGAGGTAGCATTCAGTGGCTATGTTTGTGATTGAAGGAAGAAATGAGTGAATATTTGATGAACGATGACAAAAAAGGTGGGGGTCGCTATGAGGGGTATAATGTGACCCAGAGAACCAGCAAATAGACAAAGAGAGGCCCAAAGAGAGGACCACAGGGATAGACTGCCAGAAAGTGAAGAAAGCCAGACTAGCCTGGGCACCGTGGCTCATGCCTGTAATCCCAGCACTTCGGGACGCTGAGGCAGATCGCTTGAGCCCAGAAGTCTGAGACCATCCTGGGCACCATAGTGAGACCCCCGTCTCTACAAAAGATTTTAAAATTAGCCAGGCATAGTGGCATGCACCTGTAGCCCCAGCTACTCAGGAGGCTAAAGTCGGAGGATCGCTTGAGCCCGGGAGGTTGAGGCTACAGTGAACCATGATCATGCCACTGCACTCCAGCCTAGCAGGGGCGACAGAGCAGTACTCTGTCTCCAAAAAAATAAGCATAGAATTACCCTACGGCCCAGCACTTCCACTTTTAGGTATATATCCAAAAGGGTTGAAAGTGGGGACTGAGATAGGGATTTGTACACTCATCTTCATAGCAGCGTGATGCACAATGGCCAAAAGGTAGAAACAACCAACATGGATAAACCATGTGTGGTCCATCCATACAATGTAATACTATTCAAGTCTTAAAAAGGAAGCAGCTTGGCTGGGCGCGGTGGCTCAAGCCTGTAATCCCAGCACTTTGGGAGGCCGAGACGGGCGGATCACGAGGTCAAGAGATCGAGACCATCCTGGCTAACAGGGTGAAACCCCGTCTCTACTAAAAACTACAAAAAACTAGCCGGGCGAGGTGGCGGCGCCCGTAGTCCCAGCTACCTGGGAGGCTGAGGCAGGAGAATGGCGTGAACCCGGGAGGCGGAGCTTGCAGTGAGCTGAGATCCGGCCACTGCACTCCAGCCTGGGTGACAGAGCGAGACTCCGTCTCAAAAAAAAAAGGAAGCAGCTTTTGACACATGCTACAATATGGATGACCCTGGAAGACATTATGCTAAGTGACAGATACTGTATGACTCCACTTACATGAGGTCCCTAGAAAAGTCAAATTCATAGATACAGGCCAGGCACGGTGGCTCATACCTGTAATCCTAGTACTTTGGGAGGCCGAGGCGGGTGGATCACTCGAGATCAGGAACTTGAGACCAGCCTGGCCAACATGGTGAAACCCCATCTCTACCAAAAATATAAAAAATAAGCCGGGTATGGTGACACATGCCTGTAATCCCAGCTACTTGGGAAGCTGAGGCAGGAGAATCGCTTGAACTCAGGAAGCCGAGGTTGCAGTGAACCAATTTCATGCCACTGTACTCCAGCCTGGGCAACAGCGAGGCTCCGTCTCAAAACAAACAAAAAAACAAACAAAAAAACAAATTCATAGAGACAGAAAGTTGAATGGTGGCTGCCAGCTGCCAGGAGCTGGGGGAGCAGGGAATGGGATGTTAGTGTTTCATGGGGACAGTTTCCATTTTGCAAGATGAAAAGAGCTCTGTAGCCGGGCGCGGTGGCTCATGTCTATAATCCCAGCACTTTGGGAGGCCAAAGTGGGCGGATCATTTGAGGTCAGGAGTTTGAAACCAGGCTGGCCAACATGGTGAAACCCCGTCTGTACTAAAAACACAAAAATTTCCCGGGCATGGTGGCACACGCCACCTCTCAGTAGCCTCCCAGCTACTCGGGCGGCTGAGGCAATAGAATCACTTGAACCCAGGAAGCGGAGGTTGCAGTGAGCTGAGATCACACCACTGCACTCCAGCCTGGGCGATAGAGCAAGACTCTTCTCAAAAAAAAGAGTTCTGTGGATGGATGATGCTGTGCAACAATGCAATGTACTTAGTGCCACTGAACTGTGCACTGAAACACGGTTAAAGTGGTATTTTAACGTGTGTTTTACTACAATAAAAAAGAGAGAGAAGCAGAGAGTCAATATGAGAGGGAGGAAGACTGAGACCGAAGAGACAAAACGAGAAGGAAGCGACCCCAGGGCCAGGAGTGGAAGGCGCAGGCGGGGCTCACCTGCTCCTTGGTGCGGCCCTCACGCTCCCGGATGTGGGTGGTCACGATGCGCTCCATCTCCTCCCGCAGCCGTGGGTACTGCTGGAGCTGGGGAAGGGCAGGAGGGCAGAAAGCCACGTACACAGGGGGCATGGGTAGGGAGCACCCACACCCCATGAGTCCAGGGATCCGCGGCGCAGGGTGGGAGGCACACACAGAACGCCCACGACACAGGGAAGAGAGACCTGGGGTCCCAGGACGCTGATGGCACCAAGCCACGGCCACCCCTTTCCCCCAAGTGTGGGTTCCAAATGGCGATGCGAGGGTCTTCCTGGTTCCAGGCCCTCTTCACTGGCCTACCTGGGCAACTTCAGGGCAAAGGGGTGGTTCCCGTGAGAGAAAGGCCATGGGAATGAGCCTGCCCCACTGACTGGTTAGGTCGAGACCTTGGGACCATTAGCTCCCAAGGTGTTCCCTCATCCTCAGGGCTACCCCGTGCCTTCCTAAAGGCGTGGAGGGACAGCTAGATGGGGAATTGGGCAGGGGACAGCCTCCGGATTCCTATCCAGGAGGAATCGGGGGAGGACAGGGCCCAAGGTGCCAGTTGGCCTCCTGAGTCAGGCTGAAGACAGGCAATGCTCCTTGTCAGAGCTGGGGAGGGGGTTCAGGGGGAAACCAGCAGTCACACCAGAGGACATGCAGGAAACACAGGCAAAAGCATGCAAGGGCTGGGGGACATGCGAGGCGGGGGCCAGCAGCATGAGCAGTACCCCGCGGGGCCTGGCTGGGCCCTGGCCCTGGTGGTGGAATCCATTCAGCTGTCTCCCTTGCATGCCCCTGCCTGGCACCACCATCTCCAGCCACATCTGCCCGGCTCTGGCCAGCCACACTGTCTCGACCCCACTCCCTTGGGGTAGGAGCTCAGCAGCACCCCTTTCCCCCCAGTTCTTATGAAGGGAGGCTGAAGAGGAAGTTGCTCCATGCCCATCCCCCTCTGCCTGTGAATCGTGCCCTCAGCTCAGCCGGGCTCTGGACACAGCCCAGGTGATTCACTTGACTACAAGGTTCTGCCGGACTTCAGCTCCTCCAGAAAGCCTGCCCCGACTGCCTGAGAGCTGAGTTAGGGGCCTCTCTCCACTCCTCTCCCACTCCACCTCCTCCAATCAACTGGGTTGCAACTGCCCCTGAGGCAGGGCCAGGCCCATGGCCAGTGCTGGAAGAGGGCGTGTTGGAGAATGAGGGAATGAATGAAGGATGGATGCCAGGGTGAGTGGCACAGGGTCCTCAGTCCTCTGGCCCATGATCAGATCTTCCCAGGGAGGAGACTCAGTGCATTTCTGTTGGTGGGAGCCCACCCCCAGGGGCTCTGGTCCTGTGGGCCCATCCTCCCCACGCGGTGGCCACCTGGGGCCCAGGCAGCGTGATGGGGCAAAGCTGGGAGTGCTCCTCGTCCTTCTTCCCATGGCTGGGTCAGGCCCTTCAGGTGGGTCCCCCAGTGGAGGAAGAGGCCCAGGGATTGGTGTGCCTGAGTCACAGGTGGTGATTCTGAGGGCAGCATGGGGGCCAAGGAGTTTTGAGGAGGGGCATCGGGAGAGGCAGGAGGATGGGGAGAAAGCGGTGCCCTGGATATCAGTCCAGGATGCCAACACGAGGGATGCCCACATCACACTCATCATCCTGTGGCTGTGCCAAGGGTGTGGCTGATGTGGCTAAGCTCAGGAGGCCTGAGGGAGGGGCAGCCTGAGACCAGGGGCTTAAAAACAGTGACGAGAGGGGCCCTGTGGACCCCACTGCTCCTGAGGTTCAAGGAAGAGCTCCTGCTCTTTGCAGTCTCCAGGTCTGGGCAGACATTTAGGCCTGGGTCACCACCAGCAGGCCTCCTCTGAGGTGGTCCCAAGTGCTCCCTCCCAGGGTAGAGTTTGGAGGAGCGGGGAGAAGGAGGGAGGAGGAGGGAGCAATTTGCCAAAGAGCATGACCAATTCTCCCACTAACCGCCTGGATGTCACATGTCTCAAGTTTTCCACGTGTCACCCATGGCAGGGCAGCCTCCACCCCTTTGAGAAGTTCTGTTCCCTTTGAGCATCTTTTTCCATTCTGGCTGCCTCTGAACATTTCCAGGACGTTTCGCCAGCTTTTCAAAAGGAACTTTCCCCTCTCAGCCGTTGGCTGAGGGGGCGGTCAGCCTGGATCCCCCTGGGTTAGCGGTCAGGGACACAGCCCCTGGAGCCATTCAGCCCTGGGTTCAAAGCCAGCCACTGTCTGCTGACTCTCCTTAGAAAAGTGACCAGACCGCTCTGGGCCTCAGTTTCTCCATGTGGAAAAAGGGGTAGTAACGACACCTTCCCTCCTAGGGTTGTTGAGAGAACTGAGCAGCACACCCCTTGCCCAACATTAAACTCTTGATTTCACTCAGAGATGGCAAGTCTAATCCCAGCAGGGCTAGGAGTAATGAGAGTTCACTTATTAATACTCTTTAAACCTCTGGCAGGAGTGACTTGCTAAACTAAGAAAACTCGAGGGGAGGAAAAAATACACATACAAAGATAGGTGAGTTTTGACTATAAGGAAAAAAATAATTATGATCCACTAAACCAATCAAAAGGCAAAAGTGGTGGGGCGCGGTGACTTACACCTGTAATCCCAGTACATTGGAAGGCTGAGGCGGGTGAATCACCTGAGGTCGGGAGTTTGAGACCAGCCTGACCAATATGGAGAAACCCCATCTCTACTAAAAATACAAAAGTAGCCGGGCGTGGTGTGTGCCTCTAATCCCAGCTACTTGGGAGGCTGAGGCAGGAGAATCGCTTGAACCCAGGAGGTACAAGTTGCAGTGAGCCGAGATCGTGCCATTGCACTCTAGCCTGGGCAACAAGAGCGAAACTCTGTCTCCAACAACAACAAAACGGCAAAAGTATCAGTTTCCTCCTTGTAGACCAAAGCTTTCCTTTTAAATATTTGTTGATCAGTTTTTTCTGCTCACAAAAATCACACAGATGGCAGGGCACGGTGGCTCATGCCTGTAATCCCAGCACTTTGGGAGGCTGAGGCAGGTGGATCACTTGAGGTCAGGAGTTCGAGACCAGCCTGGCTAACACGGTGAAATCCCATCTCTACTAAAATTACAAAAATTAGCTGGGCATGATGGCACATGCCTTTAATCACAGCTACTCAAGAGGCTGAGGCACAAGAATCGTTTGAACCCAAGAGGCAGAGGTTGCAGTGAGTCGAGATCATGCCACTGCACTCCAGCCTGGGCGACAGAGCAAGACTCTGTCTCAAGAAAAAAAAAAAAAAAGACAAAGAAAAAAAAATCACACAGACTCACTGTAAAAGATTAGAGCAGGACTCCGGGCGCAGTGGCTCACGCCTGTAATCCCAGCACTTTGGGAGGCCGAGACGGGCGGATCACGAGGTCAGGAGATCAAGACCATCCTGGCTAACACGGTGAAAACCCATCTCTACTAAAAATACAAAAAACTAGCCGGGCGAGGTGACGGGCGCCTGTAGTCTCAGCTACTCGGGAGGCTGAGGCAGGAGAATGGAGTGAACCCGGGAGGCGGAGCTTGCAGTGAGCCGAGATTGCGCCACTGCACTCCAGCCTGGGCGACAGAGCGAGACTCCGTCTCAACAACAACAACAACAAAAAAAGATTAGAGCATGACTAAAATGTATGAAGTGGGCTGAGCGTGGTGGCTCATGCCTGTAATCCCAGCACTCTGGGAGGCCGAAGCAGGTGGATCACCTGAGGTCAGGAGTTCGAGACTAGTGTGGCCAACATGGTAAAACCCCATCTCTACTAAAAATACAAAAAACTAGCTTGGTGTGGTGGCGGGCGCCTGTAATCCCAGTTACACGGAGGCTGAGGCAGGAGAATTGCTTGAACCTGGATGGCAGAGATTGCAGTGAGCCGAGATCGCGCCATTGCACTCCAGCCTAGGCAACAAGAGCGAAACTCCATCTCAAACAAAACAAAACAAAACAAAAAAAACTTCATGTTTCTTAGTGCCTACTGCATGCCAGTAATAAAATCTGTGAAGTGAAAATCAAAAGATTCCTATGGTGAATACGCTTTTGGGATTTTATCATTCACATATATTATTTTTTCTCCAAAATACCATATATTCTTTTCTGAAACCTGCTTATTTTTTTCCTCCAAGGAGGGACAAGCAAATCCCATCTTTTTTTAATGTTTAATTTTAATTTTTTTTGAGGCGGAGTCTCAATCTGTCACCTAGGCTGCAGTGCAATGTCTCGATCTCGGCTAACTGCAACCTCTGCCTCCTGGGTTCAAGCAATTCTCTGCCTCAGCCTCCCGAGTAGCTGGGATTATAGGCACCCGCCACCACAGCCAGCTCACTTTTGTATTTTTAGTAGAGAGAGGGTTTCACCATGTTGGCCAGGCTGGTCTTGAACTCCTTACCTTGTGATCCACCCATCTCAGGTTCTCAAAGTGCTAGGATTACGGGCATGAGCCACCACGCCCGGCCCCCTGCCCTGTCTTTTTTTTTCCTTTGAGACGGAGTCTTACTCTGTCATCCCAGGCTGGAGTGCAGTGGTGTGATCTTGGCTCACTGCAACCTCCGCCTTCCAGGTTCAAGTGATTCTCCTGCCTCAGCCTCCCGAGTGGCTGAGATTACAGGTGCCCACCATCACACCCAGCTAATTTTTCTATTTTTAGTAGTGACAGGTTTCACTGTGTTGGCCAGGCTGGTCTCAAACTCCTGATCTCAGGTGATCCACCTGCCTCGGCCTCCCAAAGTGCTGGGATTACAGGCGTGAGCCACTGCACATGGCCAAGCTTTTTTTTTTTTTTTTTTTTTTTTTTTAAAGACAAGGGTTTTGCTCTGTCTTCCAGGCTGGAGTGCAGTAGTGTGATCACAATCATGGCTCACTGCAGCCTTGACCTCCCAGGCTCAAGCAATCCTCCCACCTCAGCCAGCCGAGTAGCTGGGACTACCGGTGTGTGCCACCATGCCCAGCTAATTTTTTTTTTTTTTTTTTTTGAGACGGAGTCTCGCTCTGTGGCCCAGGCTGGAGTGCAGTGGCCGGATCTCAGCTCACTGCAAGCTCTGCCTCCCGGGTTTACACCATTCTCCTGCTTCAGCCTCCTGAGTAGCTGGGACTACAGGCGCCCGCCACCTCGCCTGGCTAGTTTTTTGTATTTTTTAGTAGAGACGGGGTTTCACCGTGTTAGCCAGGATGGTCTCGATCTCCTGACCTCGTGATCCGCCCGTCTCGGCCTCCCAAAGTGCTGGGATTACAGGCTTGAGCCACCGCGCCCGGCCGCTAATTTTTTTAAATTTTTGTAGAGACAAGGTCTTACTATGTTGCCTAGGCTGGCCTCTAACTTCTTTTTTATTTATTTAAAGACAGAGTCTCTAAAATAACCCAGGAGTGCAGTGGTGCAACTGAACTCCTTGGTTCAAGCCATCCTCCTGCCTCAGCCTCCCAAGTAGCAAGGACTGCAGGTACACATTGCCACACCTGGCTAATTTTTTAAAAAATTTGTAGAGACAGGGTTTTGCTGTGTTGCCAAGGCTGATATTAAACTTCTGGCCTCAAGCAATCCTCTCGCTTCAACTTCCCAAAGTTCTGGGATTACAGGTGTGAGCCGTGGTGCCTGGCCTATATAAACATTTTAATGGGTGTGTAATATTCTATTGAAAAGATTTATCACAGTTTACTTAACCATTTTCCTATTGGTGAATATTTGGATAGTCTCCAGTTTTTCTTTTTCTTTTTTTCTTTCTTTTTTTTGAGATAGAGTCTTGCCCTGTTGCCCAGGCTGGAGTGCAGTGGTGTGATCTTGGCTCACTACAACCTCCACCTCCCCGGTTTAAGCAATTCTCCTGCCTCAGCCTTCCAAGTAGCTGGGACTACAGGTACATGCCACCATGCTGGGCTAATTTTTGTATTTTTAGTAGAGACAGGGTTTCACCATATTGGTCAGGCTGGTCTTGAACTCCTGACCTTGTGATCCACCCACCTCAGCCTTCCAAAGTGCTAGGATTACAGGCGTGAGCCACCGCACCTGGCCAGATAGTCTCCAGTTTTTCAATATTCTAAACAGCCTGACAATGAATATCTCTGTGGATAGATTTTTGCTTTCCTTTCTCTGCGATTGTTTCCTTAGGATAAATTCCTAGAAGACTGATTACTAGATATAAACATTTAAAAACCATGAAACACTTTGACTCTCATTCCAAAAGGAAAGCAGTAATTATGGTAAAATTTGGAAACAACCCAAACGTCCATCAAGAAGGGACTGATGCCAGATGGTGGTTCATGCCTATAATCCCAGCATTTTGGGAGGCTGAAGCAGGAGGACTGTTTGAGGCCTGGAGTTCAAGAGCAGCCTGGGCAACATAGTAAGATCCTGTCTTAACAAAAAAATTATCAGGCTGGGCAGGATGGCTCATACCTGTAATCCCAGCACATTGGGAGGCTGAGATGGGTGGATCACTTGAGGTCAGGAGTTCAAGACCAGCCTGGCCAACATGATGAAACCCCATCTCTACTAAAAATATGAAAAATTAGCTGGGCATGGTGGGAGGCGCCTGTAATCCCAGCTACTCGGGAGGCTGAGGCAGGAGAATCGCTTGAACCTGAGAGATGGAGGTTGTAGTGAGCCAAGATCGTACCACTGCACTCCAGCCTGGGCGACAAGCATGAAACTGTGTCCCCCCCCAAAAAAAAAAACCAAAAAATAAACAATAAAAACAAAACAAAAAATACCAATCAAAAAATTAGCTGGGTATTAGCTGGGTATTGTGCTACATGCTTGTAGTCCCAGCTACTTGGGAGGCTGAGGCAGGAGGATCGCTTGAGCCCAGTTTGAGGCTGCAGTGAGCTATGATGGTGCCACTGCACTCCACGCTGGGAGATACAGCAAAACCCTGTCTCTAAAAAAGAAAGAAAAAACAACGGGATAAGTACTACAAATACATCTATAAGGATGTTCACTGTAGCATCGTTTGTGAAGGAAAAAAAAAAAAAAAAAAAAGCCAAAAATTTAAACTTAAATGTCCGTCAAGAGGACATTGAACATATAAATCATGCCACATTTCTACAGTGGAATACAACTCAGTAGTTAAAGAGCATGAGACCGGCCAGGCGTGGTGGCTCACACCTGTAATCCCAGCACTTTGGGAGGCCGAGGTGGGCAGATCACCTGAGGTCAGGAGTTCGAGACCAGCCTGGCCAACATGGTAAAACCCTGTCTCTACTAAAAATACAAAAATTAGCCAGGCGTGGTGGTGCTCACCTGTAGTCCCAGCTACTTGGGAGGCTGAGGTGGAAGTATCACTTGAACCCAGGAGGTGGAGGTAACAGTGAGCCAAGATCATGCCACTGCACTCCAGCCTAGGCAACAGAGTAAGACTCTGTCTCAAAAAAAAAAAGGCATGAGACCAATCTTTATGTAGCAACATACAAGGATTACACAACACACTGCTCAGTGAAAAAGAATGTGCGGTGGCTCATGTTTGTAATCCTAGCACTTCGGGAGGCCAACGCAGGCGGATCACCTCAGGTCAGGGGTTCGAGACCAGCCTGGCCAATGTGGTGAGACCCCCACCTCTACTAAAAATACAAAAATCAGCCAGGGGTGGTGGTGCCTGCTTGTAATCCCAGCCACTCGGGAGGCTGAGGCAGGAGAATGCTTGAACCCAGGAGGCAGAGGTTGCAGTGAGCCGCGATGGTGCCACTGCACTCCAGCCTGGGTGACAGAGCAAGATTCCATCTCGGAAAAAAAAAAAAAAAAAAAGGAATGGAGATGATTGATGCTTACTTGAAACTCAGTGCTAAGGCGGATGTGCCTCCACCCACCAGCATAGGAAAGTCCTTCAGATACAGGTGAGGCTGGGCTCACCCCTGGCGCCTCTGATTTAGCCTGCTGGAGAAGCTCCTGCAGGCAACTGATTCTCTTGCACTCCTCTGGGAAGAACTGCTTTAGACAACCTGGCTAAAAATTCTCAAAATGCCCAAAAGCAGACAAATAGGAAAAAGGCATCTAAAAAGTCACAGACAACTCAAAAGAGGCCGCCCCTGTCTAGCATGCACAGATTACTCACTGTAAAGTGAGTAATCCAATATGCTTTTAGGCAAATTGGTTTTGAGGAACTAGGACAGCTCCCCCTGCCCAGGAGTCCCTGACCTCACACCCTTTCCTCTGACCTTCCTAAATCTGAATCACACTCTGCTTCTCTTTTCTGAGACTCTGTTTTGCCATCTGCAAAATGGGAATAACAACACTACCCACGTCTCAGGGTGGTTGAGAGGACTGAGTCAGATAGTAAGGGCAAGCACTTAGCCTGTGCTTGGCACATAGTAGGTGCTCAGTAAACAGCTGCCATCTCCTTAACATCATCTTCATCACTGGCATAAGTGCCACCAAGGAGGCTTGGGTTGGAGTCAAGTCTTCTGGCAGGGATGGGGGCCTGAAGGAGTCATGAGTGCAAGTACCCAGGGTTAGAAACTGGCAGGAAACACTAGGGCTGGGTCCCTGTGAGTAGCCGTGAGGCCTGCTCAGGAGATCGTTCTGCCCACGGGAGGCCATGGCCACAAGGAATGGACGGCCAGGTCCAGCCCCGCCCAGGCGGCCGTCATACCTTTTCGCTACACTTTCTGATGGTGGCTGTGAGCTCACTGACTACCATATCCACACACTTGATACTGGGCTCTTTGAGCTTCTGCACCTGCTTTTTCACTGTGGCTTCAAAAGCGAGGTCAGGTGTGAAGAGGCCCGTCCTGCACCCGGGGAGGAGGTGGGGACAGGAGGAGGAGCAGCCGTGGGTGGGGAGGAGAAGTGGGTGAAAGCCAAGCACAGACAGGAATCCAGGGGTGGAAAGGATGGCACGGGCATGGGGGAAGAGAGAGACATCGACACAGATAAAGAGAGAGAGAACAGAAGACAATGTGAGCGTGGGACCGGCCCTCCCTCGCCACCCGGGGTCGGCACCTCCCAGGTGCTGCCAAGCATCCCCTGGGCTCCGTGGGTATGGCCAGAGGTATGAGGGACCAAGTCCCTGCTCCGTACAATACCCCTATTGAGTTCAGATCCTCTTCCCAGGGATGCTCCCCTGCTCCTCGGCCTCACTGAGGCTGCCTGCTCTCTCCCAGTGCCATCTTTGTCCACAGCCTTGGGTTCTTCTAAGGAGCTGACCCAGGCCAGGACAAGGCCAGGACCTCATCCACCCATCCTGTTCAATTCTGCGTTTCCCAGTGTCCTGGAATTTGCTTCATCTTGACTCCAAACCTCAGCACCATTTCCTATCTCTAGGGTTGCCGCGTCCAGTTGCCCAGGCCATGCACTGCACAACTCCAAGGGGCTCCATTCTCCATTCTCATAAATCATGGTGCAGAGGTGGCCTCCTGGAGTTGCAGCATAGCAGCCTGACCTCCACTTTCCAGCTCCCTGCTCTGGTCGTGACCCTCCCTTTCTCTTCAAGGGGCATTCCTTATCTCTCCTCCACAGGGGTTTGGTGGAACCAAAAGACAGAAAGAGAAGAGGAAAGACAGAAAGAGTGGAGGTGGTGATAGAGAGGGGCCAGGACAGCAGTGGGGAGAGGAAAGGAAGGGAGGCTGGAGGGTGGAATCGAGGAGCACTGGACTTGGAGTCCAGAGCCGTGGCTTCAAGTAACAGCTCTGCCACCTCCTGACTACTGTGACTTTGGGCAAGCCACTTGATCTCCTGGAGCTTCAGTGTTCGTGCTGGGAAATGAGCACTGTCCTCCCTGCCCTGCCTCCCTGTGTGGTTCTGTGAGGCTTGGGTGGTGGCGCAGATGGGAGAAGGGCTCTATCCCTGGAAGGCCAAATGTGGATGGAAGGGAGGGAGAGGCCCTGCGTGAGGGTCCTGTGTGAGGGTGAAGTAAGGATGGGGAGGATGAAGGACAGCCGGGAGCCAGGGCACCTGCTAGTCCTGGGTCCTCTGCACCCCTCTGGCCACCCAGGCCCACCGAGCGGCGCCCGAGAAGACCCTGCACTTCACCTGTCTCCAAGGCTAAGGTTTCCCCAGACCCCTCCCTGGAGCTCCCAAAGATGGCACCTCTGAGGACAGGGAGGGGGCGCAGGGTCCCCTCAAGCCCTATTCTCTGAGCTGAGGGAGCTCTTGGTGGGCTCTTGGGGTAAACAGCCAGACATCATCCCCGTCTCACCCATGTCCAATCCCTGGGTCCCCAGACCTGGGGCCAGGGGTGGGTGAGGCCCCCTCAGAGGCACATTCTCTCCTGGTCAGTGGCGGCCTGCCTCCCCACCCCGCTGAGGTCTGTACATGCTACCGAGGAGGCGGGGTGGGACATGGGGAGGGAGCGCCTGGCAGCAGTGCAGGGCGGGGCAGAGGCAGTGGGGGCTGGCCCGGGCCTCCGGGTTACCTTCTTGGTGCACTGTCTAACGGTGCTGATTAGCTCCGAGATAACCATGTCCACACACTTGAGACACGGTTCTCGGATCTTCTTCACCTGCTTTTTCACAATGGTCTCAAAGGCCATGTCTGGGGTAAACAGCCCCGTTCTGAACGCCCGGAGCGGGAGAAGGGCACAGTGTCACAGGCCAGTGCCAGCCAGGAGGGCCAGGCCAAGGCCCCTCCCCAAGCCCATGAACTCTGCCCGAAGGGCCCTTCCACTACCCCTCTCTGGGCCTCAGTGTCCCCAGCCGTAAAATGGGAGGGAGGGGTTCTAATGAAGGGTTTTTTTTTTTTTTTTTGAGACAGAGCCTCGCTCTGTTGCCCAGGCTGGAGTACAGTGGCGCGATCTGGGCTCACTGCAACCTCTGCCTCCTGGGTTCACGCCATTCTCCTGCCTCAGCCTCCTGAGTAGCTGGGACTACAGGCGCCCGCCACCATGCCCGGCTCATTTTTTTGTATTTTTAGTAGAGGCAGGGTTTCACCATGTTAGCCAGGATGGTCTCAATCTCCTGACCTCATGATCTGCCTGCCTTGGCCTCCCAAAGTGCTGGGATTACAGGCGTGAGCCACTGTGCTGGGCCCTAATGAAAGGTTTTCAATTGAGGCTCTTTGGGGCAAGATGAGGTGGTTGAGAGGACTGAGTATCTGATATATAAGTCCTGCTTCCTCATAAGGGTCTATGCATACAGAAGCTTCTATGGCCAGAAATGGCTTGAAAATTGCCAAACTGGGTCCTCCATTAAAAGCCTTTCCAGGAATAGAGTGTTTTGTTTTAAGACTAGGAAAGAGATCTTTTTTTCTGTGAATTGGCCAGTGCAGTTATCAGGAAGTAAATTCCATGCCAAATCTTGGAAATGAACCTGCATGAGAGCAGAGGACACTGGGTCTTGTTCACTGCCTGGCAGAGGGTAGGTGCTTTAAATTTTCCTGCCCAGTGGATTTGTTGGATGAACACAGCATAGATCTGGGTCCCTGAAGGGGATCTAAGCTTTTGAGGAACAGATTCCACCTCCCAATCCTGTTTCCTGCTCCACAGGTTGCCTAGAAGGAGGACAGTGGGGTGGAATGGGACTGACTCTGGGCTAATGCGAATACAGGAGGGTCTGGAGGGTTGCAAAGTCCCCGGCCGTCATAAAAGGACACAGCGTCATACTTAGATGCTCCACCCCAGGCCCTACCTAGTGGTTTGGGCATCTTTGCCCAGTCACCCAGGTGGCACTAGGGGAGCTATCTCACCCTGGGGATGGGCCCAGCCCCAGAGGGTGTTTCCCCGGCCACCTGCGCCCTGGGCTGTGCCCAGTTGGCCCAGCAAGTTGCAGTAGGTGGGGTGGCCTGGGTCCACCTCCCCAAGCTGGAACCTGTCATGCAGGGAGCCAAACAGCTGGGGTCGAGAGGACTGGGGAACAGAGCTCTCAGTCCTTCCTGAGGGAGGCCCACTTCACCACTCCCTGCGCCTCTGTCCCAGATCCCCTGCTTCTGGAGTTCAGCCCCCCTCCCAGGCCCCAATACGTGCCTAATGCCATGGATATTCTTGATAGCATAACTGATCTCCCTTCGAAGTTCCTTCTCGTCAAACTCCATCTGTGTAGAAAAGCAGAGAAAAGGCTGGTCAGGGCCTGTCCTCCTACCTGGGAGGTCAAGACAGGGCCCATACCACATCCAGGGCTGAGCATCAGGGCCTCTGGGGTTGGGGTCAGCAAAAGCACACACAGAGAGACTCCTGAGTGAGGGTGAGGGGGTCCTGAGCCATCCTGTCCCCAGCGCTGCCTGACCTACCTTGACCAGCTCAAAGGGGAAGCGCTCGTGGAAGATTCGGTTAATGCGGGCTCCCCCTGACAGTTCATAGGTGTCGATCTGATCTCCTGAGCCCTCAATGCGCTTCTCAAAGTCTACGGCGAACTGCTGGACCATCCTGGGGGGAGAGTGGTGTGGCCTGAGTGGGCAGGAGCAGCCCAGCAAAGGGAACCCTGGGAGAGCCCCATGCTGAGAGGCTGGGGGCGGGGATTCAGTGATAGGAGCAGGAGCAGGGGGAGCCTCACTGCAGCAGGGCCTTGGTCTTGCGAGCCGGGTCATCAGGGCGGAAGTTCTTGTACTCCTCCACCTCCTTCTCAATGGACAGCAGCTGGCTCTGCAGCTTGTTCCGCAGCCCCGGCAGCGTGTCCCGGATGTGGTTCGTCAGTTGCTGGGGGTAACGGTGAGGAAAGGGTTAAGGACAGATGGTCACAGGGCCAGGAAGGGACTTGGATGCCAAGGGACTGTGTGAACGTAGTGAGGTGGAGAGCTAAGGAGGGCAGCCCTGCCACTGCTGCCCGGACCACTGGCATGAAAGCTGGTTCATAGAAAGAGCTTGCAGAGATATATTAGTTGAATTAATGGGTGCATAATTTTCAATAAAGCCAGAAATCTGGATTTGTATTTGGAATTTCCTGATTTTTGGCCAATTTAATATTTTTATTATTTTATTTTATTTTTATTTTTTTGAGACAGAGTCTCGCTGTGTCACCCAGGCTGGAATGCAGTGGCGCGATCTCGGCTCACTGCAAGCTCAGCTTCCCTGGTTCACGCCATTCTCCTGTCTCAGCCTCCGGAGTAGCTGGGACTACAGGC